>NW_016107441.1:2017723-2031523 GCF_001604975.1 Cebus imitator | reverse complement strand
AACAAGAGCGAAACTCCGTCTCAAAAAAAAAAAAAGAAGCGCTGATAATATTTGTTGAATGAATAATAAATGGATATATTTAGGAGAGGAGACTGTGGGCAGACGATAAGTCTCATCTTATTATTCTCAGACTTAAAACTTTTCCAAGTCTTCCTATTGCCATTAGGGTAAAATGCCAATTCCTTAGCATGGCTGAGAAGAACTTCATTACCAAAACTCTGAGTATCATTTTAGCTTCAACTCTTGCCTCTGCCTAACCTTTGTCTCTATGATCCAGGCACATTGACATTGTTGATTATATTTGTGATTTCTCAGAAAATGCTCTTTCTTTTTACCAGCTAACTCATAAATGCCTCTATTTAAGTAAAACTTTGACAGAGCCTTTTGTGACAACACCCATTCCAGTTCCACTAAGCAACCCTTCCTAGGTGCCTTCAGGGCCCCTGCTATCCCTGTTATAGTACTTAGAACATTGTTGATTACCTGTTGAATTGTTTTCCATGCTAAACTGTAAGCTTCCTGAGAACAGAGAATCTTGGGTCTCGGGTGTGACTGCAGAGGACCTGACCAAAGTAACCTCTCAGTAAACCATAGGTTTAAAGTTCATCCAAACATTTGAAGAAAATGTAAAGTTTGAGAACAAATATAAGAAAGATTTATGACTTTCCAACATCATAGAATTTCATTACTATGGTACATAGGAATCAGGTCCTTGTCCCAGCTAGCTAAGCAAGCCCCTATAGCTTCAGAAATCCTTTTCAGTGGAGTAACTCAGCCAGACATTGACGCCCCACCCTCAGATCTACTGTGATTTGTTGCCTCTTCCTGCTCATTGCCTTGGGGAAATCGGCAGTGTTTACCTATTGCCAATGCAAAGCTGAACAGATGGTAAATGTCCTGTGTTCTGCCAACAAGAGTTAGAAGAAATAACTAGAATTCATTTGCTCAAGATAAACTCTAGCCAGGGATTTAACTGAGAGTTGGCAAAGGTAAGCTGTTAGCTTATGATTGATTTATCAGTTCCAAGGAAAGGAAGGTGTCTGTCTAGTGGTCCTTGTCATTATCCCAGATTATAAGGAGATCCTTAATTAGAATTCTTGAAGCATCTTCCCATTTCCTGACACCTATCTTCTTCCTCCAAGATCCATCATTTGCCTCTCTTCCTGTCTCTATCTGTGCTTCTCTACTATAGATTTTTCAAGTGATGTTTCAAGAGCTTTTTAAGCTAGGAGTAATATAGAATTAAAGAAGAAACTTCAAGGGTTATTTTGTTATGTGATTTCCAGAAGCCAGCTGGCTTATGAATTAGTGTGTCTAACTTTATAAGAAACACTGTGGAACTATGAGAAATATAGATACCCAAGTCTCATACTGGGAGATTCTGATTCAGTAATTCTGGGACCAGGCTGTCATCCGTGTTTTCAAAACTCTTCAGGTATTTCCAACCCAGATAGGCTAATGAACCATTGGATTAGGGTCTGTTCCCTAATTTATTCTTAAATGCAGCTCTAAAACATCCTGATAGTACTTAAACTGCCACTGTTCAAACGCCAAAATATTTCAAAAAGTGCTCTTGCTAACTGGCCTATGCTAATTTAGTCACACATGATAATTGGGTGTTTTTTGTTTATGTCAGTAGCCTCCATAATTTAGAGGAATGTAAGGATTTATAGATTTCTTCCTCTGTGATGCTACAACTGAGCTATATGCAACCAGGAAGTAATTCATATCTGTCACAAATGTAAGTAGACATGCAAATAGCTATGAATCATACTTTTTAAAATGAAGTCCTGACTATATGAAAGTTTACTAGAGATAGTTTAGGCTAGACTGAGTCCTGGGAAACTCTAACCTTGCAGTTGGAGTAAAGTCACACAAATTCTCTGCACCAGTATCTGAACTGAGACATACTTCTGAATCCTAATCTTAGGTAGCATTTTGAAGGCTATTTCTAGGCTTACTGTATTCTTACATGTCTTCAATTGAAGAATGTTTCTAATAATCTCTTATGCTAATTAACCAAATCTGATTTTCATTATTGATAAAGGTAGCTAAAATCCTGTGTGAGCTTTTGATTGTCTTTCAAATGCTATCCTTAGAGCATGTATTCTCTATGAAGATACCAAAAACATTAAGTAGCTATTCTCAGGTTATAAACTAACACTAACTCACACAGGCATATATAAATCACATAGTTCACACTGAAGTATTTTAAAGCAAATTACAGACACCACAACAAATGGAGACTGTAGAGAGATAATATATTAGGTTTTTGGTGATGAAAATGTTGGAGAACATTTAATAAGAACATGCCAAACATTTGTACTTGAAACACCGAAAGTGAGAAAAATCAGAGCAATTGCTTCTATATAACATTGCCAAAACTTGCTATTCTCCTAGAGTTAGATAAATCTAGTTTTTTGATACATCTTTTTGGTAGGAGATTCAAGAATGTCCTCTTTGGCCCTAACTTTTTCCAACTGGGAAATAAAAGGTTGGACTGGATCATTTATGATTGCTCATTTATGTTTAACACTGCCCAGATGAGGGGCGTTTTCCTGAGTCTTTATAAACTCATGTGCACACAGTCATCAGTTCATTAGCATAAAAGATCAATTTCCAAATCAGTTGACAATTTGACTAATGTGAGAGTGTAGCTAAATTGGGTATATGAAATAAAATCTATTTAATAAAACAATTTGATTAAACTTAAAACAATTGATCATTTTAAAGTTATTTTCATTTATATGTGCATATGCATGTCTGTTTGTTTGTTGTCTTTCCAACAGTGGAATGCAATGTTTTCTAGTCCCAAATCAAGCTGCTGCCCATCCTGGGATTCTAGCCTATGCTAATTGCAGACAGTTTTAGTCATGCATAGGAACTTAACAAAAGTGGGAGTTCTACATGGTGGAATACTATCTATTTGCTGGTCAAGAACATGGGTTTGAGGGTCAGACTAACAATAAATTTGGGTCCTGACTCTGTTGACTATGACCTTGGTCAAGATAACCACCTTGAGATTTTGTTTTCCCTTTTGACAAATGAAAATAGGAATAATGCTCACTGATTTGTTGTGATAATTAAATGAGATAACAAAATGCCTGTCAAAGTGCTTGATACATTAACAGTCAGTTCAAGTATTAGTTGGTGTTGTCTCTCATTGTTTTCCTGTCATGTTCACGGTTGTGCAATACTTGTGTAGATGTGGGCCAAGAGAACCAGGCTGGGCAACTCCACTCATTTTTCTTTTTAACAGCTTTATTGAGACATAATTTGCATTTCTCAATTCACTCATTTAAAACATAAATTTCAGTGGCTCTTAGAATATTCACAGATGTGTGCAACCATTGCCACAGCCAATTTTAGAACATTTTTATTACCCCAAAAAGAAAACCCATGCCACTAACTCTACGCAATTTTGCTTATGCTTTATGGATCTGAGATTTATGATGGTATCTTTGGGTATTTTTTTTTTTTTAATGAAAGAGCACATTCCCAATAGCTGCGAGTAATGGATTAGTTATACCCACAAATATATGACTATCTTAGAAGTTACCTTTAAATTTGACTCTCTCTATATTTTACACCAGAGAGGGTGAGTACGTATCTGGAGGTTTGAGAGGGCTAAGGGCAAACACGCCAAAGAAATCTCCCTGTCCCTCTCTTCCTCTCTCTCTCTCTCTCTCTGTTTTTTTTTGGACAGCATCTTGCTCTGCACCCAGGCTGGAGTGCAATGAGACAATCTCTGCTCACTGGAACCTCTGCCTCCTGGGTTCAAGCGATTCTCCTGTCCCAGCCTCCAGAGGTGCTGGGATTACAGGCATGTGCCACCACACCCGGCTAATTTTTGTATTTTTAGTAGAGATGGGGTTTCACCATGTTGATCAGGCTAGTCTCAAACTCCTGACATTGTGATCCACCTGCCTCGGCCTCCCAAAGTGCTGGGATTACAGGCATGAACCACCACGCCTGGCTGAAATATCTCTTTAGCACCTGTTTGCCTAGCAAAAAATATCTTAATGTAAATTATTTTCTCCCTCTTATCAGGGTACTGACGTTTATTCTAACTTTTTGAAAAAGAGTTTTCAGTATTCTAGAGGTTATCAGTGAAAGCCTCAGTTATTAATACTACCAACCTAAACCACCTAAGCCAGAGAAAGGGCAGATTTTTTTCCTAAGTACTTCAGAGAGAAAAAAAAAATGAAATAAAATATAATGAGGGGAAAAAATCATATCAAACCTAGCATTTTGTTGGAAAGAGCATGTTTAGATTCAAACCCATTTTATTGGTGATGATTTCAATAATAATATCTGCGTCAGAAAAAAATGCTAAATTATTTACGTGTGGTATCTTATTTAATTCTCACAACAGTCTGTGAGCTGTAACAGTTTTTGATAATTTACAGCTGAGAAGCTTGAAACATAAAAGGGTTAAGTAAATTATTTAAGAGGATGCAGCTTATAAGTGGTAGAACCAGGGTTTAAAAATGATCAGTCTGTTTTCAGGGTCTATATTCTTATGCTATACTTTCTTTTTAAAATTTTCCTATACTTTGGAGTTTCTTAGGCAAGTTCCTTTTCCTTTATAAGCTTGTACCTTACTGGAGATTAAAAAACAAAACAAAACAAAACAAAAAAAACAAAACAACAACAAAAAAACACAACTTGATGACTATAAATATTTAAGAAGAATAGATTATCCTTTAATCCTATCCCCTTAAAGATGATTTTTTTCAAGTGCTAGGCTTAATAAAATGTCCCTATTATTTAGGCCAAGGTCATATTATGAATGAATTGTCACAACTGGAGTTTTTCAGAAATCCTTAATACTGCTGCACATAACAGACATAAGATGAATGTTTTCCTAGTGAATGAATTCAGTTCAAGTATGTCCTTACTTCATGCCCATAAAGACATCTTTCATGCCCACTGAATTAGTCGTACTTTTGCTTGAAAATGACAGAATCCCAACTCAAACTGGCTCACAAAAAAATGTAAAGGAAATTCATTAGCTCATATAAATTTTAAAAATTCTGTGGTTTATAGCTTCAGGTATAATTGTATTGAGGGCTAAATGTCACAGTTAGTAATCTGTCTGCCTTCTTTCTTTATTTTTCCTCTGTATTGACTTTATTCCCACAACGGGATGTCTTTATGTGGTCAAAATCATGTCACATGCTATACCATTGGTGGAAAAAAAGCTTGTCTTTTCCAATACATCCAGAAGAGTCATCAAATTATTGATTTTACTGCATTAGACCCAACCCGCAGCCAGTCAGTGTAACAGGGGGATTCAATGCTCTGATCAGACCAGGGGACCCCTCCTGGACCAATGCTATGTGTTGGAGACAATGGGTGGAGTCAGTCCCACTTGAACCATATAGACTGATAGTAAGGAAAGAATGGTTTCCAAAGGAGAACTAGAGAGCTACTAGCAATGGAAAGGGACTGGATGCTGTAGCGTCAGGAAGGAAAACTTTACTCACTGATGTTGTGTCTGGGGACCTGTGAATTCAACTGACAACAGACAGATGAACAGGACGATAGAAGTGCATTTGTAGGCATACAGGAGTTAACAAAAGAGGTAGCCCATAAATGGTTAAAGCTCAAGGTGTACATATATAACTTAGGAAAAAAGGAGTACAGGTAAAAGACCTCTATGGGAAGAACAAATGGGTTTGGGGATGAGCAACAGGAGACAGAAAATTGTAATAATGCTTTGTGCGTGGTGTGCAGGTGTGAGTAGTCTCTGTGTTTTCTCCATGCCATAAAACTACTCTAGAAATGGAATTTTTGGTAGGTTCACTCTTGGTCTCCTTTGTGGGAGTAAAAGCCATCCTAAAGAAGGAATTTATGGCAGCTTCATTTCCCAGAAGGCTTTGTTTTTGATTAGATAAGTGCAGCTCAAAGAAGGATTTTTATGCCTCCCTTAAATCCTAAATATGTTCAGTTTAAGCTTCATACCAACTCTGGGGTTCTAAATGGGTCCCCACAACAGGCAAGGGTAAAACATTTACTTGCTCTACTTTCTCATCCTTCGAGATAAAAAGCTACAGTTTTTTTAAGTATTCTTTAAGTGGCAAGATTCAGAGTCCCTTAATAACCAAGGTTATTCTTCTCTGAGTGTTTCCTGTAGAGAATTATGGCCAATATGCTGAATGTGGTGTAGTCTAAGTGAAAAATAGCTGAAGAGAATTGCCCTAATATAGGTGTGTGGGGTTGTGGGGCTAATCAATATGACCTTGGAACAAAGGAGACAAAATAGACAGGTAAATGCTTCTTTCAAGTTTTAGAAGGAATGAATGGGTATCAGAAAGTAGGAAAACAAAGTTGGGATTAACATGAGGTATAGCATTTTATATTCATATTATACATGAATGTAAAAATAAGTTAAATATATTTACACTTTATATTATTTACCAGTGTTATTGACAGCTGGAACTGGAGAAACCCTTAAGTATTTAGGTGAGTTCAGCAGCATTTACTATGTGTCAGGCAGTCTTCTAAAATTTAATCTTAACTCATTTAATCCTCATGACAGCCCTAACCAAGAGTTAGGTAGGTAGTTTTTTCTCCAAGAAAAACTAAGTCTGTCTAAGTTAAATAACTTGCAGAATGCCATTTAAATGTCAAGTGACAGAGTCAGAAATAGAACCAGGCAGTCTGTGCTGAGTCATTAGATTCGTCTTCATGGGGTGGGGGGAAATAACTCAGAAGACAAATGGAAGATAAAGTTAAGGAAACATATAAAGTAGAATAAAGGACAAAGAGTTGAAAAATAAGAGAATAAAATTTAAAAATCACTTCTGAATGATCACCATCCCACACAAAAGGAAGAATAAATGACAAAGAGATAATACAGAAAAAAGATTCCTAGACCCAAATAAGAGGTTTCTAGATCAAAATTTCTAATACATGCTGCATCACTATTATAAGGTTTCAAAACTATAAGACAAAAGTGCATAGCCAAGAAGGAAGGGAGGGAGTAGGGAAATAAGGAACAGAAATAGTAAACTAAATGTTAGATACTGTTAGAAAAGTGCTTTTCAAAATTTGAAGGCAAATTATTTTCCATATAGATTTCTATACCTAGCTAAATCATCAATCAAGTGTGAAGTATATACACAAAGTTGCACAGGGAGTTTACCCATAACATCTTGGGAAGCCATGGAAGATGTGTTCAATGAAATGTGGTAGCAACTGGAAAGAAGGAAGACATGATATCCAAGAAACAGGAGATCTAATAGAGAAGTGAGATAAATAATTTCCTTGAAAGGTAGCAAAAGAATGTCTTAGGACAAAAATGTTCAGCATTCCTGGAAAGCACCAACTTAAATATATATGTAGTAAGATGGATGGGTCTAGGTGTTTAGTCTTTCATAAAATGATGAAATAAATAAGTGCCCAATGCAGCTGACTACACTGAAAGTGTATTATTCAAAGTCAGAGTGTTTGAGAGAGATAATAATAATAGGTACGTATAGAAGTAACAAAAAAAAAAGAAGTAAATTATTTACCCTAAAAAATTCATGTAAAAGAAAATGTTATTCTTTATAATTTCTCAGCAGAAAACAATATATACTTATTCACGTTGCCATAAACCCTGGCTGCTTAACCAAAAGTTGTTATCTAACTAATTAGAAGAGAGAGGTTGGAAACAAATGGAAGACTAGTGTTAGAAAAATACTAAATCTTCATTTTTCACTATCAGAAGACAATATTTTTTCTAATTATGGTAAATCAAAAAATAGCTAAATTAATATAGAAATTAAGAAGTAAATACCAAAGGGAGAGAGGAGGAATCAATGTTTCTGGGGAATAAGGAAGTTGGGAAAAGTCTAGTTTCAAAAACTGTAAGGTTTATAGTACTACTTCATATTTTTAAACTATATATATTATTTTGATAAATTAAAAATCAATATCATAGGTTGTATGGTAGATTTTGAATGCATGGAGAAAAAGCTCAAATATTGTTCAAATAGTTGGTTGGGGGTTTTGGTAACATTTCCAAAATCTATGTAAATCAGAATAAAACATAGATTCAAAAAGAACAACTTAGGCAGAAACAAGGCCTGGAATATTATGTTAGATGATTCAAAAAGTGGCTCTGGGCATGACCTCAAAACTGATGTCCAAGATGTTGAATTGAAAATTAATTTGTTTTGTTAGATATACAAGTTAAAAAAGCATTATTTAGAAATTAAGATGTTATGCAGTATGTGATTGTAAGTATATATTTGTAACAAATCCTTGTTCTGTATTATTTTGAGCAACTAATATTACCTTTGTCAGTTTCCATATCTATAAAATGGGCATAACAATAATTACTTCAAAGGTACCATGAAGATTAAATGAGTTAATATAAGTGAAGTATATCAAATGTATAAAATGTTGTCTGGCACATAGAAGGCATTCAATAAACATTTGTTGTAAAATTGATTAATTGTATAATAAAAGGGACTTGGAGTACATTAAAGAGGATGATTTTAGTTCGATGAGTGTACAGAGCAGAACATGTAAACAATCTAAAATATTTGGATAGATTTACACTGTGTTTTAGGATTCTCCAGAGGGACAGAACTAATAGGAAACAGAGAGGAAAAGAGAGAGAGAGATCTATAAACTTGCATCTGTGGAAGTAGGTTTATTAAGGAGAATTGACTCACAGGATCACAAGGTGAAGTCCCAGGATAGGCCATCTGCAAACTGAGGAGCAAGGAAGCTAATAGTGGCTCAGTCTGAGCCCCAAAGCCTCAAAAGTAGGAAGCTGACAGTGCAGCCTTTAGTCTGTAACCGAAGGCCCAAGAGCCCCTGGCAAACCCGTGGTATAAGTTCAAGAGTCCAAAGGCCCAAGAACCTAAAGTCTGATGTTCAAGGGCAAGAAGCATCCAGCACAGGAGAAAGACAAATGCTGGAAGACTCAGCAAGCCAGCTTATCTCACCTTCTTCCCAATACGTTTATTAGCCCTGCTGGCAGCTGATTGGATGGTGCCCACCACATTGAGGGTGGTTCTTCCTGTGGCAACACCCTCACAGAAACACCCAGAAACAATACTTTGCATCCTTCAATCCAATCAGGTTGACACTCAGTGTTAACCATCACACGCTGCTTCATCCTTCAAGCTTTTTTTTTTTCTCTCTGCCCACTGCTGTGTTTGAAAGCATTCTCCTACCTTCCCAGGCTGAAGCTACCTTTATGTAGTTAACATTTTTTCTAAAACACACACACACAAATACACAACAACAACAACAAAAGTACAAGCAATAGACAGGCTGACCTCAATAGTTCAGAGCAGCCTCCCAGCATCCTAGGAACCGAGGGCAATTAGAATGATTTAAACCCTCAGGCAGTGGTGTCTGATAAAGCAGGCCAGTCAGCACTTTGAGCCTTCTAGCAGTTCCAGAGAAGACAAAAATTCTGCTGCTCTTTTTTCTCAATGACCAAATTTCCTTCTGCAGTCGACTTTGCTCATATATTTACTTATAAGTCTCTATTTTTGCTGGTTCCCCATATCACCGTAATTGGCAAAGGATGGTTTTAGATCAAAGGCAAGTGTCAGGTCAGGTTTCCCTGGTGAGCTGAGCAAAGAGTCATCACAAAATAAATAGATTTTGCAAGTGTGGTGACTGTGAATGGAAGGATTGAGGCAACTGGATACAACGCCAAGGGATATTGACCAGAAGGCTGAGGTGAAGCCAGAGTAAGGGCCCATGGAAGGCCCAAACTGGGCAGATTGGAGAAAGAACCAGAAGTGATTAGGAGAAAAGATTTTAAAAAGAGTTTTACAAATTAATCATGATAGGGTATTATAAGTTGTTTCACTCTATCAAGTTTTCACTGTGTTCTCAGGTATTTTACTAATCAAATACTCCATGTTCGCTGACTTAATCTCTATAACATAGCTCATTGAGGTGGCACTTGTATCCTTACTTCACAGACAAGAAAACTGAAACACAGCTGCATTAGTGTATCCTAGGCTACATGGCTCATAAGAGAGAGGTATCAAACTTTATTCCCTCTAACTTCAAATTCCTTGTTCAGAGGCTTGTATGCTCTTTCTCTTCAATGACAATAGTAATAATAACGATAACAATAGTTGTCTTGAGTTTCTATTATGTGACCCACCTTGTGCCATAACTATATGTTTAATAACTAATAACTTATTTATTCTGAGGAAAATAAACATATAAATGAGCTAAAACAATACAAAGCTCAAAACAAATTACCAATATTACCATCTTTCTGCTTGCAAAAATAATTCCTGTTATTTTAGTGCATGGGTTTTGTTTCTTTTTCTTTCTGTAGAGGTCATAACACCTTCCCTACCCCCCTCAACCCCAACCTTGCCTTTTTACGTATCTCTCTTTCCATTCATTCATTTACATTATACATATATACATGTGTCAATTGATTCTTCCTTCATGAAAGAGTTCTATGCAGCATTCAGTTCTGTTTGATAGCATTTTACCAACAGAATTTTGAACTTCTTTCAAAATTAGTCCTCTCAAGCCCTGCTACTGTTTTATCAACTAAGTTTATGTAACATTCTAAATGTTTTGTTGTCATTTCAACAAAGTTTATAGCATCTTCACCATCTCAGAAAAACACATTCTTTGCCTATCCATAAGAAACAACCCCTCCATTCAAATTTTATCATGAGATTGCTGTAATTCTGTCACATCTTCAAGCTGGATTTCTAATTCTAGTTCTCTAACTATTTCTACTACATCTGCAGTTACGTCCTCCACTGAAGCCTTGAACTCCTGCCCATGATTGTTGGAATCAACTTCTTTCAAACTCCTTTTAATGTTGATATTCTGAACTCTTTCCATGAATCATGAGTGTTTTTAGTAGCAGCTAGGATAATGAATCCCTTTCAGAAGATTATCAATTTACTTTGCCTAGATCCATCGGTGGAGTCACTATCTATGGAAACTACAGTCTTACAAAATGTGTTTCTTAAATACTAAGATTTGAAAGTCAAACTTACCTCCTGAACCATAGGCTGCAGAAGGTGTGTTGTGTTAGCAGGGATGAAAACAACACTTATCTCCTCAGGCATCTTTATCAGAGCTTTTGGGTGGGCAGCTTCAGTGTCAATTAATAATATTATTTTGAAAGGAATCTTTTTTCAAATAGTACATCTCAATAGTAGGATTAAAATATCAGTAAAATTTACTGTAGAATATTACAGTAAAAACTATGCTGTAAGCAGATGTGCTGACATCCATGCTTTGTTGTTTCCTTTGTAGAGCACAGGCAGAGAAGATTTAGCACAATTCTTAAGGGCTCTAGTATGTTCAGTGTGATAAATGAGCATTGGTGTCAAAGTCACAAGCTACATTGGTCTCTAATATGAGAATCCCTTTGAAGCAGTCCCTTTGAAGCTTTGAGGTCAGGTATTGACATCTCTCTATGAAAGTCCTAGATGACATCTTCCAGTAGAAGGCTGTTTCATCTGCACTGAAAAATCTGTTGTTTCATATAGCCACCTTCATTAATGATCTTAGTCAGTTCTTCTAGATAAATTGCTGAGGCTTCTACATCAGCACTTGGTCCTTCACCTTGCACTTTTGTTATGGAGAAAGCTTTTTGCTCTAAACCTCATGAACCAGCCTATGCTAGCTTCCAACTTTCCTTCTGCAGGGTCCTCACCTTTGTCAGCCTTCACAGAATTGAAAAGAGCTATAACATTGCTCTGGGTTAGGCTTTGGCTAAAGGGAATATTGTGACTGGTTTGAACTTCTGTACAGACCACAGAAACTTTCTTCATACCAGTAATGAGGCTGTTTGGCTTTCTTATAATTTGTGTGTTCACTGGAGTAGCACTTTTAATTTCCTTCAATAATGTTTCCTTTGCATTTACAATTTGTCTGTTTGATACAAGAGTCCTAGCTTTTGGCCTGTCTTCGTTATTGACATGCCTTCCTCACTAAGCTTCATCATTTCTAGCTTCAGGCTTGAAGTGAAAGCTATGCTACTCTTCCTTCCACTTGAACACTTAGAGGCCACAGTAGGGTTAGTAATTGTCCTAACCTCAATACTGTTGTAACTGAGGGAATAAAGAGACCTGAGGAGAAGGAGAGAGGGAGTAATGGCCCGCTGGTGGAGCAGGCAGAACACACACATTAAGTTTGCCATCTTCTATGGGCATAATTCATGGCACCCCCAAACAATTACAGTAGTAATTTCAAAGTTACTGATCACCATAAACACGTAATCCTAATGAAAAATTTGAAATATTGCAACAAATACCAAAATGTGACATGGAGACGTGAAGTGAGCACATGGCATAGCAAAATGGCACCAATAGACTTGCTCAAAGCAAGCTTGCCACAACCTTCCATTTGTAAAACCACGTATATACACAATATCTGTGAATTGTAATGAAATAAAGCAAAGGGTAATAAAACAAGGTATGCCTGTATGTGTGTGTATATGTATTCATGTATATATGGACACACATACATATAATAGTTATGTTTATTCAGTGTCTACTGTTCTGTAAATCAGATACTAGGCAGATTTCTTAACCTTCACTATTTATTCTTCAAAACAACCCTGTAATATAGACTTTGTTATCGTGATTTAATTATTGGGCATCACACAGCCAGTGAGTGACAAATTAGGATTTGAACCCAGATGATATAACTTCAAAGTTTTGACTCTTAAATCTTACATTATAGTTTCTTCTTTTATTCATTTGCTTTGCTATTCTTCTGTCACTTTGTTTTTTGTTTTGTTTTTTTGAGACAGGATCCCATTCTGTCACCAAGGCTGGAGCACAGTGGTGCAATCCAAGCTTACTGCAACCTCCGTCCTGCCCTAGGGTTAAGAGATTTTCCCACCTTACCTCCCAGGTAGCTGGGACTACAGCCATGTGCCACCACACCTGACTAATTTTGGCATTATTTGTATAGATGGGGTTTCCCCATGTTGACCAGGCTAGTCTTAAACTCCCGGACTTAAGAGAACTATCCACCTTGGCCTCCTAAAGTGCTGGGATTACAGGCATGAGCCACTGCACCTGGCCTCTTCTATCACTTTGTATGTTACAAAGTCACTCTTTCACTTTGTACAGTACAGTAGACAGAATGATGGCCCCGGAGATGGCCAAGTCCCAATCCTTGGAATCTGTGAATATGTTATATGACAAGAGGGGATTAAAATGGTAGATGGAACTAAAGTTGCTAATTAGCTGATTTTAAACTAAGGGGATTATCCTGAATTATCAGGGTAGGCCCCATATAATCACAAGAATTCTTTGTGTAGAAGAAAAAAGAGTCCCATCTTATTAATTAGCTAGTCAGCAAATTGAGCTGCTGCTACATGTCAGGAAGAGTACTAGACTTTGGTGATACAATGAAGACTGCAAAAAATTATAGTGCTGAGATGAGTCAATGCCTAGTAGGGTGAACAAGCAAGTATAGTAATGTGTCATGAGAATAATAATAGAGAAAACAAGTTATATGGGCTTATTTTTAAAAAGAACATTGACCAGGCACCCTGGTTCATGCCTGTAATTCCAGCGCTTTGGGAGGCTGATGTGGGTGGATCATCTGAGGTATGGAGTTTGAGACTAGCCTGGTCAACATGGTCAACATGGTGAAACCCTGTCTCTACTAAAAATACAAAAATTAGTAGGGCATAATGGTGGGCATCTGTAATCCCAGCTACTTGGGAGGCTAAGGCAGGAGAATCACCTGAACCCATGAGGCGGAGGTTACAGTGAGCCAAGATCATGCCACTGCATTCCAGCCTGGACAACAAAGTGAGACCCTGTCTCAAAACAAAAA
>NW_016107441.1:1953273-2017653 GCF_001604975.1 Cebus imitator | reverse complement strand
AAGACAGATGTCTAACTAGACACTAGAAGGATAAACAAAATTGGGAGGCAAGGTGGGGATGCAGCAAAGGTAATAATCTACCAAGAAGAAAACACTGCGTAAAGGTCTGTGAGTAAGGGGTGGATGTGTCATGCATCCCATGACTTCACAGTAATTTGTGAAGGGTAAAGTCATAAGAGAGAAGAAAAAGTTTGAGCTTGTTCCTAAAGCTTAGCAAGAGTTTTTAGAGCATGTTATTTGGGGAGCTAACAGATTGTGTTGACTTGTTGCCCCAGTAAGAAAAATTGTTCTGAGAAACTTAATACAAGACCTAAAGACAATTAGTCATATCCATGATTGGGTCTCTGTCCTTATGACTGCTAGTCTAAGGTATTGCATTTTTCTCTGTTTTTTGATTTGTACTTTTAATTTTTAATCAGTAAAGACTGCCAGTAACTCCCTCATCTGTAATCATCCTGTCTCTGGTCATTAATCCCTAGTCTAGTAGGACATAAAGCTAAGGAGTAAGACCCCTGAGTCCAATTTTCTTAATAGTAGACATGGTAGAACTATTCATAACATTGATAATCCTGTTTTGTCTATAGTGCTCTTTCCCACTGTGCTATTATACTTCCTGTCCTATGTCCTGAAATTAGAACACTGAATGAATAAAGCCCAAGGGTTTGGTTGTGACTTTTACTGAATAATTAGGGTAAGCTCTAACCCGGAAGAGTAAAGAACTCATGGATTAGGGCAGTTAATCTAACTCTGTGAGTTAGGGGACTTTAGAGATCTTTCCTGGTGGAGTATTACGTTTGTGCAAATGGGAAGAGGGGAAGTGTTGAATGTTTTGCCTTAATTTCTGTAAAGCTGGGGTTGGCAAATTGCAGCCCATGAGTTAAATTCAGCTTACTATTTCTATTTGTAAATAAAGGTCTATTGGAACACAGCCACGCTCAGCTCAGTCAGTTACATGCTGTCTGTGGCTGCTTTGATGCTACCCTGACGCAGGTGAGTAGTTGTGACACAGAACGGCCCATAAAGCTTACAAATATTTACTTTCTGGCCTTTTACATAAAAAAGTTTGTGAATTCTTGCTATAGAGGGAAAGTTATTGAGAGTGGACCTTGGACTAGGTTTTGTTCTGGAATCTGAAGAGTATTCATGAGAATGGGGTCTGGCACTTTGGTGGGTCTGGAGCCTTCCTTACCACAGGGTTGTAAGAGGCTCCTTGGCCTTATAAAGCTTTGTTTCAGATGAGCTGTGTGAAGGAGAAGCTTTTAAATTCATCAGGCCCTAAAGTGACTCTCACCTGAGGGAGCTAATCCAAACTCATTGATGTTGCAAGGGTACTTCTTACCTCTGGAGACAGGTGAATTTCCACTCCTGTGTATCATTTGCTTCATAACATTCTAGCAATGAGCAGTTTTTACTTCCAGCTGTGAGGCATCTGGGTTAGATTCCTCCTTTCCTCTCTGCAACAGCATTTCTGATGTTCCTGCTGTGTGTTCTGAAGTGGACTAGCATCAATTTCCCCTCTGCAGTACCCTTGCAGGCTTTGCCAGGTCTACATCAGCCCAATCCATCTTCCTGCTGACTCAACAGACTTGCCCTCTGGGTGCCTTCCTACCCTTGGGAAAACAGCATAGTTTGGGTTTTAGCTGAGAAGACTCACTGAACCATACACTTATTGTAATTCATTGGTTTATGTATTATAGTATCTGTTTCAGCATCAGTATTACATAGACAGCTATCTGAAATGCTGCTTGTGTCACTGAAAGGTCTTGCCTTTCCCAAAAGGTCTCCTCCGGTTCTTGAATTGTCCCATTTTAGATTAAGAAACCAAGAGCACTTATTAAAATAATAATGCTTCCCTATGCAGTGTTAACTTACCGAGTGATATGCTTTGGCTGTGTCCCCATTCAAATCTCAACTTGAATTGCTATCTGCCAGAATTCCTAAGTGTTGTTAGAAGGATCTAAAGGGAAGTAATTGAATCATGGGGGCTGGTCTTTCCTGTGCTATTCTCATGATAGTGAATAAGTCTTCCAAGATCTGATGGGTTTATCGGGGTTTCTGCTTTTGCTTCTTCCTCATTTTCTCTTGCTGCCATAATGTAAGAAATGCCTTTCATCTCCTGCCATGATTCTGAGGCCTCCCCAGCCATGTGGAACTGTAAGTCCAATTAAACCTCTTTTTCTTCCCAGTCTCAAGTATGTCTTTATCAGCAGCATGAAAAAGGACTAATACACACAGCTACAAACTATCCCTTAAGCTAAATTGAATGGAGCAACTCTAGAAGAAATCAGAAACCCCACGTACTGGAAAAAGTCAGTTCCGAAAGGGAGAAAGACCTTGGGAATGCTGGAAACAGTCAGCTGAATGGGCATTTTCAGGAGAAAACAATAGATACCAGGTACCTTGGAGATAAGTTATAAAAGTGGAGAAAAGGGCATGAAAGTTATTCTAACAGCATGGAAATGGAATAATGAGGTTAGAAGGTGCTACTTTGTTGAAAGATGAGACCACTGAAGAGAAGAGAGGGGCTGGGACTTCCCTGTAATACTGCAGAAAGTCATGATCAGTTTGGACTAGAATCTGGCTTTGCTAATACTTAGACCTGTGCTTTTTCTAATTCCTAGTCTTTTCCAAAGTGTGCTCTGAAGAGCACTATTCCTGTAAATATTAATGAAATTTTCCTTAGGGGGGAAAAAGGTATAGTGGTTAAGTTTAAAAAACATGATTAGAAAGAGGCATACTAAGGCAATGTACTTATCTAGAAGTCTTGAGATACGAACTCTGACCATTTTGTCAATTAATATTTATTGAGAACCTAATATAAGCTATATGCTAATGGCTGCAGGCATAATCATGAGCAAAAGAAACACCATCAGAAGGTACATATAGGGCAAAGAATCACACAAATGTACATGTATTTTCAAAGTGACTAGTGTTCTACAGGAAGGCAATTCAGTTTTTTTTTTTTTAATTTTAAAAATTTCATTAGTTTTTGGAGTACAGGTGGGTTTTGGTTACATGGATGAATTGTAGAGAGGTGAAGTCTGAGATTTTAGTGCATCCATCACCTAAGTAGTGCACATTATACCCAATATATAGTTTTTTAATCCTTTACCCACCTCCCACCCTCCTTATTCCGAGTCTCCAAAGTCCATTATACCACTTAGTCTGCCTTATGTACTCATAGCTTAGTTTGCATTATAAAAGAACATATGGCATTTGGTTTTCCATTCCTGGGTTCCTTCACTTAAAATAATGGCCTGTGTCTCTATCCAAGTTGTTGCAAAAGATATTATTTCATTCTTTTTTATGACTGAGTAGTATTCCATGGTGTACTGGAATAGTGAGTAGCACTGAGTAATACTCCTTGTTTTAATTATTCTCTCATTGCTTGATGAGCACTTAGGTTGGTTCCACATCTTTGCAGTTGTTAACTGTATTGCAATAAACATATAGGTTCTGGTGCCCTTTTTATGGAATGACTTCCTTTGGTTAGATATCTAGTAGTGAGATTGCTGGATCAAACGGTAGATCTTTTAGTTCTTTAAGAAATCTCCATACTATTTTCCATAGAGGTTGTACTAATCTATATTCCCACCTGCAATGTATAAGCATTCCCTCATCCACACCAATATGTATCATTTTTTGATTTTATAATAATGGCCATTCTTACAGGAGCAAGGTGGTATCTCATGGTAGTTCAAATTTATATTTTCCTGATGATTAGTGATGTTGAGCATTTTTTCCTGTTTGGCCATCTGTATATCTTCTTCTGCAAAACGTCTATTCATGTCAGTTGCCGAATTTTTAATTGTATTATTTGACTCTTTCTTGCTGAATTGTTTGAGTTCCTTGTAGATTCTGGATATTACTCCATTGTAGAATGCATGGTTTCTAAATGTTTTCTCCCATTTTGCGGGTTTTCTGTTTACTCGGATTATTTCTTTTGCACTTACAGAAGCTTAAAAAAAATCATTACATGAAAAGGACACTTGCACATGTATGTTAATTGCAGCACAATTAAAAATTGCAAAGATATGAGCCCAAACTAAGTGCCTGTGGACCAATGAATGGATAAAGAAAATTAGGTGGAACTTGGAGCTGAGCCGGGTGATTGAGTGCCTCCGCGGGAAGCCCCCACCAGCAGTAGTGCCCACTGCCTTTCTGTCCAGCAGTCAACCCCTTGCACTGTGAGCACTGTAGTTGAGCATCTTGTTGCTCTTGCATAAAACTTCCCTCAAGTTGAAGGTGGTGGCAGACATGAGGGTGGCGGTCATCCTGTGTGCTCGCACAGGCCAGGGGCAAGGATCTGTTGTGTTAAGAAGGTCCCAGTAAGGGGAAGGCACAGCCTTTCAGGTCTGGAGTCCCACATGCCAGTTCCCAGTGCCCCTCGCCTTATTTTTGTAATTTTACACATTTTTGGTTATTTTTTAAAAATGAAAAATTAATTTTGAAAAATGCAGAAAACTGTTGGATTATTTCTTTTAGAAATTCCCCCCTTTGTGTCAGAATGCAAATTGAGTTTCTTTCTTTTTAGCCCTTTCACAACTAGGACTGAGAATGTGTGTAAAAGTTCTGTGACAGTACAGAAGGAAAACAACTTTTTATGTATAGCTTCCAAAAGGGGGGAAAAGAGAGAGAGAGAGAGAGAGAGAGAGGGAAACCCTTTGACTTCCACATGCACATCTCAAGAGATTCCACTGGCAGATTGGAGGTTCTGTATTCCAGGTCTGGAGTTTTCCAGTGTTAACCCACGCAGAGCCTGGCACACACACATTAAGATGAATGTAATTATTATTCCTCTTGCCGGTCACTACCGTAGCTTTCTGTTTCTCTTTGTTCGTGTGAATTTATTTAAAAGAAAAAAAGAAACTTTTTGTAATGACTATTTGCAGTATAAAAATCAATAAACTCTATTTTTCAAGAAAAAAAAAAGAAATCTCGGTCCCATTTATTGATTTTTATTTTTCTGCCCTTGTTTAGGGGGCCTTAGTAAAAAAATTCTTTGCCTATGCCAGTGTTTAGGAGAGTTTTTCCTAGGTGTTTTTCTCGAATTGTTATGGTTTTAGATCTTAGATTTAAGTCTTTGATCTATCTTGAGTTGATTTTTGGAAACAAGATGAGAGCCAGAGATACAATTTAATTTTTCCCTATGTGGCTATTCAGTTTTCCCAGCATCATTTATAAATAATTTATTAATAGGGTGTCCTTTCCCTAATTTATGTGCTTTTGTATGTTTTGTTGGAGATCAATTGGCTTTAAGTGTTTGCCTTTATTTCTGGGTTCTCTATTCTGTTCCATTGATCTGTGTCTACTTTTGTATCAGTGCCAAGTTGTTGGGGGTAATTATGGCCTTGTAGTATAATTTAAAGTCAGATAATGTGATGCCTCAGATTTTTTTTTTTTTTTTTTGGCTTAGGATTGCTTTGACTGGGCTCTTTTTTGGCTCAATGTGAATTTCAGGATTTTTTTTTCTGATTCTATGATAAATTATGTTGGTATTTTAATAGGAATTGCATTGATTGCTTGGGCAGTATGGTCATTTTCACAATATTGATTCCTCTAATCCCTGAACATGAAATGTGCTTACATTTGTGTCATCTATGATTTTTTTCAGCAGTATTTGGTAGTTGTCTTTGTAGAGATCTTTCACATTCTACATTAAGAACATTCCTAGGTATTTTATTTTATTTTTGGAAGCTATTGTAAAAGGGATTGAATTCTCAACTTGATTTTCAGTTTCATCATTGTTGGTATATAGTAGTGCTACTTATTTGTGTACGTTAATTTTGTAACTAAGACTTTTGAATTCATTTACTAAATCTAGAAGTCTTTGGAGGAATCTTTAGGGTTTTCTAGGTATCTAGATATACAATCATATCACTGATGAACAGTGACAGTTTGACTTCCTCTCTTCCAACTTGGATGCCCTTTATTTCCTTCTCTTGCCTGATTACTCTGGCTAGGAATTCCATACTGTGTTTAAATAGAAACGGTGAAAGTGAGCATCCTTGTCTTGTTCCAGTTCTAAAAGGGAATACTTTCAATTTTTCCCCATTCAGTATCATGTTGGTTGTGGGTTTTTTATATATGGCTTTTATGCCAAATTTGTTAAGGGGTTTTATCATAAAGGGATCCTCAATTTTGTTGAATGCTTTTTTGGCATCAATGGAGATGATTTTTAATTCCGTTTATGTGATGGACCATAATTATTGACTTGTGCATGTTAAACCACTCCTGCATCCCTGGGATAAAACCCACTTGATCATGGTGTATTATCTCTGATATGCTGTTGGATTTGGTTAGCTAGTATTCTGTTGAGGATTTTTGCATCTATGTTTCTCAGGGATACTGGTCTGTAGTTTCTTTCTTTCTTTTTTTTTTTTTTTTTTTTTTTTTTTTTTTTTTTTTTTTTTTTTTTTTTTTTTTTTTTTTTTTTTTTTAAAATGTTCCTTCCTGGTTTTAGTATCAGCATGACACTGGCTTTGTAGAATAAGTTAGGGAGGATTCCTTCTTTCTCTCTCAGAATAGTTTCAGTAGAATTGGTACTGATTCTCTGAATGACAGAATTTGGCCGTGAATCTATCTGGCCCTGGGGTTTTTTCCTTGGTTGGCAATTTTTTTTTCTTTTTATTACTGATTCAATGTCACTGCTTATTATTGGTCTGTTCAGGATTTCTATTTCTTCCTGATTTAATTTGGAAGGATTGTATGTTTCCAAGAATTTATGCATTTCTTCTGGATTTCCTAGTTTGCGTGTACAGAGGTGTTCATAGCACTCTCAAATGATCTTTTGTATTTTTGTGGTGTCGACTAATTTCTCTAGTTTCATTTCTGAGTTTGCTTGGATCTTCTCTCTTCTTGGTTAATTTTGCTAATGGTCTGTCAATTTTGTTTATATTTTCAAAGAATCACCTTTTTTCATCGATTTTTTTGTGTTTTTTATTTTAATTTCAGTAAGTTCTGCTTTGATCTTTGCTGCCTCATTTCTTCTGCTAGCCTTGAGTTTGATTTCTTCTTGTTTTCCTAGTTCCTTGAGTTGTGATGTTAGGTTGTAAATTTGTGATCTTTCATACTTTTTGTGTAGGCATCTAGCACTATACACTTTCCTCTTAGCACTGCTTTTGCTGTATCTCAGAATTTTGATAACTTTTGTCACTATTGTCATTCATTTAAATGATTTTTCTTAATTTCCATCTTGATTTCATTGTTAACCCCCAAATCTTTCAGGAGGAGATTTTTTTCATTTCCATGTGTTTATATAGTTTTGTGGGTTCCTTTTGAAGAGTTCTAGTTTTCCATTATCATCTGAGAAGATACTTAATATGATTTCAACTTTTAAAAGTTGAATGAAACTTGTTTTGTGGCCAATGATATGATCCATCATGGAGAATGTTCCACGTGCCAATGAGAAGAAGGTACATTTTGAAGTTCTTGGGTAGAATGTTCCATCAATGTCTGTTAGGTCCTTTCATTCTAGAGTGTATTTTAAATACATTGTTTCTTTGTTGACTTTCTGTCTCAATTATTGGGCTAGTGCTGTTGGTGGAGTGTTGAATTCCCCCACTATTATTGTACTGCTGTCTATCTCATTTCTTAAGTCTAGTAGTACTTATTTTATGAATTTGGGAGCTCCAGTTAGGTGTATATATATATATTTAGGATTTTAATATAGGAAGTCAATTCACTTCTTTAGGCAGACATGTCAAAGGGTCCTAGGGGTGTAGTGACTTAGAGATAACTTCTTAGATGAAAGAGTTCTTGAGCTGATAACTGAAGGGTAAGTATAAGCTAACTAAGTGAAGGGCATTTCAAGGGTGAATAACATGTGTGTGCAGTAAGGGAAGCATGATGTATTACAACAGAACATTCTGGTTAGGCTGCCAAGGTCGATGCAGGTGGCGGGAGGTGGGCTGAGACCCCAGTGCTCATTATGTCTGAATACAAGATTCCTTGTGTGTTTCCCCAGTGCATTTTAAAAATACCAGTATTCCTCTATGCTATCAAAATGGTTAGGAAATATTGAGTCAGGGAACGAAAAAGTAAAATGCAATGAGTTCGAATTATGGGTTGAGAAAATAGACTGGGAGATCATGCAGGGCCTTGAGATTTGGATCTTAATCCTAGGAGCAACTGTCTGCCACTAACGTCCTGTGTGCCCTTGGCTGAATGCCATTCTTTTTTTCGACTTCAGTTTCTTCTTCAAAGATGTGGCAGGACAATCTACTTCCATTCTGTTCTGATAGCTCTGCTTTTTCTAATACTCCTGTGATTTTCTTTTTCTTTAAAAAAAAAAAAAAACTCATAAAAAGGTATTTGCTCTGAAGAAGCTGTGTCTTTGGAGTATTTTCCAGGAACTCATCCTGAAGGTTTTGCTGTTATTTGCTGGCTTTTTCCAAGGTGAGTTCTGCATCCAGCGGAGATGGAGCTGTCCTGCTTGCTGATAATGAGTTGCAATTTCACATGACTCATTGTTGCTGTTCTTTATCTACCTCCTGCCTTGCCCTTAGGAGCTTGAGTTCCCCACCCCTTCTCATTCCAAATATAGCAACTTCTAAGTCAGTTATTTTTCTGTTAGAGGAAGAGAAGTGGCAAAACCCAAACCCATCTTGTGGGTAAGAAATCCAAGTTCCGTTTTGCACTGTTACTTCTCTTGGCTTATTTTGGACCGTTCTTGATAAACACACATTCCTTTCAAGATAACCACACCTTTTTGTAGATGATATTAATTTCCAGATTTCCAGAAATGTGTGATCACCACTCAAGGCCATTTTCCTACCTCTCATCTACTGTTTCTGACTATGTGGCCTACACATGTCAAACATCAGACTGGTAACAGGGATTGTGGTACTTAGAGATGTGATGCTGGAATTCTTAGAAAAATTTGTGGGAGATCCAGGGGACTTCTGGGTAGTATATGTGAATGTGAGTGTACTTTATCTTCTAGGAACTCCTGAGAACTGAGAAACGACTGTTTAATGGACAAAGAGAGAAGTGACAATGAGACTGCCCTGTCCAGAGACTCACAAATAAAGGAGGTATGTGGGTTTGGGGAGAGATAAGAGCATTTAACCTCTCTGTTAGAGAGGCTGGCTTAACCCCAATTCTGTTATTTACAAGTTTTGTCATTGAAGTAGGTAAGTTATATTCTCTGGGCTCCATTTTCCTCATCTTTGAATATTTTGGAAGTGAAGCCATCTTAGGCTGGAAAAAAAGATTATTTTCTATGTGAAAGGAGGTGATTAATTACAGTTACTTTGCTGACCTGACCATATGCTAATAGTTATAACACGAATAAGGCAATACATGAAAATATTTAGCAAAGTGTCGAGACTGTAGTAAACATTTAAATAATACTGATAATAAAATTATTATAAATTAAATATTTCATAGTTTTTAGTCTGTATATTTATTTTTTATTATTTTTGGAGTCACTTTCTTTTTCTTGAAAGTTCTAGCTGTGTTCTTTCTATGTGTGACTGACATGAGTCTCTGTTACTGAAGTCCTTGTCTACCTTCAGAAAACAATGGTAACATTAAAGTATCTTCCTGCTCTGAGGTAACCCAGATGATCCCTGCAAGTTCTTCATATGTGTCTGTGTAGCACAAGTGTTTGTGCAAGACAACAGTGGTTCATGAGACCATCCTGACAGAGATAGTACGTTCAATATCAATGCAGAAACTCCTGCCATGAGCTAGAGATCTGATGGGATTTTAGGTGGAAACCACAGGACTCAGTGATTGAATATGAAGGAGGGGCTGGAGATGAAGAGGTAAATATTCATAGAGTGAAGCATCCATAATGATTGCCAGGTTTCTGGGTTGATTAGATGAGACATAGTGACTTTTACTGAGGCAGAGATTCTGGAGAAAAAGTAAGGTACGAAGGGCGTGGGGAAAAGATTTCAGTTTGGAATGTGTTGAATTTGAAATGCTTGCAAGGTTTCCTGGCAGATATGTGCAATGAGGAATTGAATATAGGAAACAGTATTTAGGACAGTGAGGTAGAGACATGGATTTTGGAATCATGAGACGGTAGATATTCCAGACTGCAGGAATGAATGAGATTGTATAAATGAAGTATGAAAAGTGAGAGAAGGGCTGAGAATACAACTCTTAGTATTAATAACCTATGAGATCATAACAAAAATAGAACGGTCCAGAGGAAAGAGGAAAATTAAAGAATTATTTGTCACAGAAGCTTGGGAAATGGTTTTTGTTTGTTATTTTGTTTTAGGATTGATGACCAAAAAGGAATACTCAATTCATGAGTCTAAATGGAGAGATGTATTCATCTGTGAGCAAAAGGTCTTACATTTTGGGTAGAGATGGTAACAAGAGTATAATTCAAACCCACCAATATCTTTCACACAGTAGTCAAAGGGAAATGTGAGTAGAAGGACTTAAAAAGTCAGATAACTGGATGGTTTGAGCTATATTTATATGCTTTGATGCTGACAATTTTCATTTTCATTACAGCTCAGTGTCTACAGCCTAACCTTCTTTATTTCCTTGTTAGCATGTTGATGCTTTAGTAAGCAACCACCCACACAAACTTGTGAGTCACTGATTCGTTTGGGGATATGTATTTTTAAAAATCATTTTAACTATACAAAGTATAGGGTCATATCCTTGAAGAGAAAGATTATGGATATCTATTAATGCAGTCTTAAATGTGGAATGATGAGGCTTCAGTGTGTTAGAAAACAAAAACTAAATTGGAATTAAGGAGAGTTAACTTGAATTCTTACTGTGCTATTAACTTGCTCTGTGGAGGAAAAAAATCTCTTACAGTCTCAGTTTACCTATATGTAAATGTAAGAGTTGGACTCAAAGTTTCCTTTTGTCAATTAATATTTTATGAGCTCTGAATAGACCAATTTTTCAGTGTAGAATGATGGCAGGACAACATGGCACTTAGAATTCTGTGTTTCTGTCTTTACCTAAGGTTCATGGCTGTGATTCATGAAAGTTAGAGGTGGGTAGCCTGTTCATTCATGGCTTTCTAAACTTTTACTCTTGGAGGAAAAAAAATATTGAGTATTTTAAAAGCAAAGACATCTTAGTCTGACAAAAAATATTTTCCAAGTGAAAGAAGGTAATAAATCCCAGTTACTCTGTGCTAACTTGACCATATGCTAATAATGCCTCTCCCCTCCCTACTTTCTTTCAAATAAACAAAGAAACATACAGTGCTTAATATGTGCCAATTACTTGCCAGACACAGGGACATTAGTATGACTAAGGCATGGCTTTAACCTTAAGGGTACTCTTAACCTTAAGAGTACTCTAGTCCAGTGAGAGAAACTAATAATTGTAATACAGTGTGAGAGTCCACGCAGATACATAAACTACAATGCTATAGGGAACAGGGGATATATTCATTGATTCATCCATTCTGCAAATATTTGTGTGTCTATCAAAGAAAAATAAAGACTTTCATATGATTATAAGTACTGTGTGGAGAAATATAAAGAAGGGAATAGAAAATGGTTCTGAGGTTTATTATTTTCTATAGGGTGATCAGAGAAAGTGCCGATACTAGGGAAACATTTGAGGAGCGGAAGTGCTGTGATGCCTCGGGGAGAAACAGTCTGGATAGAAGGAACAGCACGTTCATAGGCCTTAAGGAGTATGCTTGGCTTTTTCGAGGAATAGTAGTAGTGCTAAACTGGGTAGAACAAAAACCTGAACAAGTGAAGCGATATCATTTCCATTGACTGAGGACTGTAGGAATAGTACTTGTGTCAAGGAAGGGGAATCAAGAGTTTGATTCTGGACACGTTAAAGTTGAGATCTTAAACATCTGAAAGAGAACAAGATAGTCAAATATATAATTTTGGAGTTCAGATGATAGGTCCAAGGGGAGGTATAAGTGTGTTATCAGCATATAAGTGTACTATAAGATTTTAAAATGATCTGGTCAGAACTCACCCCAGAGAATGACTATCAATAGTCATCTAGGAGAAGCAAAAGACCACAAAGGAAAACTGAGTTTGATCAGGACCATAGAAAAAAACACATGAATGGTGACCTAGTTGACAAGTAAAGAAAGTGTTTCACGAAGGAGGACATGATCAGTTGTGTCCATGCTTCTCATAGTCCAAAAACTAACACACATAAAGGAGAGAATTGCTGAAGAGTGGTGCAGAGAGGGCCAGAGGGGTTTGAGACTGAAGGCTGGGAGGGCATCTATTAGGAAGCTCTTGTATTAACACAACGGAGAGAGAAAGGTGGCCTGAGATGAGTAAAGCGGCCTGATGATGGAGAGAAGAGGCCTGAATAGGCAGCAGATAAGACGGGATTTGGCTGATGGACTGGATGTTGCAAGAATGGTTCAGGACACAGAGAAGAAGTATGGAATGATTTCCAAGATTCAGGGGTAAGTGACTAGAAGATTTGTGATTCTGTTCCCTCTAGGGGAACTCCCCTACTGAAAGAAGAGAAGGTTTAGAGGGGGGCAATGTATGTTTTTAGGACAGTTTGATTTGTAGAGGACTTCTGAGTGAATCTGCCCATTGGAAAGTTGTATATGAGCCGAAGGTCAGGAGATAGCTGTGAGGTATTTTATCTGCAGTTTATGTTTCCATGTTTTAGTGGAATAATATAAATAAATAAGTATATTTTTAGAGGAAAGCTGCAGAAGGACATGTGATCAGAAAAGAAAAATGCAGAGAAGCTAGAGGTCAGCCCTGTTGGATTCTAAGCTAGGTACACTATAGACAAGTTGAGTGAATTTTGATAGCAGTCTGGTCAGTGAGTTCTCTCGTCTATAAAATCTGAAGAACATCAATTCCCAGGTGTTTTGTGGATCCAATATACTATCAAGTAGAGCAAGTATTCAAATTACTCCAAATATTCATGTTACAACAGATACTGTCATGCTACCATTATTGCTCCTGCTAGCCCTACAACTATTAAGTGTATTACCAATAGTAAATGTCCTTGTATATGCCCTAAGTGAGGTAAGACCAGTATTCTAAGATTGAATTTGTAGAAGGTACTCCTCTCTGACATTAAAATACATTCCTTTGCCCTCTCTTGTGCTCCCTCTCACTCATTAGTCTCTCTTCTAAACTCCGGGGGAATTGACTATAATTTCAATGTATTTTAAAAAATAAGCTCCTGTCTATTGACTTAAGTGAAACATTTGTGGAGGAAAGCAGCCAGTCTATAAGACTGTTTTAATATGAACCCACTAAGCTGAAGTTGCTGGTATCATTCTTTGTCATATATAGCACCTTATAAACCTCTACTTTTGGCACACACTTGATTTTAGTTTCCTTAACTTCACTAACAACTTTGCCTCCCTGATGTGTGCTGTCTTGCTGTGGCCAGAGGGGCAGAGGCAGGTGACTGTTCGGGTGACTTTGCTTTTCAATGCTTACCAGTCTGTCTTTAATCAGTGTCATCTTGTCATCCCACCTGAGCCAGCTCAGCCAGGAATCCTTGGCAGCTATTCCAAGGACTGAGCATGGCCGACTTTCATGAGAGAACTGAAGGCAGGGCCAATTCCTCATGTGGTTATTAGGTGGATCTTGTTGGTTGATTGATTCACTCATTTGTTCAATAGGCAAATGTAACTGGACACCAATAATGATGTTAATTAAGTGATGGTCCCTAGCATTTAATACTAGTGTCAAGCAGTACACTAACATATTTAAATGCATTTGGCCTAAATGCAAAAACTAAACTTCATGAGAATAATATATGTGGTTAAAATCAGAACTATTTCTGTAAGTAGAAAAAAAAAGATACTTGACAAAACCAAATAATTTTCTCAAGTTCATACTGTAGTTTGTAGAGCTAAATCACAAATCCAGTCTATTTATTTTTGTTTATTTTTCATTTTTACAAAACCTATAAATGTGAAGAGTAGAAAATAAAGTTAAAATAAGAAAATAAAATACCTATCTCTACTATAGAAAAGTCACCACTATATTTTTTAGGCTATATCCATCTACATCTTACACACACACACACACACACACACACATACACACGATTTCCAACTGCTTTGGAGATACTGACTCCATGCTCTGATAAATACTGATTTCAAGCACTTTGGCTTACAGTTTTTATTCCCACTTTATAACAGGGAAGCACCCTCAGGGGCCAAATGCTATAAATATATATCTTTCCAAGTGAACATCCCTTTTTTCAAAGTTCAATTCCCTTGAGCTTCTGCATGCTCTTATTTGCAGTCTAATGGCCTCAAATAGTCATTCATCATCCCGTGTGCAGTGCTTATAATTGTTACTTTCAGGAATGCTAATCAACACACACTCCCCTTCCCTTCTTGGAAATGAAACTCCTTCATGTTCTAATATGTATTTCTATTCAGAGTGAGGTTAAACTTCTGTTTTACATAAGGTCATTGCCTTTATTTTATGTGGACTCTGTTCATGTATTTTGTTCATTTTTTCCATTGTGTTTCTTGTCTTTTTCATCTTGTTTCTTGTTGCTCTTTTTTTTTTGTTTTTGAGACAGAGTCTCACTCTATTGCTCAGGCTGGAGTGCAGTGGTGCAATCTTGGCTCACTGCAACCTCTGCCTCCTGGGTTCAAGTGATTCTTATGCCTCAGCCTCCCAAGTAGCTGGGACTATAGGCATGTGCCGCCATACTCAGCTAAGTTTTTGTATTTTTAGTAGAGATGAGTTTTGCCATGTTGCCAAGGCTGATATCGAACTCCTGAGCTCAAGTGATCCACCTACCTCGGACTTCCAAATTGCTAAGATTACAGGCATGAGCCACCATGCCTGGCTGTTCCTGATTGCTCTTTATATACTAGAGAGAATATCTTTGGATCTATGATATAAATTGGAATTTTTTTAAGAATTTTTTTACACATATATAGTTCATTTTTTATTGATATACAATATGTATACAGAAATACAGAAACATTCATGTAAGACTTGATGAATTGTAATAGAGAAGTTATTTATGTAACTAAGAAATAGGGAGCTGGGGTTTGGGAATGTGCTTTGTGACTCTGTTTTAAAGTGACGGGCCAAGGAAAACCTAGCAACAGGCAAAGTTGGAAGCAGCCAAATCTCAGTGGGTGTTTTGTGTGTATGTGTGTGGGGGGGTATGCGTGTGCATGTGCGTGTGTGTGAAAGCAGGTGGACCATTCCACTTTTTAGCTCCTATTGATGCACCAAACCAAGTACCTCATTTCTGTGCCAAATTTTTGCCTTGATCTTTGTGCACCTCCTTCCCTAATGTGCAGTGGCCTGACGTCAGGAGGTGCTGGCATTTCCGGCAGATCCTCATGTGTTGGCCCTGATGTCTTTGGCAGAGGCTTCTGGCATCTCGATTTTTCATCCACTGCAGGAATGTGGCCACAGGGAGCAGAGGTTTGTGCTTTCCTCAAGAGGTGCCTCATCCTGAGATGGTGTCTACCCATGTTTAACCCAAAGAGTGCAGGCCAGTTCCTTTATCCTTCTGACAAAGGATGAGAGAGCTCGTTTAGAAGTCAGAGCAAACTAGGGTCGCAATATTGAGAAACATAGCCTGTCAGGGATTCATAGAGACATCGGGGTGCCCGTGGTGGCCCTTGTGAAGCAATGTCTCGACGACATTCAGGAAGCCGTGCAAATGTGCCTTTTGAACTCAATGGCCAGGTTTGATTTTCACACAAGGTAAACGTGGTCAAGGGCATCAGGGAATTTGCTCCAAGTAGGTTGTTCCTTCTGAGGAACCAAAGGAAGGAAGTTTCCACGATTTCTGAAGAGCTGGTACAGGAGGCTTCTTTCTTCCTTTTTTGTTACATATACATTAAACAGAACAAGATGTGTGTCATCTCAGATTGTACTGTGGGCTC
This sequence comes from Cebus imitator, assembly GCF_001604975.1. Taxonomy (NCBI): domain Eukaryota; kingdom Metazoa; phylum Chordata; class Mammalia; order Primates; family Cebidae; genus Cebus; species Cebus imitator. The sequence continues at coordinate 2,001,833 of NW_016107441.1, read as the reverse complement.
AGAAACCAAGAGAGAGCCCCCACCATGGACAGCGACTCTAGGGCCACAGGAACGTTTCCAGGCATTTTGCCTCCAGGGCTCCTGCTGGGCAGATGCTTATTACCCTTGGGAGTAAATGCCAAGAGTTCACGAACTGTGCCCAACGCATGTTATGGCCAGGATCCTACTAACTACTCAGAAAAAGAACGTATTGCTGTATTCCTGCAATGGAATACAACAATGTTAAAAGTCACTGTGCATTTATCCTCAACGTCAAATACCTTGTAATGTCTTCTCTGCCTTACTTGTTAGTGCGTATTTTTACTTTTCTGATACTGTAAAGAATATATCCAGTATGTAAATGAATGTTCTATAAATCCTTTGTATAGTCATTTTCTCTGCTCTTTAAATATCATCTCTATCAGAGTATAATAAAATTATCAACTTGGTAAGAAAGAAGAAAAAAAGAAAAAAGAAATAGAACCAGCATTACTCATGTCTAGACAATAACTTCCCTCTCTCCCTTTCCAAAGATAACCAAGTTAACACTGTAGACCAATTTTGTCTATTTATACAAGCGTTTGACAACAAAATTTTTAAATATATAGAAACAAAATAGTATAATAGACCTGTTACTCATTTTTGCTTAATCTGTACTTCAACACATTCTCCATCCCTACTTAATTTTTTTTAGTTCTTTTTTATGAGGTAAGATATACATTGAAAGGCACAAAACTTAACTGTACATTTTTGACAAATAAATAAACAAATATAATCTTCACCACTTCTAAAAACAGAATACTTTCATCATTCTCAGAAAATTAACTTGTCTTTTGTCCCAGGCAAAATGCAAGAGACTCTGTCTGTTATTTTTTTCACCATACATTTATTTTGCCTGAAATAATACAATATATAAATACATACATTTTAATAGCTAGCTTTTCTCATTTAACAGTTTTATGTGTGTCTCTCATTGGTTTTTTTTTTTTAATTATGATTTCTGAGGTGTATTCTGTTGTATAAATGCTATACAATTTGTTCATTCATTTTCTTGTTGATAGACATTTTGATTGTTTTCTGCTTTGGGCTATTATGACTATAAACTATATTAATTCTCCTTTATTTGCATTTAAATTACACTTTCTTATATTTTTAGCAGTTCCTGCAGGAATTACACTATGAATCTTTAACATCTCAAAATCTGCTTAGAGTTAATACTGTACCATCTTAATAAATGTAAAATATAGAAACCTTGCTATAGAGCAGCTTCATTTATCTCCTTTTATTCCTTTGCTACTGTGATAAATTTTACATCTCCAAATTACAAATAACACAATACAATGTCATAATTTTGTTTTAAGTAGTTATAAGTGTAATTCAGAAATTTAGAGACAAAGTTATTAATAAATACTTGATATTTAGGAATTATGCAAACACACTGTTTATTATTCAAGTTTTACATGCAATTTTTGCATTCCTCTGGGACTCTTGCCTACAGTAATTATTACTGTATGTGGGTTTTTTTCTGTTGATTATTTATTTTGCATTATCCATTTATATTGATTTGTATTTGGAATTCTGTAAATTTTTTTTTCTTGTGTTCTTTTTATTCTATTTTATGTCAGCATAGACTCATGAATATTTATTTGTTAGGCCTTAATCCAATGCTATAATGATTTATTTTATTGCTCATATTGTTCCAGCTTGGACCATTGGAAGGTCTTCTGGGTTGGTTCCCTTTAACATGTCCCTATCCATTTTATCAAGCACTTTTTTGTTATTGTGGAAAGCAGCCTGGCAATTTCTCAAAGTACTTAAAACAGAAGTACCATTCAACCCAGCAATCCCATTATTGGATATATGCCCAAAGGAATATAAATTACTTTACCACAAAGACACACATATGTGTAGGTTCATCACAGCACTATTCAAAATAGCAAAGTCATAGAACCGACCTAAATGTCGATCAACGGTGGATTAGGTAAAAAAAAAATGTGGTGCATATTTTTTATTTAAACATATCTATTAGAACTCACAAATCTTTTATATGTGGAGTCTGTATTTTGAATCTTTATTATAAAGGTTTTCTTCACTCAGATTTTAAAGTGTCAAAATCAATATTTTAAAGTATACCTCACGCTTTCTTCAATTATTTAATATAGATTCTTTACAACTTCCCCCTGTACCTGGCCCTTTACATTGTGACCTTTAATCTGTTTGGAGTTTTCTTTGGTGTATGATGTGACATAAGGATCCTACTTTATTTTTTTTCCAAAGATATCCAATTTCCTCAGCATCATTTATTTAAGTGTATATCTATAACTTGCTCATTAGAAATAGATACATTGTCATATACTAAACATTCCTATGTTTGGTGCATAAGTTTCAATTTTATACACTTGTCTACATGGTTTCCATCTATTCATGTGCCAATATAATTTTAATGATTGAATCTTTGGAATGGGTTTTAATGTCTTTCATGACAAACTCCCCCACCCCACTCACCCACCCACCATTGCTCTTCTTTTTCAGGTTTCCTAGAAAATCGTTCTTATTATGCTAAGCCTTCCTGTTATCAAAGTCTATGCTTTCTTCCAGTGTATTACATTGTGTCCATTTATGTCTCTATCAGTATAGACATATTCACTGTAGACTTTTCTATCCTGGTCTCTAAGTACAAGAAAAGAGCTAAATATAAGAAAAGCCCTGAGTTTAGAATATAGCCATGGTAGTTTTCAAAATGTGGAATACAAATCAATAGGAATATTATGAGCTCCAACCTATATTTTTATATTTTTGAAAAATTTAAAAGTAATTATGAAGAATCATTGGGTTTGGAATCATTGGCTTCTGAATGAAACTAACCAACTGGGACCTTTTTCTACTTGGCAAGGGAATGGCTAGTCATTTCCCATTCCCACTGTGTCATAAATCAAATATTGTCACAACTGAGAGAGGCCTCAAAGATTCTAATTCAGCCTACTTACTTAACTGATGGAGAAACTTAGACCAGGATGTGATATGATCTGCTCAAAATTCAGTGAGTGGAGGACTTGATTACGAACTCAATACTTATTCTTAGCTCCTTCGTTCTCCTCCATTACAACATGCAAAGATCTCATAAAACAAGCTAGTATCTCATAACTTAAAACGTATATTAATTTAATTCTGATGTGGACATTTTTAGAGCATTCATTAGACTAGGCATTAGACTAGGGTTGCCTTTGCCCAATATATTGAACAGTGCTTCTAAATTTATTTTATCTGTTTATGCATACATTTGTCCATTTATTTATTCAACAAATTCAGAGAGTATTATGTGCTCTGGTTTACGTAATGAAATATCAAACTTTGAATCTTTATTGAAATGATTATTAATTTAATTGCCTATGTAAGATTCTTGCATGAGCCATTAATAAACGATCCACAATTTGAATATAGAACAAAATAGACAAGTCAAGGAATGTTACAAGGCACTTTTATGCTTCATGAGTAGGACTGATAAAGAGAGAAGTCATTGTGGGCTGGGAGTAGGTAGACAATGTGCTGTGAAGGAGGTGATTATTAAGTTTGGTTAGGTATTGAGGAATAGTAAAGGGTATGTGATAGATTTAAATAGTAAAGAGTTATTGTAGATACATATAAACCCAGTATTTATGAGAAACAATTAAAGACTTTTCTTTCCTCATTTGTCCTTTCATAGTTTTTCTTCCTTTTAACCATGTATCCCTGCTTTGGAGATAATGCTTGTCTTCTCCAACAATGGAAATTATTTAATAGAAAGTTATTAATAAATATCTTGACACAAACAGAAAAAGTTCACTAATGAACTAATATCATCTAGGCATGTAATATTTGATAAAAAGTGAATTTTCCAGGTTACCGAAGCTTACACTCTAAATGTCAAACTGTTTTATTTGTTTGTTTTTTTTTACCCATCTGGGATATATGTCCTTGGATAACACATTTGAGACTTCTCTAACTTCTTGCATGGAATTTATCACACAACTTTTGAACAACTGCAAACTAAAGCTTTTGTAAGAAAAATGTATTACTGTACAATTGAGTAGCTNTAAGGTGAAGTCTCACTCTGCCATGCAGGCTGGAGTACAATGGCATGATCTTGGCTCACTGCAACCTCTGCCTCCCAGGTTCAGGCAATTCTCCTGCCTCAGCCTCCTGCATACCTGGGATTACAGGCATGTGCCACCACACCCAGCTAATTTTTGTATTTTTAGTAGAGACGAGGTTTACCATGTTGGTCAGGCTGGCCTCGAACTCCTAACCTTGTGATCCACCCACCTTGGCCTCCTAAAGTGCTGGGATTACAGGAATGAGCCACAGCACCTGGCTGCTCTGTTTGTTTTTAAGTTAAATTTTCCTCAGTGGCAATACAGATTAATTTCTTTCATCTTTTTAGTTTCCCTATCTCTTCCCCAACAATTTATTGTTATATATTCCTATGTTCCAAATATCTATTTCTAACAATCTAGTTTCTCCTCTAAACTCTTACTTTAGTGTCACTGTTAACTACAAAAATAAATGATTACAAGAAAAAAAACAACCCCATCTAAAAGTGGGCACAGGATATGAACAAACACTTCTCAAACAAGATATTTATGTGGCCAACAAACATGAAAAAAAAAAGCTCAGCGTCACTGATCATTAGAGAAATGCAAATCAAAACACAATGAGATACCATCTCATGCCAGTCAGAATGGCGATTATTAAAAAATCAATAAATAATAGATGCCAGTGAGGCTGTGGAGAAATAGAAATGCTTTTACACTGTTGGTAGGAATGTAAATTAGTTCAACCAATGTGGAAGACAATGTGGCAATTCCTCAAAGACCTAATGACAAATACTATTCGACCCAGCGATCCCATTACTGGGTATATACCCAAGGAATTTCATTCTGCTATAAAGACACATGCAATTGTATGTTTATTGCAGCACTATTTACAATGGCAAAGACATGGCACCAACCCAAATGCCTATCAATGATAGACTGGATAAAGAAATGTGGTACATATACACCATGGAATACTATGCAGCCGTAAAAAGAAATGAGATCATGTCCTTTGCCAAGTACATGGATGAAGTTGGAAGCCATCATCCTCAGCAAACTAACACAGGAACAGAAAACCAAACAAAGCATGTTCTCACTCATAAGTGGGAGTTGAACAAGGAGAACATATGGACACAGGGAGGCGAACAACATACACAGAGGGTAGGGATGAGGGGAATGAGAACATTAAGATAAATAACTAATGCATGCAGGATTTAAAACCTAGATGATGGGTTGATAGGTACAGCCAACCACTATGGCACGTGTATACCTATGTGAAAAACCTACATATTCTGCACTTGTATCCGGAACTTGAAGTAAAATTTAAAAAATAAATAAGTGAAAAATGGATTGGGGAAACCTTCCAATATAGGAGACAGGAGACTGCACTGGGAGTCATGAGAACTTGATTTTACTAATTACTTTGCCAACAAAGAGGCTATGTAACATTGGGAATGTTGTTTTCTTCGACTTGTTTCTGGGATCCTCAGTTGAAAAAGGATGCTGGATGTGAAGGTGTGTGGTTTTCAAACTTATCAGGTACCATATTGAATAGGGACCTAATGGTTCAGTGAGGAGGCTTTTGCCCATTCATGTTCTCTCCCACTGTATTTTAACCAGTTTGAAGTAGTTTGTCTTTTGTATCTTGGATATTTTCATAGAAAGTGTTCTGTTACTTTTTGTTAAAAGCATGAATATCACTAAATTAGAATCATAATGACTGTGGTTTATCCCTGTATTGAATATTTCCATGTTCTCAAAGCTATACTAGGGGTGTGTATGTCTGTGTGTGTGTGTGTGTGTGTGTGTGTGTGTGTGTGTCTGTTGATTTATCCTCTAATTTTCACAAATTCTTAAAAACTAGTTAAGTACTGTTATTACTTTATATTTGAGAAAACTGAGCCTTAAGGAGTTTGAGAAATGGTTCTAAGACCGCAGAGCTAAAAATTGATAGAAATGTAATTCTGGCTTCATTCTGTAAGACTCAAGAGCTAGGCAGAGTTCCACAGTAGCCTCTAATATGGTCTCTTTCACTACTGCATGACTACTGTCAAACAGCCACACATGTTATATCTAAACTACGGGTAAGAAGCAGCTTCAGAGTGAAGCACTCTCCTATGAGAAAATTTGTGTTAACTTGCATGGCATTTGTCCATGCTTCCCTTTGACCTTTCCCTTTTTTCCCCCCACTGTTGTTCATGACCATGTTCTAGACATAGCTCTGCCTTCAGAACTTCTAAAACTGGCATCAAATCTATGGTTTAAAATATTTCTTGATGCATCCGTTGGCTAAATAAAAGAACATGGACAGTAGAGGAAGTAAAAGGATGTGGGATTGAGAGAAAAATAAATCATATATCTCCAAAACATAAGGTACTTACTACTTTTGGTAAAAGTAAGTCATTCTTCACCTTAGGAACTATATCTATGCAGTTGGTAAATTTCTACCCTGCAGTGAACTTTGATGCCTTTTCTGTTTTGCAACTTGACTTTGCCAGCGTCGCAGGAGAAAGCTTCCTCTGCTGGCAGGAAGGAAGAAATTAAATTATGAACTGAATAGCAGAGAATGGTTAACACACAGGTATGTATGCGCACACACACATGCCTTTGTCTTCAGATAAGAGTAATTACTAGTTCGCTGTACCTCTTATTCTTTCTACCCTGAGTTGTCAGATTTCTCACTTTCTTTTAAAAAAATTAACAATGGCTAACGTTCTTGCTTTTTCAATGGAAAAAAAAAAAAGCTCCACTTTAAGAAAACAACCAAGAAACACTAGATATTTTGCCCCCAGTCATCTGGCTTTTATCCTAAAATTTATTTATTTTTTTCTCCTGCCATCAGACAGTATGAGGGCATGACTTGACCTTCAGTATTTGACTAAGAGAAGCTTATTCATCTTTTCTGATTTTCTCAACTCTCAACTTTTACAACCAAGCCTGATTATGCTCTGTGTTCTAAAGTTTCTTAACTTCTCAGTGGGAAAGTGTACTCTTGCATGAGCTGTATTCTCTCTTTCCTGCTGTGTAAGTAGGGTCTGGAATTTCTGAGCATCTTTTATAATTCTCTGAGGCTCCTGCCCTCCATAAAATGCCATTTGCTTCAGAAGTCTGTGAAAACTGCAAGTAGAATATAGAATGACTACATACTGCTAAATATTTTATTCTACCTGAAGTCCCCTTGGCAGAAGTTAGAAAAGTACTATGTTACGACAAATGATAGGATTTAAAATTACTATAAAATTATTTCAAATCCACGGTTAAACTTCACTATTAGTTGTATGTACTTGAGAAAGTCTTACGTTTTAAAAAATGGCTTAATTGAGGTATAATTCATGTACCATAAAGTTCACCTTTTAAAAATATATAATACAGTGGTCATCAAAATACTCAGAGATGTTCATTCATCATTGCCATCTCTTTCTAGACTATTATCACCTCAGGAAAGGAATCCCTATTTATTAGTGGCAACTTGCCATTCTGTCTCCTCCATCCCTGCCCCTGGCAACCACTCATCTGTGAAGATTTGTTTATTCTGGAGATTTCATGTAAGTGAATTAAAAAAAAATCTGACCTTTGTGTCTGGATTCTTTCACTTACCATATGTCCAAAGCTTATTCATTTTGTAATCTGTATTAGTACATCATTCCTTTATACAACAGAATAATGTTTGATTGTACAGATACCACATTCTGATTATCTACTCATGAACTGATGGACATTTGGATTGTTTTGACTCTTTGGCAGTTACATATAATGCTGGTATAAATGCGTGTGGAAGTTTTTGTGTAGATATGTTTTCAATCTCTTTGTGTGTACACATAATGTTTGGGTTATGTGGTAACTGTTTAATTTTTTGAGGCATGGTAAACAAAGTAATTACACCATTTTAGATCACCACTAGCAATGTATGACAGTTCCTATTTCTTCAAATTCTCACCAACACTTGTTTTTTTTTTCCCCATTGTGTTATCGTTATCATTATAGCCTTCCTAGTGGGTATGAAATTATATCTCATTGTAGTTTTGATTTGCATTTCCCTAGTAACTAGTGACACTGAACATCTTTTTCTTGTGCTTCTTGGAGAAGTATCTATTTAAATCTTTTTCCTCTTCTTAAATTCAGTTGTCTTTTTGTTAAGTTGCGAGCTTTTTGTATACATATTTTAGATGAACGTTTCTCATTAGATATATGATTTGTGAATATTCTCTTTCATTCTATATTTTGGTCTTTTATCACTTTCTTGAGGCACTCTTTGAAGAAAACAACACTTTTTAAAATAATTTTTGATGAATCCCAATGTATCTATTAGTTCATTTTGTTGTTTTTGCCTAACCTAATGCATGAAGATTTACCTCACATTTGCATCTAATAGTTTTGTAGTGTTTATATTTAGGTCTATGATTTACTTTGAGTTAATTTATATGAAGGGATGAGGAAGGGGTGCAAACTTTGTTCTTTCACATGGGACAGTCTAGTTGTACTAACATCATTTGTTGAAAAGACTATTCTTTTACCATCGTTTTAGCACTCTTGTCCAAAACCAACTGATAATATGTAGAGTAATATTTGACACTGGGAAGTTTGAGTTCTCCAACTTTGTTCTTTTAAGACATTTTTTCTCCTTGGGATCCCTTGCATTTTCGTATGAAATTTAGTGTCATCAGTTTATCAATTTTTGCCCCAGTGCTAACTCTACTAAAAACAGCTGAAGTTTTGGTAGAAATTACATTGAATCTATAGATCAATTTGTGGAGTATTACCATCTTAACCCCATTAACTTTTCTGATCCATGAACATGAGATGTCTTTTCATTTACTTAGTTATTTTAAATTTTTATTTAATTATGTTTTATTGTTTTCATGTAAAAGTTTTACACTTTTGTTAAATTTGTTTTTAAATATTGTATTCCTAGGTACAGTAGGAATTTTAAATGAAATTGAATGCTGAGGTTTTTTTTTCAGATCATTTATTTTAATGACACATAATTTATGTTTGAATGCTGCTGTTGTATCCTGAAGCCTTGCTGAACATGATTATTATTATTATTAAATTTTGTTGATTCCTTAGAATTTTCTTTGTACAAAATTATTGATTCCCTCTAGCGAATTTTTTCTTTCAGTTACTTTTCTTTTTACATCTTATTTATAATATAATTCTTATTCATAATAATTCATCTCTTTGTTCATATTCTTTGGTGAGAAATCATTTTCTTATATTTCTTTAGATTTTTATGTACTATTCCCTTTTATTCTATGAACACATTTAAAATAACTAATTAAAGTCTTTAGTAAGTCTAGTGCCTGAGCATTCTTCAAGAGAGTTTCTATTGACTGCTTTTTAAATTTCCCATATGTAGGCTGTACTTTCTTGTTTCTTTGTCTCTTAATTTAGTGTTGAAATTGAACATTTAAAATAATGTGGCAGCTCTGGAAATCAGATTCTCTCCCTTCCCAGGGCATTGCATATTCATGCTGTGATTTGCTGTACTAATTCATTAATGTGTTGCACCTTTGTCGTGTGATCACTGAAGTCTCTGCTCAGTTAGCTTTGTGGACATAGTTCCTTAATGCCATAAACCAATGAATTTTCCAGGCTTTGCTGAGGGATTCTTGTTTTCTGCTATTTTATACTTTCAGCACTCCAGCAGGCAATCCACAGCTCTGCCTTAACATGTACGTCCTGCTTCTGAAAAGCCTTAAAATCAGTCAGAGATCTTTCCTTGGTATGTTCACATCCCTGTGTTTATGTATGATATTCTAAATTCCCAAGATTGTCAGAACTTTCCAAAGTCACCTATGACATCTTCTTGCTGAGTTTTACCTTTAAGCTTTTTAGTGAGTCACACTGTTAAGGGCATCTCAGGCATTTGTGAGGTTAAACACTGTCACTGATGGTTTTAAAAAAATGCCTGTGTATAGGGCTCTTACTACAAAGTGAATTGTGAATCAGGTCAAATAAAGATAAGCCCTGAGAATAAAGCTTTTCAGTGTAATAGCTGCCAGACAGGTTGAATAGTGACAGTTTTCTGGGGATGTGCCTTTTAAGATTTCCAAGTCTGTTGTGGTCCTTACAGTGGCTGTTACGTTGCTGTTTTTCAGAGCTACTATAGTTTATATACTGTACTAAGTTGGTTTTCCAGGCCAGTGTGGTGCCAGGGAGCTGAGAGTGGCATTAGTGCAAGTTAAAATGCCACAAAGATTGCTTTTCTTACCAAGATGCAGCCATTTTCTTGAAGAAACACTTCTCAGATTGTTGTAAGTCTTCAGCTATTTTCCAGAGTTCTAAAAATGCCATTTTTGGCATTTTGTGCCAGTGTCCTCATACTTGTTACTTTTATAAAGGAGCAGATTTTCAGTGGTCCTTCCTTTGCCATTCTCTAAGTCACCTCCTTGGGAAAGCCTTCTGAACTCTCTGTGCCTTAGTTTGTTCTTCTATAAAATAGGAATGATGATGCCTACATTACAGAATCACTGGAAGTGTTTTATGAGATAATGTGGGTAAAGAACTCACATAAACCCTAGAACATCACAAGTATATAGCAAATGTGACTACCCTTCCGTCTTTCTTTAGTTGAGAGGCCTATGGAATGACGACAGAATTAGATGATGATGACCTAACATCTCACTTTTTTTCTAGAGACTAGTCTCCACCTATATTAGTGAAAAACGTAATCACCATTGGCAAATGACAGAAACTTGATTCAAACTGGCTAAAGTCAAAGCAAAGTAGAGGATTCATTATCTTCCATATTTGAAAAATTTAGTTGTTTACTGACTTTGGGTACACAAGGGGTCACATGTTCTGTATTGTCACAAATGTTATTTCAAAGGAACTTTACTTTCTTCTTTGGCTGTATTGTTAGTGAGACTCTTGTCCCATGTTGGATATATACTAACCAGCAACAGTCCAACATTCTATCGAATCGAGGTTCCCAGTAGAAATGGGCCACCTCTTTCTCATTATTTCTAGCATGAAATTTAGGATTATTCCACTTGGGTAGATTCAGGACACATGACTATTGCTACACACATTACTGTTATAGGGAAATAGTATATGCTAATTGGTCCATCCTGAGTTACATCCCATTCCTGGATCTAGGAGTGAAGTCAGCCAAATATATCTACATAGTCTGAGGCTGTAGGAAGGATATTTTCTCAAAGAATAAATACTAGAAAGGAAAATGCAGTATCTGTCTTTGAGCAATGCAGGTTATTTATCATAATACCCTCTTATTTTCTTCTTCATTCACTTTCTCTTCTCTACGAACAAGGGAAATCAAAGACATGCCAGGGGTATGTCATTCCATTAGAGAGATATGTTCACTGTGTGTGCATGGAACATTGTCCAGGAATAACACATAAAACAGTACATATTATAAGCCTGTGTGTACAGTTTTGCCATTGATGCTGTAGTAGGTCAAATATGGGGAGAGAAGAATGAATGAATACTGGAGCAATCAGGGAAGTACTTATGGAGGAGGTAGTACTATAACTTATCGAAGGATGGCCAGTTAGAAATGCACAGAAGAAGAGAAAAACTGTTCTGTGTAGGGGTGTAAGTGATAACAATGAATAGTTTCATTATTGTTTAACTCTAGGTTGGTTGGAATCTTGCAATCAACTTCTCTACCCTCACTGTGACTTTGTCCCAGTTAAGCCCACAAAATTATAATTCATAAAAGCTAAAAGTGTTTTCAGAGACCATCTAGCCAGGTAGCTCAGGTTTTGTTGTCTATAAAAATTCCCCAGAGAACATATTTAAAATGTAAATTCTTTGTTCTTACTGCAATTCTTCAATCAGTGTGTATGTTCAGCTTTTGTTAAGCTCCTCAGTTGACTCTGAAATATACCAAGTTTTGAAGACTGATGATCAACTCCCATGATTCTCGTGCCTGTCTGACCCTGGGAAAATTTTAAAATTCCAATGCTTCAGCTTTACCTCTGGTATTCAAATTTTGTTGATCTAGTATGTGGCTGTTTGTTGGTATTTAAAAAAATATTTTTATGTAATTTTAATATATACCTATTAGATGCACATTAGAGAGAACTATAAATCTAAGCCATTTTTATTATAGGTATGAAAACAAAATAAGAAAGAGAAAGAAAGGTGCTTTAAGTTGCATGGCTTATTGGTTGGCAGGGCCAGAATAGAAACAAGAGTTTTCTTATTTTCTAGTTGAGGATCCTTTATTAAAACTGCTTCATATCATGCCACTTCCCTGAAATGACTTCTCTCTGCCTTGTCCCCATGTTAATGCAAACATGTATGGCTGGATTAGGGCTCCCAGGCTTCAGCAGAGCTCAATTCTAGAAGAGGGACAAGAGATGGGAATGAGAAGCCCCTGAAAGATTTTTCCAGGTCAGCTGGGGCTGTCGAAGTAGAGTCCCCTGTGGGCTAAGCCTCAACCTCTAAGTTCCAGCCTTATTCTCTAAAGCCTTTGCTAAGTTCTTCTAACCTTTCTAGAAAGTGGTTTGTAATGCATGATCTTGTCAAATGCACTATTTGTTGCAGTTACTGTGCTAGGTTTGGCAAATTATCTCTCGGTGCCTGGAAAATGGGTCATTTTTTATCATCTTCATTTTAAACTAGGTTTTCCTGAACTGGTTCCTGGCTCTGTCCAATTTCTCTAATAGGCTTACATTCTGAATATTAATAATTCATACCACATGCTTCCCAATTACAGAAGGAAGTGAGCTTTCCTATATCACTTAAAACACCGCTTATCCCAAGGGAAAAAAATAACAGTAACCTTGGAAAATATAACGAGACCCCTGTGCTGTTTAGTATCAGTATTCTCAGGATTTCTTTTTGCTTGCTGTTTGAGGAGTGGGAAACGGAACACGCAGGACTAAAGAAAGACCCTAATGCCTCCCTTCAGCTCATAGACTTTCTTTGAACACCTCCCTCTAAAACAGCTTTTCTCTTTTCCGGAGGATAAAGCAGCCAGAGAGCAACATGGGAACGGAAAGCTGGCAGCGAATGACAAAGGAAGGAATACATAATGCTCAGAGTTGCATTGAGCATTTAAATTATTCACTTTTTCAAGCAAAATATTTATGAATTACTGTCATGAATGTGGATCACAGAGACCCTCAGATCCAGAGGCAGTGTCAGATGAAAGGAAGATAGAACATGAAGCTGACATAGTGGGGTAAAATATGAGCAGGGGACTGGTAGCCGGGCATGGACTCACTTACTGTGTGGAGTCCCAGGCCCAGAGGGTAACTCTGTTGGTTCATCTCTAAGGTGAGGAATGACTTTGAACTAAGTCTAAAGCTTTTCCCCGCTTTGACACGCAGCTCTAGGGTACAATAGCTACTCCCAAAACTCCTCCTGAGGAATCTCGTATCCTCAGACACCTAGTCAGTGACTCTTCTGGGTGGGGCATGCAGGAAAGAGACAGGACTTTGATACTCTAAATGCATTGCCATTAAATCCTCACAACCTTGAGACACGATGCTTATGTACTAGGCAAAGAAACCAAGGCTTAGAAATATTCGCCAAGGCATCAATACTGTTGCTAATACTAAAAGTAAAGACCTTTAGTGGAACTGAATAAAATTAAGTACTGATTTTTTTTAGGGGACGTATTGCAATGGAACAAAATAAAATAAAATATTATCCTGGCAAGAACATCCATTGTTAATGACATTTTCAGAGAAAATGATGTTCAAACTCAGGTGTGTTGGCAAAGAACAGTGGGGACACACTAATGGAGAGAAGACTTGCGAGAAGTAGAAAAGCCAGCTTACAGAATATGTGCTTTTTGTAGGCATGATGCATAATGTATTCAATAGATTTGCTCCTTTCCTCTCCAGTTTACAAAACTCCTCTGAGGTTGGTGCTATTATTGACCTCACTTTCAGGTGAAGAAACTGAGGCATCGAGTGACAATAAGTGAGTTGTCCAGTTGATAGAATAGATCGATGGTACAGCTGAGTTAACCCAAGGAGTCTGACACTGAAATGTGTACAATTTGCCACCATCTGTATTATATAAAAGAAGAAATGCCTTATTGATTGGTAGAATCAGGGAAAGTTTCGTAGGGGAGGTGGCACTGGAGATGTTGAAGGATGAGTGAGATTTCATCAGGGGGAAATGAGCCAGCACTGCAGTGGAACAGAGTCACTCCTGACTGAAGGAGAGGCGTGAGTGAAACAATGCAATTATTTAATAGCTCCAGGAGACTAACCAATGGCCTTTATATGAGCAAAAGATGTGTGTATAAGGAATATGAGCAAAATACTGTAAGATAATAAACCTTGATATTACACTGACTTGAATAACAGGCTAAAGGATTCAAACTTTTTAAATAGGCATTGAGAGGTGATTGAGGCAAGCCAGGGCATGCTCTAATCTATGTTTGCAGAAGACCCTGTCTCCAAGATAATAACTTCTGATTATCTCCTGCTGTGCTTCAAGTCCCAGTGGAGCTTCTGGATAGTTCCCATGTCTTCGATGTGAGGAATCCACACATTGGCTTCTTTGCTAGTTTGACCGGATGCCTGAGACCCAGTTTGGCTTCCAATTGCTGCCAAGTGCAGCTTGCACTGAAGTTTGCTGCTCCAGCCTCTGATCACTCATTAATACATTCACTCACTTGTTGATTCACTGACCTGTTCATTTTTATTATTCACTCACCAACATTTATTGGGCAGCTATTCTATGTCAGGCACTTTGTTACATAATGGGAATTCAAATTACAACCCTTGTTCTCTGATGTTACATTGTATTATAGCAGAGACAAGCATTCCAGTTAACAATTGTAATATAATCTGATAAATACACTTAGAGAAGTGTGTAAGGAGCACAATAGAGGAACCAGTGAATCCCTTGCTAGTCATGTTAAGGCCAGGAAGTTACATGGCTGGAAAGTTTCTTTAAACACTGGAAAGTAAGCAAAGAAGGGACATGCTCAGAACACTTGAACTGGGACTTGAATAATTTGGTGGGAATCGGCAAAGGAATAAAGAGAGAGGAGGTCATCCCAAGCAAGAGAAGTAACATATTTTTAGGCATGGAGCCTTGGCATTGCCTTATATTTTATTCACTTATGTAACACAGATTTTAAGAGTGCTTATCCAAGGCCAGGTAACGTGTTAGATGCCAAGCTCAGATAGGCGTGACCCTGTCCTCTTGAGGCTTATAGTGTAGTGTGGAGATTGGCCCTTACTAAATAATCACATAGAAGTATAATCACACATAGTGAGGCAATGACAGGACAGGAGCACAGAACTATGAGTAAGATTCTCGAGACTGTGTAGTTTACTTTGTCTGAAGCTGGAGAATGAAGGTGGCAATTGTCAAGAGGGGTAGAGTAGAGAATCAGAGGTAAATGGGCTACCTCACAAAGGGCCTCCATGTCAGATATAGCAACACACATTTTATCTGAAACACATGGGACTCACCTTTAGGATAGAAGGAATATAGGCAAGAAAGAGACATGTTGTTTATACTTTATTTTCAAAACAGTTTAAGAAACTGAGTTGAGACACATAATAAGACTGAAGACAGAGAGACTAATTAGTAAGCTCTTCCAGAAATTCTAGAGGGGGATGTGGGGAGCCTAACACTGTGACTGCTGGAGGTGGAAAAGATTAGAGAAGAGTTAGAGATGTTACCAGGGTGGGAGCAGTAGGACTTGTTGACCAACTCTATTTGTGGCAGCATTTCCTGAGGACGACTGGGAAATTACTTGTTTTAGAAGGCCCACGCTAGAGCTACAGAATCAGACTCTCAGATTTATTTTTGCCACTGCCCCTGACTCCTACCAGCTGACTCTGAAATGCCTGATGCTTGATATTCACTGGTATAAAAGCTATGGAGAACACACTGGGATGACTTGTGGTTTCTAATTGAGACATCAGAGGATAGTGACTATTCGTTCTGAGATTTGAACATGCTTCAGGGTTCCCTGGGGCATTTGATCTCAGGCTGTGCTACCAGAGAATCTGTTGTTCTCTGACCTGGATGTGAGTCCAGGGTAGGAGTAATAGGACTTGCTGTCCAGTTGTATTAGTGGCAACATTTCCTGAGGGCGACTGGGAAATTATTTGTGTTAGAAGCTCCACCCTAGAATTATAGAACCAGACTCTCAGATGTATTTTTGCCACTGCCCCTGACTCTAACCAGCTGACTCTAAAATGCCTGATGCTTGATATTCACTGGTATAAGGGATATGGAGAACACACTGGGATGATTTGTGGCTTCTGATTGAGACGTCAGAGGTTAGTGATGCTATTGGTTTTGAGACTTGAATATGCTTCAGGGTTCCCTGGGACATTTGATTCCCAGGCTGTGCTACCAGAGAATCCCAGAGAATCTGTTTTTCTCTGGCCTGGATGTGACTCTGGGAAATCTCATTTCAAAATGGTTATCCCAGGAAATTTCAAAGCAAAAGCAGTCAATTGAAAAGAAGTTATGCCTACTCCATTGGCCTAGCTCACTTTACTATCTTGCCCATTTGCCCTGCTTCCAGCTACACAGAATTCTGCTGATGCAAATGTTTAGAAATGAGACCAAGTTGGAAGGGTCTCTCCTCAAAATCTTTTATCTCACACTAGGGTCTGAGTACTTTGAGTAACAGGATCAGGTCTTTCCCAGTCATACCTTAATCATAAGACAATATTCTTCACATAAGAAGATCATAACACATTTGCTATACAAAATTCCAACATGAGAAATCAAAGTCCCATGTGTGAAAAATTATTTGAACTATACACCTAGATGAGTAGAATTAGAGCTTTAGGGAATATTATTAGTGAATGTAATATTTCCTCTATAAACCTCTGTGTTCAGGTCCCCATTCCCTCTAATGCAACACAAAATTAATGCTAAACTGACATCAAATACTTCTATGGTAGTAGCTTGGGCTAATAGCATCTTTCTGGAGTGTTCAAAACTGTCACTGTAATTGTATACATAAAATATCTGCTTGGCATGAAGTGCTATACTAATTTGAATGTATACAACAATATAGCAGCATTTCCAAAGTAGACGTTATGACCGCTGCCTGTCAGTTACCAAAGCTCTGACTTGTATTGTACCTCACTGGGATGAATGTAAATTTTTCTTAAGTAGCTTGCATCGGAAGCTGCATCTCTTTTTACCTTTTATCCACCCACACCCTCAAATTTTCTATAAACACACACATAACTTACTTGTTGCTTAAATCAGAAAATGTTTATTGGTATGATATATCTCTTCTATTTTCTTTCCCTGCTGCTTTTGGAAGCAGTAGAAATCTGTTGTTCAATTAACTAAAGGTCAGATAGCTGTCAGCCTTTTCTCGCTACATGCTCACCATCACTTCAGTGAGTCTGAGAGAAACAGCAGCCTCTCAGATGGGTGAGGACCACTGGAAATAGTTTTGAGTGAGTGATGTGTGGCTACATCTCTGAGCAGACACTGAATCTATGTGACTCACCATTTGCTCAGACAGACATTTGAGGGTCACACTTTTCCATTAAAGTTTGTGGGGAGCAAAAGATGGATAGATAACATAGGATGCCAAAGGTTTTATGTTTAATCGCAAAGGTAGCAGTTGACCAAGGTTAACCTGGAAGCTAGTAGCCTCCACCAAGAAAATCCAAGTTCCTGGATGTAATTTCCATCTTTGTGACTTTGGTAGGTTGGTCTCAATGCTCTAGGTCTGTGTATTTCCAATATACTCCTCTTGCAATAATCAAAAAAGCTCATTCATTCACTCGTCTATTTGTCTGTCTTTGTATTTATTTATATCTAGTGGGTTTTGAGGTTTTGTAAAGGGGATAATCTGCCTTTGATATTTATTCTTTTAACCAAAGAAATAGACATCTACAATTTTTATGCAAAGAGCCACATAGTAAGTATTTCAGGCTTCATAGCCATGTGGCCTGTGTTACAGCTAGTCAAGTACTTTCCCATGGTAGAGCATATATAGACAAAATATAAGCAAATGGGCATATCTGCATACTGGAAAACTTCATTTACAAAAGTAGGTGGCAGGCCAAATTTGACTCGTGCTGTACTTCGCTGACTTTTTAACTAGAACCATCCTGGATTCTATGTAAATACTAGATATTTTAAAAAAGAATTTGGGTTAAATTTTCTGTGAGTGATTTACCAATACCACAGTCTGAAAACGGCTTTCCTTCTGGTAATGTAGTAGAGGGAAGATAGTCCTGTGTAAAACATGGGCTGAATTTTAGCCCCAGGGCTGCCTGTGGCTAACTGCGACCAAGGATAAATCACTTAACCTCTCTCTGCTCCTGTGTCTTAACCTATGTTTCCTTTTCCTGGACTCAGAGCATAGTAGAGAACCTATTCAAAAAATGAGCAAGCTAACAGCTATTTAAATCCTGGTTATGGGGTGCATGAGCCGAGCAGACATTTAGTACAAGTCAATGGATAACACACGATCATTGAGATACTAATCAGAGCTACTAAGAGCTTTACTGATGCCCTATATGCATAAGATAAAATCGATGTGTCTGTTTCTCAAGAAAAAAGCTTGTCTCTATTGAAAAAACAAATCACGAGCAATGCTTCCAGCAAGCAAGAAAGCTAGAAAACTTAAGATTACAAACTGCTTTTCTTTTCTCTTGTGGTTTCAGTGGGAAAATAGAATAAGCAAAGCTCTTGTAATCATAACAACTCATTTATTTGAGAATAGACTTGGCAATTATCAAAGCAATCCTTCCTGCCTTAAGAAGAAACTGTTTCCTGGATGTCACTCAGGTGACTTTCTGGCAAGCCCCAAGTCAACTTACCGATCACCAAGATCTTGCTTTTTCAATTTGACTGCTCGCTGTACCATGGATAATATAAGGCTGAAACTAGCCCAGATGAGAAAAGCAGACTCATATTGCCTGATTTGTATATGGACAAATTAATAAAACGTTGTTAAACGTTATGCAATACTGTATAATTGTGTGAAACACAGAATTATTGGGCAAAGTACTTAGCAAGTAGCAGGACACATGCACAGGGAAATTTGTAGTTGCCAGGTGCAAGACACAAATGCTAATTTCTGACCAAATCTGAGGAAGAAAGAGTTCATTTTTGGCAGGTGGTCAGGAAAACTCAGAAGACAAAGAACTTAAAGTTTACCTTCAAGATAAGAAGGCAAGATATGGGATATGGAAAAGAGAAAAGCATGCCAAGGGTACACAGAGAATAGACCGATATGTGAAGGAGTCACATGGGAAATACCTCTTGGAAAGTGGGGTACATTATGTTGTCAAGGGTCCCATGTTACGTTGCTGAAGGCTCGTAGATACTGTCCCTGTAGTGACAAAGGAAATGTATTAGTCTGTTTTCATGCTGCTGACAAAGACATACCTGAGACTGGGCAATTTACAAAAGAAAAAGATTTAATGGACTTTCAGTTCCATGTGGCTGGGAAGGGCTCACAATTATGGTAGAAGGCAAGGAGGAGTGAGTCATGTCTTAACAAGGATGGCAGCAGGCAAAGAGAGAGTGAGGAAGATAGAAAAGCAGGTATCTTTGATAAAACCATCAAGATTTCATGAGACTTATTCACTGCCACATGAACAGTATGGAGGCAACTACCCCCATGATTCAATTATCTTCCACCTGGTCCCTCCCACATCATTGGGAATTATGGGAGTATAATTCAAGATGAAATTTGGGTGTGGACACAGAGCCAAAGCATATCAGCAGGTGATCTAAATGAGTATAACAACCTGTGGGGAGAGGATGGTTAGAGGGAAGAAGAAAGGAGGAAAAAGCAACTCACCTCTTGTCCTTGCTAAAGAAAGGCAGCTGGTATTCAGTTCAAGGACATTTTATGTCTTGTGTAAGTGTGCTCGATGTTCATGTTTCTGATTTTTAAGGAGTAGTAAAAGATTTAGGGCTTCATGTAAAATATTGTACATTCAAATGTGGCCAACTATTCTATTTTAAAAAATTTTACTATTAGAAGCAAAACAGCAGCAATGACAAAAACCTCAGAGATTTAAAGACCTAATTGGCTGGCTTCATCAGCTTCTGGGCTACCCAGAAAGGACTGAGTAGCATTTGACAGTTTGGAGTCAGGAAAGGAGACCACCTATAATGAACTGAGAGGGAGAGCCTCAGGAGTTGGTGTGAAGCGATGGCTTCAGTCCAGGTGTGAGATCATGAGGACTTGATCGCGGCTCCTGGAAGTGAAACAGCAAAGAATGGCGAAGTTAGGGTAAAGTGTCCATCATAGAGGAAGATGTCTTAGGATACCTGGGCTGCTATAACAAAAATACCATAAACCAGCTGGTTTATAAACAACCAGCATTTATTTCTCACAGTTCTGGAGGTTGGGAAGTACAAGATTAAGATTTCAGCAGATTCAGTGTTTGGTGGGATCCTATTTCTTAAAGATGGTGCCTTCTCACTATGTCCTCACATGGTGAAAGGGACAAATAAGTTCCCTCAGGCCCTTTCTTAAGGGCACTAATCTCATTCATGAGGCTTCCACTCTCATGACCTAATTCTCTCCTAAAGGCCCCACCTCTTCTTAATGGCATTGTGGATTAGGTTTTAACATATAAATTTTGTGGAGAAACGAATATTCAGGCCATAGCACACAGTAAGATTGAATTTTTTCTCAGGGAGCGAAGAGATAAGCTATGTTGTTTTTCCCTGGATAAAAGTCCTGTCTGTTTTGCTGTTTGTATGACACATTCTCAGTTGACCTTTCTCTGAGCTGATTTCATGTTTTAATGGCTTTGCCATTACTTTATTTCCCAGTTCAACACTTCCTTTCTGCCTCTAAGTTTCCTTCCGGTGGTTTGCTATTGGCAGGTAAACTTAAGTACATGTCCCAGTGAAGGCTGCAATCTTTAAACCTATTAATTTGGAAATCATTTCACAGCCCTGCTTTGATAAGAGATTTTTCTCTTAAATTTCAAGTTTAAAAAGATCAAAGGCTTGTAACTAAGTCACTTTAGAGACAAATGAGTCACAGGAAAATGTAGTACTTTTGAATGGAGAATAATTTTCTTGTATTCACTTCTTAGACAGTGCTCCTCTCTTTAAAGAAAATTGTTCTAACCTCTACAGCCCATGATAATCTTTTCCTTTATTATTTATTTTTGTTATTCTACAAGTTTCCATGATATAATTTTTTTTTCAAAATGCAAACAAACTTATTGCTTTTTCTGATTAAAACCCTGTATGCTCATTAAAATGTTATTTCTAAAAAGCACAAAGCAAAATTTAAATATCCCCATTGCTATTTGTCTGTACTTTAAATGGTGCCTTAAATATATAGTTCCATAACCTGAATGTTTTCATTTAATAATACATACATAAATAAATATAAAACTGCATTAGCATTTAAACAACTTCATATCTAGACATAGCTACATACATATTTAAATATGTTTATAATATATTTAATAATTGCTATCTTAGTGGATTAATTCGTTTCCAAGTTTTCAGTCATCTCATATCAGTGAAGTAAGCATCCCATTATATTCATTTTTATGTCTTATCTGGTGATTTTCTCAAAGTATATGATTAAAATGGCTGTGTTGAAAGATATAACTTTTATGGATATTTGAAAAACTTTTCTCCACTAACTTTCCTTCCAACCTTGTACATTAGATCCAGTCACTTTTCCTCCGACCTTGTACATTAGCAATCTTTACAATGTTTAGCTAAGAGGTGGAATTTTGTTTCTTTAATTTCTATAGAATACATAGGTGCTTTTCTCTCATTTGGGAATTTAGCTATATATTGCTTTTTACTGACACCTAAAGATCTTTTAAAACATTTATTTTATCTTCCCTATTAGATTATAAACTACTTAAGATATTTTACTTCCATTTATAACAATCACCTCTACCATGGACCCTTACCTTTATTTCTTTGTAGGGTAGTGCCATTCCTGTTATTTCATGTTGCACTCCTCAAAAACTAACTTAGGAAATTATAAAATCTTTATAAATTTAGAGATTTTTCATTTGCAAAGCAGAACACTTTTGTTGAGATGCTATTCCATGTTAATTTTTCATTCTTGCTAGAAAATGCCTCTATAAACTCTGCTAATAAAATATATATGTTGAACAAAACTATACAGCAAAAGTCTAGAGTTGTAATGTCCAATATGGTGACCAATAGTCACATGTTTCTACTGAGCATTTGAATAGTGGCTAGTCTGAATTAAGATATGCTAAAAGTATAAAATACATATTGATTTTGTAGACTTAGAAAAAATATAAAATATCTCTCAAATAACTTCTATGTTGATTGCATTTTAAGATAATGTTGCATGTACATTGGAGAAAAAATGTGCTAATTAATTTTATCTTTTTTAATGTTTTTAATGTGGGTAGTAGAGAATTTAAGATTATATATGTTGCTTGCGTATGAGACTTTCATTATATTTCTCTTGGATAGTGCTGCTCTAGAAAGTGTTACATTATAAACATTAAGACCTTACAGGGCCAGTCTGGAGTATCCTCTCAGATGGTCTTCAGAATTTCATCATTCTTTTGCAGCAAGAAAGAGTGCAAAGCATTAAAATATCATTATCTTACCAGCTGATGTTTGGCTTGTCTTTCATCTAAAGGAGCTTTGATAAAAGGAAGCAGCTTCAACGAGAATAGCCCATAGCCCATTTGGAAAGAAACTTAAGTTAAAAAGGAGGAGAAAAGTTGAAATAGTCCTGACTTTAAACAACTCTTCACGTCACTACAAAATTACGGTCACCATGTGATCTGTCAACAAGCTATAGGGAGTGCGTGAATCACTAGTCTTCTCAAAACGTTGGGTATTGCAAAATCCTAAAGAATGCAGAGTATTGATGACAGAGATCATGGCCTAAGCTTCAATGAGGGAGCTTCATCTCATCTCCTGGTTCTTCCCTCTTTGGCGGCAGAAGAAGGAGAATGGCTTTTCAGACTGGGTTCTGATTATCTTCTCTAGTAATGATGCCCCTTCAGTAGGAATGTGACCACCCTCCCATTAAAATGCATGATCCTAGTACTTTTGCAGTTGACTCTCCCCATTTATAAGATGAGATAAGTGATTTAGAGGGATTAAATGAATGGTCTAACACCCTAGAACAAAATTATTTGTAGAATCGAAACTCAAATTCAGGTCTTCATATTTATGGTGCAAAATTTCTTTATGTTGGTCTTCAGCCTCCCATCAAGATGTTTTTAAGACAGATAGTTCTTAGCACTTTTCCTCTCACAAAGTTTTAAATTTTAATTTCTTTTTTGTTTAATCAGTTACCTCTGTTCAAAGTCTGTTCTCTACAGATATTTTGAACTCAGGTTCTTACCTGACAATGTTTCTTTTCCCTATCCCTTAAATTTGGGAATAGTAACATTGTTGTTATTGTTTTTGTTGTTATTGTTCTTCATATTTTCCTGTATTAATGTATCCATTGAGAGTTGTAGGGGGAAACTTGAGCTTATTAAAATCAGAGCAGGTCCCAGTTTGCAACCCCACCTCTACATTCCAGGAGACAGGTATTTATAGATCACACAGTATCCTCAAAAGTGTGGAGTATGAAGCTGCCTACATAGTGTTCCTGGAGTAAATGAGGAAAGACACTTGCCCACATATCTTCTCTAGAAATGCTTTATTTGGGGAAAAATAAATATCCTATTAAAATGAAAGGACCAATGGAAGAGCTACCATATTGTTCATAGCATGGTATTTTGCGTAGGTTCTTCCATTCTCACATTTATTGAATTCCTTCACTTGTTCATCTGTCTTCACACCTACCAGAGATATGCCTTCACCTTCTACTATGAATACTTACACACACTTATATAAGACCCTCCTATAAAGAAGCTTACAGTGGAGTTATAGATCTCAGAATCAGAATTTTGAGCCCTGAGAAACTGACTTGGGTAGAATACTGTTCTCTGGTGAAGGTATTGGCCAACCATGGATGACATGTGGCCTAAGAGGCCCGGTGGAGATGACAAATGAATGCCTGAGATGGGAGGAGAACAGAAAGGATGCACAGGTATAGGATGATATATTTTACATCATTTGTACCTTTGCTAATGGTAATCCTATAAAAGAAGAGTCATAAAGGGGATCATTCAACACTGGCAGATTCTTTGGCCTCTGTGTCTGGTCTTCAAGGGGAAACTGCTTATCATGGTTTCTAAGTCTGAGGAAGATTTGTCTTGGATTAAATAAGAGATAATTTGGCAAAGAAAGATGATTTTGTTCTCTTCTCAATTTGCATTTTCTGTAAATCTTAGAAACATAAGGCTTAGCAGGCCCTGGATTAGAGAAACAAAGTGCCTTCATCTCTCAGTAAATAGCTATTTCCTGTAACAAGTCTGATTCCTTCCCCAGATGCTTAGAATTTGAAAGCCTGGTGATTCTATTTCTAAAATTGTTCATAATGGATCTCTTTCCTCATTTCCTCCCCCTTTCTTCCTTTTCCTTGATGAATGTACTACTGCTACTTTCTAGCCCTATTCTTAATCTCAGAGAAAGTCAACTTCATGGCAGAGAAAAATTCCACTGAATGTTAAGACTTAGCTAAAGGATGTTTTTTGAGAAACTCTATAATCTTTTACGTGGCAAAATTGTAATAATCACTTGATTAGAAACAATAAAGAATGTGAAAGGGATTAAGTAATGTTCATACCTTGAAGTTGCATGTTTGTCAAATATAAAAAGCTACATCAACATTGCCTCGGGCTGACTGAGAGTCATAAAATCTTGGGTGGAATTTTCAGTTGAGTAACATGAATTCTAATCACTAGCTTTCTCTTTCTTGTCTTCTTTCTCCATTTGTAAACTCAAGGACTTAGTCCCTTCAGGTATAGATAATCTCTTACTCAGTTTGTTAATAATATTAAGTAATAAATATTCAGGTCTTAATTTGAAACCAAAGCTATGCTAATGTCAGAAGTAGATTTTCTGGGTTAATTTTCACAGCTACTCTATGAAGCTAGCTAGGTACTACTACTATTCCCATTTTGCAGTCAAGAAAATTGAGGCATAAGTACTGGTCCCAAAGTAACACAGCCAGTAGAAAGTAAGTCTGGGACTTAAACTGAGACAGTCCGGCTCCAGAGCTGAAAACATGGCAAATAACTTTTTCCTATTTCATGTATTGCTGGATTGCATGCTAATGATGTATCAAGATTCACCATACAGAGAGTGACATTGAGTTTAGAAAAGTTGGCTATAGTTTCCAATCTGAGGTTCTAAAATAAAAATGTGGAATTTTGGGGAATATTTGTATGGGCAAGGAAGGAGAGTGCCAGTCTTTCAGATGGAGCCAAGTGAGATATGTATCAAGAATGAACAGGACGAGTTTGGGGAATATAAAAACTCCCTTGTCTTGTTTGGAAAGTCTTTAGATAGATGTGATTGAATAGGTGACACCATTGACTCATAGCTCATCTCAGATATCACCCTGAGTAATACAAATAGATTTATTTGTTCAGCAGACATTGAGAGAATCAAAATAGATATATTAGAATGAGTATTATGTGTGGATTCAAAGTGCAGCTCTGCTATTTGCTAGTTCTGTGCCTTGAGGGAGTGATTTAGCACGTCTGAACTTTACCTTTTCATCTGTGGAATCAGAATAATGATAAGCGTTATAAAATTTTGTAAGTATGTTGCCTCCAAAATAACATGTACCCAGTATACAATAATACTATTATTTCTTAAGGTAAAAACAATACTACAGATAAAATATGTGACACAATGGCTACTGTATTGTAAGCACTACATAAATATCAACTCTTTCACTACTACTTCTAGTGTAAGATAAATACCGTGCCTTAAGTTGCTGGCAATGTAATAAAGAGAAAATCCAACAAGTATTTTTTAAAAGACAATGTAATTATTGTAGAGATATTGAAAGGGACACTGTAATTATAGACAAATATCAAAGTTGGCCAAGAGAATGTGGATGATCAAAGAAAGATTTAGAGAAAAAACCATGTTTTGGCAAGCATGACTTAAAAAAAGTGGAATTACACCAGATGAAGAATTATTTGGGAGGATATTTTGACAGAAAGCCAAAGCAGGAAGATGTTGGAAAATATGAGATACTAACCAAAAACAAATTAGAAATGTCTTGCTGGACTGTACTGAGAAGGGGAAGTGTCCAGACCTGGTGTCTGGGGTAGAGAAGCAGGCAGGGACCAGATCATACTAGAACTCTTAGGCCATGTGAAGCAATGTGAGATTCCAACCAGAATATGACAGGAGTACAGCATCCAACTGGCATGATTGTTAAAAGAAGACTTTGTAGGTGTCAGGTTACCAAAAGAGGAGAGAGAACTGCTTTTTACATATTAAAACATCCTAATTGAAGGTTTGAGTCCTCTCCAAGTCTAGATGGGAGGCTCCAGATTACAATAGGGAGTTAATGCTAACAATCTTCACCCTGAATCCTGTTCACTTCCAAATGGAAGATAACAGTCTTTAGCTTGGATCAAAGGCGACAGTGTTGCATGGGAATAGGATGTCAAATCTGTGGTGAAGGTTATAGCCTGATGAACAAAAGTATTGATTCTGGCTGTCAGAAAGATACTTTCATAAAGGTCAGACTTAGAATCTCAGAATATACTGCTCACCTTGTCAAAAAAGAAGTTGATGTTCATGAACACTGTGTGATGAAAAGAAACAAACATGGACCTTAGTGCCAGATTGACTTGGTGGGTCAAATATGAATTCTACCACATTCCAGCTGCCTGCTTGCCTGCCCACCTTTCTTCCACGAATATTTATTGAGTGGTTTGCTCGGATAAATTACACTACCTCCCTGAAGCTTTTTCTTCACTTTGAAATGGAGATCGTAATGCTTCTTTCAGAATGTATGGCAAGAATCAAAGGAGATAATGTATTTGAAAATTATCAGTACAGTGCCAGGTACGAGGTAGACACTCAATATACACTTTTCCCCTTTCAATTAGCCCCTTTCCCCTTATTGTTACATAAACATTTATTGAGTGCCTTCTGTCTTCCAGGCGCTAGCATGGATGCTGGCCAGGAACAGAATAAGCACATTCTCTTGGAGCTTACATTCAGTGGGGAAATACAAGATAAATGAGAAAACAAATAAGTGAATTTCTGGTAGTGATGAGTGCTATGAAGACAAAAGCAGCAATGTGAAGGAGGATACCATGGGAGGGAGTATTAACTTTGCAGGGTGGTGAGAGCTGGCTTCTTTGAGAAAGTGACATCAGTGCTGAAATTCAAATAAGAACCAAGTCTTAACATGCAAAGATCTTGGAACAGGTAGAGGGAATAGCAAATTGAAATGTGCTGAGACAGAAACAGCCTTGGGGTGATAGAGATGCAGAACAAAGGCCAGGGTCCCAAAGAAAAATATATGAGCGTAAGCAATGAGTGAGTGACAAGGTTGGCATGATAGTCAGTAGCCTACTGCAAACAGGCATCCTGCTGGCGGAGCAAGATGCAGCTGGCAGAGAGATGATACACAGTCACAGTCAGAAGGTCAGCATCCTCTAAGCAGTCATCTTCCTGTGTACAATTCTCTTCCTACACTACCCTGCCAAGTGAGCATTTAAGAGCTGCTTGGACATCTGGAGTTGATAGATAATTTTGTTGTTTCCTTCAATCCGGCAATTCTCAAAAGCACAGACTCACATCTTCAATCTTTCTTTAATCTCTGTTTATGGCATATGTCACTTTTGAAGATACACATTCTACAATAGAATCATGGAGCTTAGAAGCTAATAGCAGAGATAGATAAGTACACATAATAGATATATTATTACAGAAGTACAAAAGTTCTCTAGAATTGCAGAAAACAGACAAAGTCTAAATGTGGTTGGGGGAGGCTTCTGTGAGGAAGTTTCGAGTCAAATGGTTTTATTCTTCAAAAGTGGGAGGTATGACATTCTTCACAGTTTGTTTTTTTCTTACAAATTTTTACTAATCTCAGTATATCCAGATTACTTTTTAACTCATTTTCTCCTCTTTTCTTTAGAATAGTCTTTAAGTTTAGGTAGTATTTCTTAATTTATCCCAATTTAGAATCATGTATGACATCTTACATTTGACTGTTCTCATTTATACTTTCTTTTATAATCTTCCATGAAGTAGCATAGTTTAATTTGCATTAAAAATTTCAACTCCAAACACTTCCAATAATTAAAAGTTTTCTAATGTTTACAGCTCTATCAGAGCCCAGAAACCTCTGGCTTCTTTTCTGGTCAAAAAAATTGTAGGATCACTCTCATTAAAGGCAAAGATGTGGGGAAAGTGTTTTCTCTTTTTACAAAGCACAGTCAATATTTTCCTCTTTCTCCTTCACAAATGTATTCTATTACATGGTTAATAGATGTAAGGCTTGGCACTAAAGAGTCAGACTTGGAGCATATAGTATATTATAGGGTGAAATTTGTCAGGAACAGTGGAGCAAACAGTATAGAATTGGTGAAAACAATATAGTCATTTGTGAGTTGTTTGAGAAACTTCTAAGAATGAGACATGCAAATCTGTTGTCTGTAAATGAGTAGGGAGACCATTTCCCAGGAAGCCCCTAAATACCCAAAGAAAAGTCTTTTCATTGTTTAGTAGTAGACTGAGTGGTCAAAATTATTTGTGCTAGAGAAAGAGGCCAGGTATTATCACACATCCAGAGATATATGGGTTTTCTTCCGGCACTTTGTTTTTTAGATAATCATTGCCACAATTCAGGGTCTTAGTCCTCAGTATTACTGATATAAGTTGTATCTCCAGTTCTTCTTCCTCTAACCCATTTGCTACCAAAGAGGAAAACAATTAGAATCCTGGGATCTGAGCAACTTTTGCAGAGGCCTGTGAGTTGACCTCTTCATCTCAGTTTCTAGCATGCTCAGGATGGAAAAACATGGAGAAATTAATGTTCCAAGAAAAAAAAGCAAAAATATTTTCTTTGATGTAATTTATTTTGTCTGATGATAATAGTAAAGTTTATCATGTAAAATTGGGTAATTGTGCATAAATAATATGATACAAATGAGCTATAACTTTAGAGCTCAGGAAAAATGTACTTAATTACCTGTATCGTCTTTTATTTTCTTGTTTGTGGTAAAATTACCTTTCTTTTTTATAAACTGTTTAATAATGTTAGTGGGACCTACATATCCCATCATGGGAATGAGCTGTACAGCTTTTGAATGACAGCGATATGCCCAGTGTTTATTATGGCTTTTTCTGTTCCCATTGGGTTACTGTGATAGAAGCAGTATATTAAAAGGCTTGTGACTAGATTCTGGAGACGGAATGCTGGGTTGGAGCCCTGGCTCATAAGAGCTGTGTGACCTTGGTCAAGTTACTTATTGTTATAATAAGTAACATAATAAGTAACATTTTCTAGATGGTTTCTTTGTCTAGAAAATAAAAATAATACTAATGCTATGTAGTAGCTATGTACTTTCTGAGTGAGTTAATATATACAGAAGAATCCCTGGCACATACCAAGTGTTTAATAATGTCAGCTATTTATAAAACAGGACAATATGGGCTCTAATGCCTACAGGGGCCAGTCAGATCATGTAAATGAGTCAGGTAAAAAAAAAAAGTCCCTTTGTTTTTTAATTTTTCTACATTTTATTAAAGATAAGAGGATAGAGAAAATTTCTCAACTGTGAAGGGAAAGAAAGCCCAATACAAACATAATAAATGCAAATGACCTTGCCTTATTGTTGGAGAACAATAGAAATGGTGAGGACCATGGAAAAAGGATTTGGAAGATTGTACTCAGCTCCAGACAATTGCTTTAAAAAAGGTGGAAAACTAGATCAGCATGCAAATTTTCCCAATATTTAAATGTTGGCACCTAATGCAACTTATTTTTTGAAACTTCTATGTGATTTAAATGACATATACCTTCAGGCTGCATTTGGCCTATAAGTTGCCAGTTTGAGAGCCCTGATTTCTGCTAAGTAGTGGATTCTGAATTCTAGTCCAGGAAGCCTACCTCTGATACCCTATCTCCTTCTGTGACACCTGGCTATAACGTCTCACATTTATTAATCTCTCTAATTCCCTTGGGTTGAAAAACCAAAGATGTGCCTCTCATCACTACTCTTTTATTGCAAAGACTGGTATATAGAGGTCATACAGTCAACTAGGTAAGGTGTGATCAATCAGAGGAAAAAGCATGTTTCTTATTCCTGTCTTTTGCCCACACAATAACTTGTTCTTCCTTAGTTGGGAATTTCCGCCTCTCATTGATAATGGAGATCCTCCAAATCCCCCATTTGACTTTTGCCATCTTTCGTCATTCTTTTTAATTGTTCCTTCCTCTGGAAACACTAGGCTGTCCCTGCTCCCCATTAGAGTGGAGAATAACACATCTTTGTTTTATTCTGGTTTTCACTTGCTAAGGAAAGAGATGATAAATGCTTGGTACTTTAGGGACTGCTGTTTGAACCACCCTGAGGCAGCAATTGATTATTCAGGCCTACCGGAGACAAGACAAGCACCCAGAGAATAGCTTCTTAATAAACCAGTGTATGATTAGGGAGTAAAAAGAAGCAGGCAGACACCACTTGACCCCTTGGGATGTCCTGTCATTTGAGAAAAGGGCAGAATGAAGGGAGAGCTACTTCAGGGGACAAGAAAACCACTTTTACGATCACCCAAATGGATGCCTCAAAGCAGTCAGGTTCACTCTATGCTCTCTGCATTAGTTCATTCTCACACTGCTGCAAGACATGCCTGACACTGAGTAATTTATAAAAATAAGAGGTTAAATTGGCTCATGGTATCATAGGCTATACCAGAGGCATGCTAGCATCTGTTTCTAGGGATACCACAGGGAGATTTTACTCATGGCAGACGGCAAAGCAGGAGCAAGCATCTTACATGGCAGAAGCAGGACCAAGAGAGACAGGGAGGTACCACACAGTCTTAAAAGACTGGATCTCCTGGGAACACTATCACAAGAACAGCACTGGGGGTGTAGTGCTAATCCATTAGAAACGGCCTCCATGATCCAATCACTTCCCATCAGACCCCACCTCCAGCACTGGAGATTACATTTCAGCATCACATTTGGGTGAGGACACAGACCCAAAGCATATCATTCCTCCCCTGACCCTTACCAAATCTCATGTCCTTACTTTTCAAAATACAATCATGACATCCTAACAGTCCCCCAAAGTCTTAACTCAGCATTGGGGATTACATTTCAGCATGAGATTTGGGTGGGGACACAGATCCAAAGCATGTCATTCCTCCCCTGACCCCTACCAAATCTCACGTCCTTAAGTTTCAAAATACAATCATGGCATCCTAACAGTCCCCCAAAGTCTTAACTCATTTCAGCATTAACTCAAATGTCCAAAGTCTCATCTGGGACAAGGCTAGTCCCTTCTGCCTATGAGCCTATAAAATGAAAACAAAATTAGTTACTTTCAGGATACAATGGGGGTATAGGCATTTGGTAAATATTCCCATTCAAACAGAGAGAAATTGGCCAAATCAAAAGGACTGAAGTCCACTTCATACATCCAAAATTCAGCATATCCGTCACTAAATCTTAAATATCCAAAATAATCTTCCTTGACTCCATGTCTCACATCCAGGGAACACTGGTGTAAGAGGTGTGCTCCCAAAGCCTTGGACATATCTGTGGCTCTTCAGGATACACCCCGCTTAGGTTCTTTCTCAGGCTGGCATTGAAGGCCTGCAGCTTTTCCAGGTGCAGGGTCCAAGCTGTCAGTAGATCTACCATTTGGGATCTGGAAGACAGTGGCCTTCTCACGGTTCCACAAGGCAGATCCCCTATGGGGACTCTGTGGAGGGCCTACATTTCCCCTCCAAGCCTGCATTTCCCCTCCACACTGCTCCAGAAGAGGTTCTCCATAAGGACTCCACCCCTGCAGCAGGCTTCTGTCTGGACATTCAAGCTTTTTCATACATCTTGTGAAATCTAGGTGAAGGCTCCCAACCCTTAGTCATTCTACCCTGCATCCTGCCAGGCTTAATAACACATGGAAGCCACCAAGATTTATGGCTTACACTCTCTGAAGCAGGGGCCCAAGCTGTGCCTGGGACCCTTTTAACCAAGGATAGAGCTGGAATGNTTTCCCCTCTGCACTACCCTAGTAGAGGTTCTCCACAGGGGTTCTACCTCTCAGTCAGGATTCTGCCTGGACATCCAAGCATTTTCATACATTTTGTGAAACCTAGGTAGAGGCTCCCAAGCCTTAGCTCTTGTACTCTGCATACCCACAGGCTTAACACCACATGGAAGCCACCAAGATTTATGGCTTACACTCTCTGAAGCAGGGGCCCAAGCTGTGCCTGGGACCCTTTTAACCAAGGATAGAGCTGGAATGACTGGGATGCAGACAGCAGTGTCTCCAGCAGCACAGGGCTGTAGAACCCTGGACCTGGTCTGTAAAACCATTCTTCCCTCCTAAGCCTCTGGCCCTGAGATGGGAAGGGCTGCCGGGACAGTCTCTGAAATGCTTTCAGGGCCTTTTCCTCCTTGTCTTGGCCATTAGCATTTGTCTCCTTTTTACTTATTCAGATTTCTGTAGGCTACTTGAATTTCTCCTCGAAAATATGCTTTTCTTTTCTACCACATGACCAGGCTACAAATTTTCCAAACTTCTACTTTCTTTTTGCCTTTTAAATATAAGTTCCAGTTTCAGGTCCTTTCTTTGCTCATACTTATAAGCATAGGTTGTTAAAAACAGCCAGGCCATATCTTTAACATTTTGCTGCTTAGAAATTTTTTCCACCAGATACCCTAAGTCAGCAATCCCCAACCTTGTTTGGCACTGAGGACCAGTTTCATGGAAGACAACTTTTGCATGGACCATGGTGGTGGGGGTGATGGTTTGCAGATGAAACTGTTCTACCTCAGATCATCAGGCATTCAATTCTTAAAAGGAGTGTGCAACCTAGATCCCTCACAGGCACAGTTCACAATAGGTTTGTGTTCCTATGAGAATCTAATGCTGCTGCTGATCTGACAGGATGCAGAGCCTGGGTGGTAATGCTTGTTCGCCTACTGATCACCTCCTACTGTGTGGCCCAGTTCCTAACAAGCCATGGATGGGTAATTATCTGTGGCCTTAGGATTGCAAACCCCTGCCCTAAATAATTTCTGTCAAGCACAAAATTCCACAGATCTCTGCACAATGCAGCCAACCTCTTTGCTGACATGTAACATAAGGGACCTTTGTTCCAGTTCCAAATAACTTTCTCATTTCCATCTGAGACCTCCTCAGCCTAGCCTTCACTGTCTATATTATTATCAGCATTTTGGTCACAATTTAACAAGTCTCTAGAAAGTTCCAAATTGTCCCTCATCTTCCTGTCTTCTAAGCCCTCCAAATCGTTCCAACATGTGCTCCTTACCCAGTTGTAACATTACTTCCAAATGACTCCTCAGTACCAGTTTTCTGTATTAGTCCATTCTCTTGCTGCTATAAAGAAATACTAGAAGATAGGTAATTTATAAAGAGAAGATGTTTAATTTGCTCACAGTTCTGCTGGCTGTACAGGAAGCATAGCAGCATCTGCTTCTGGAGAGGCCTTAAGGAGCTCTTACTCATGGTAGAAGGCAAAGTGGGAGCAGCCATCTTACATGACAGGAGAAAGACCAAGAGAGAGGAGGTGAGATAACATACATTTGTGATTAACCAGATCTTATGAGCAACCTATCATGAGAACAGCACTAGGGGGACTGTACTGAACTATCAGAAACAGCCCCTGTGATCCAGTCACCTCTCATCAAGCCCCACCTCCAGCATTGAGGATTATCTTTCTTTTTTTTTTCCCATTTATTTATTTTATTGCATTTTAGGTTTTGGGGTACATGTGAAGAACATGCAAAATTGTTGCATAGGTACACACGTGGCAGTGTGATTTGCTGCCTTCCTCCCCATCACCTACATCTGGCATTTCTCCCCTTGCTATCTCTCCCCACCCCCCACCATCCCTCCCCTATTTCCCCTCAACTGACCCCAGTGTGTAGTGCTCCCCTCCCTGTGTCCATGTGTTCTCATTGTTCAACACCCGCCTATGAGTGAGAACATGCGGTGTTTGAACTTCTGCTCTTCTGTCAGTTTGCTGAGAATGATGGTTTCCAGGTTCATCCATGTCCCTACAAAGGACCCAAACTCATCGTTTTTGATGGTTGCATAATATTCCATGGTATATATGTGCCACGTTTTCCCTATCCAGTCTATCGTCGATGGGCATTTGGTTTGGTTCCAGTTCTTTGCTATTGTAAACAGTGCTGCAATGAACATTCGTGTGCACGTGTCCTTATATTAGAACGATTTGTAATCCTTTGGAGGATTATCTTTCAACATGAGATTTGGGTGGGAACATAGATGTAAACCATATTATTCACTGTGTATAAAATCTGGTCAAATAGAATGAAATAGGGAAATCTGATAAAGCTGTTGTTCTCCAAATCACAGGCTCTACTTTTTCTTTTTCTTTCTTTCTTTTTTTTTTTTTTTTTTTACAACTTCTAATTAGATTTATAGAGGTAAATCTTACGTAGTCATTTACTCACGCCACTCTTCTCTAACAAGGCTCTGTTCTCTTTTGCTTTCTATCTTATCTTGTAATACTACCTTGTTTATACTTTCTATTCTTCTTATTTGCCTTGTAGTGTTTCTTTACTTTTGTGCATTGCCTTTTCTGCTTAGAATATTCACCTCTCATTGAAAACTGCACAGATCCTGAAATGACTTCAAACTTTATTTCTAACAAGAAGCTTTTCTTGGTTTTCCCAATGCACTGGGGTCTTCAGACCTCTAGGAAAATCTGTTTTCCTCTCCACTCCATTATTTCATCTTGCAACCTAACCCAGGAAAGTATGTAAATCTGATTGGCCAGATTCTAGGATATGGATTGAGCAACTTTTGCTAAGGGTGGTATTACTTTCAATGAAATGTCTAGATACTCCCCTCTCTCCGTTTTCTATTTTTACAGCAAGAGGAGTCTTGGGAATAGCTGAACCTACTTCAGGATCCACTTCTCTTTTGTTTTGAGTCTGTACTTGCGTAATTTTAGATTACGGATTTGAGTTGGCAAGTCTTCAGTGTCTGGCTTAGAAGCAGTGGGAGGTCCTTAGACTTCTGTCTCAAGGCATGCATTCCATTGTCAGTTTATCAGAGCTTCCTTGCATCATGGAAGGTTTTCCAAGACCACTACACAACGGAGAGATACTTGCTGTATTTATGTATGTATGCCACTGCCTGTGTCTCTCTCTTTCTCTTGAGAACCTGGTAGATATAGTAACTATGTACCATAATATCCTCTTAATACCACAAAACCCTTACGTTGTTGCAAATACCACTCACTTTCGAAGGGAAAGAAAATTGGTCTGGTGAAGAGCGTGGTATTTGAAGCTAAATTCCCTGGATAAAAATCTAGGCTGTGCCACTAGTAGCTAGGCAATTTAAAGACAATGATCTAACTCTCTGTGTTTTAGTTTCCTCATCTGTATTATGAGGGTGGTTATAAGGTTAGCCTCTTAGGATTATCTTGTAAATTAATTAAAATAATGTTTCCAAGCTACTGAGAGCCAAGCTCAAAACATCATGAACTTTCAGCAGCTGTTAATCATCTTTCTGTTATTTGCACCCCTGGGCATATACCTCATAAGTTCATTATCGTCCCCAGTACAGTTTGCCTTGTCATATTTTATTTTGCATATACACATTAATCTTTCCACATTTTCTGATCTGCCTCGAGGCCATTTATTTGTTACTAAAAGGGTCTGAAGTTTATTTTGAAAAGGGTTTATTATAAGAGGAGCTACAGAAGAACAGGCTGTTAATGAAAATGTGCCATTAGCAATTGTGTCATCAGTGTTAGCGTTGTAGAAAGCCTTAAAGTTTATCATGTTCAAAGTATTCATTTTATGTAGATGAGGAAAATAACACCCAGGATGGAGTAGACACTCCCGAGCCCTCCAATCTGCAAAATAATTACTCAGGCTGTTCAGTTATTAGAATACATCACTGGGGCCATGTTACTTTGCAGTGCAGCATTGGAGAACATTCAAACGCTTTAATCCTCCAGACTGTCACTGGAGAATGTAGAAACTAAAAGTGGCAGTTACCTTTGTATCCAAGACAAGAAGCAGTGTATTAAACTAAATGTCCCTCCAAATGGCTATATTTTCAATTTAATAGGCACTTGTCTTTTGTGTGTTCACTAGAGATCAAGTTCTGCTTTCAGAAGATACCTCATAAGAATTGATAAATAAGTTTAGAGGCCAGTGCCCTGCCTCCCTACTGAGTAATTAGCTTCACCTGTTTAGGATAAGAACTGCCAGCAAGATTAACATAACGATGTATATGATACAAGAAGTCTAGCAACAGATCATAATGATCATTTTTGTATTTCTCCCAATGCATCTTCTTACATTTTTTTCCCCAATTCACCTGTTAGGTATGGGACTTCTTATATAATTCCCCAACACAAAAGTAAGTGATTTTCCTTGTTACTAATCATATTTAAAATACTTTTAAAATTTACAACTAATTGATATATAAAAAGTGGATCTTAAATTGTTTTTTTTAGTATTCATTAAACACAAACAGTTTTCTTATATATTTTATGGGCTCTTTCCAAATGCCTAACAACCAATAACATTATCTCTTTAATTTTTAGAACAGTATTTTGTTAATCAGGATTTATCTCACAATCAGTAATTAAAACACCACTGAAGGCTTTTTGAAAACTCAATTGACATTAAGTTAATACAGAATATCTCACTAAGCCTCAATACAGTATATACAGTGCTACTGCACAGAGATATTAAACAAGGATGAAGCCTCTCAAAAAAAAAAAAAAATGAACAAACCCAGAAGCCAATTTTAAGTCCTTGAAAAATTATTCTCCTTGTATTTAACAGTCTGTCCAGCCACCAGAAGGCAGATTGTAAATTTACTATGACTAAGTATCATGCAAGCTTTATTGTAAGGGATATAATCTTGTATCTTAAAGCATTTATTGTATAGTAGGGGAGATAAGACATGTCTTATGATAATGGTCCTGCAATATAAAGTAAAAACAGCCCCAGGAAATTCACAAAAAATGCATTTGCATTCTAAGACAGTAGATAAATACAAGATAATAGTTAGGAATAGGAACTTTGAAGGTGAGGAACAGGAACTTTGGAGGCAAAAAGATAATCAAATCCTACGTGGACCAGTCACCAACTTTGGGAAAATCAAATTGTTCAACTCCTCAGCACCTTTGTTTCCTCACTGTAAAATAGTAACACTGACAGCATGGATGGAGTAAACCAAGTGTCTGGTGCTTTACATACTAAGGGGCATAGAGAGGTGACATTTACATTGGTATTTGAAGAATGAGAAAATTTGGATATACCATAAACATGAGGTATAAGTATCGGTAGAAGGACTTAAGGAAGACACTAATTCAAGCAACTATAGCATTGTGTAGGGGAAGAATATTGGAAACACAGGACTTGTCAAGGGAATATTTAGGCAGAAGACTAAAAAGATAAATTAGGGCCAGAGAACAGAGTGGCATATTGGGACATTCTGTATAGTGAAGTAGTTTCCATCTTCCTGCCTGGACGAGGCAGTAAGTATGGTTTTGGTCATGCTTAGGGCATGTTAGGACACACATTGCCTGGGTTTGCATCCTGGCTTTTTTCACTAGCCGAGTGATTTAGGGAACTTAACTTCTCTGTATCTTCAAGGGTCTCATCCATAAAATGAAGCTACTGTTAACACAGATGCTTTGCAAAGTCACTCTTCGTCATGCCTTTGTTTCCAATATTGAGCATTTTGGGTTGGATGGAGAAAAATGTGCTCTGAATAATTACCTGCTTCCAGTAATAACAGGTTAAGTCTTCAGACCACATCTTCCATGGAGGACAACTAGAACTATTGGACAAAGTTCTCCTTAAGACCATTGTAAAGCCAAAAGATAACGAAGAACTACCAGGCCACGATCCAGGAGATGGCAGGTTCTCAGAAGAGCAAGAAAGCTCTCTAAGCTCATTTGATACTGAGAACATTTGCCCGTTCAGAAAAAACAGAGCTAAAGAAAATGCTTGTGTTTGACAGCTCTGGGAATAAGCAAGTAGAAACTCAAGACCATCTTAAGGAGGGCAACTTGATAAACATGACTTTTCTTGCAGGTGTCTGTAGGTGAGGACACACTGAGAAATTCATTCTCCTCCACCTTCTGCCATGAGGCTGGGCTAAGTGTTGCCTTGTATGAGCAGACTGGGGCCATGGAGCGGGTGAGCACAAAGTTAACTTACCTCTGGCAGGCAGGACATTACATGCTGGTTCCCTAGTCAAATTTCAGTCCAATTTTGTATTACAAACATGACTTCAAAGACCTTTAGCTCTTCAATGCAGTTTAAAATGGTTTCAGAGTATCAGTCTCCAGGCGCTAGACAAAAGGAAATAAACATTCTCTCCAGGAATCCTTCTTTATTCTAGATCCTAGGAAATCCCTGCAAATAATTTTTCAAAGGCAATAATCAGACCATAATTCTAGGTAACCAAACCCTCCAAAAACAGATCTTTAAGAGTAGAAACTGGCAGAAACAATGGCCTTAAGAGACTGAGTCTCCATGACTTCAGGTAGTAATTTTATCAGATACAGATTTGAAAACAACTATGCTTAGTGATTTTAATGAGAAAAAAAAATCCTTAACAAGGTTGAGAGTAACTAAAATGAAGAAGAAATTATAGTGACAATAAAGACTTTTTAAAATTCAAAAAATGCTAAAAGTAGAAACTAAACATGAAATTAAGCTATGCATCCAACAAAGGTCTAATACCCAGCATCTATCAGAAACTTAAACAAATTTACCAGAAAAAGCAACCCTATTAAAAAGTATGCAAAGAACATAAACAGACACTTCCCAAAAGGAGACATACATGAGACCAACAATCATATATATATAAAAAAAAACCTCAACATCACTGATCATTAGAGAAATGCAAATTAAAACCACAAAGAGATATCATCTCACACCAGTCAGAATGGCTACTATTAAAAAGTCAAAAAATAATGGATATTGGTGAGGTCGTGGAGAAAAAGGAACACTTACACACTGTTGGTGAGAGTATAGGTTAGTTCAGCCATTGTGAAAGACAATGTGGGATTGATTCCTCAAAGACCTAAAAACAAATGCCATTTAACCCGGCAATTCCATTACTGGGTATACACCCAAAGGAATATAAATAATTCTATTATAAAGACACATGCGCACATATGTTCATTGCAGCACTGTTCACAATAGCAAAGACATAGAATCAACCCAACTGCTCATTAGTGATAGAGCAGATAAAGAAAATGTGGTATATATGCACCATAGAATACTATGCAGCCATAAAAAAGAACAAATCATGTCCTTTGCATGGATGGAGCTGGAGGCCATTATCCTTAGCAAACTAACACAGAAACATAAAACCAAATACCACATGTTCTCACTTACAAGTGGGAGCTAAAAGATGAGAACACATGGACACACAGAGGGAAACAACACACACTGGCTGATCAAAAGGTGGAAGTGGGGAGGAGGGAAAGGATCAGGAAAAACACCTGATGGATAGTAGGCTTAATACCTAGGTATGAGATTATCTGTACAACAGAACCCCATGACACTTTTTGTAACAAACCTGCACTTGTACTCCTGAACTTAAAAGTTTTAAAAACTCAATGTATAGAATTGACAACAGATTAGAGGCAGCTAAAGAGAGAATGAGTAAGAAATAAATGGCAAGAAATTATCTAGAATGCATCGAGAGACAAAAAGAAAATATGGAAGAACGTTAAGGGCTATGTAGCATGCACAGAGAAGTCTAACAACAATTTTCTTAGAGTATGGAGAAGGAAGAAAGAGAGGGAAGAGGAAAGAAGAAATATTAGAAAAGCTAATGGTTTTAACATTCTCTATAGGCCTTGAGAAATATCACAGGTTCAAGAATACTAGTGAATTGAAAAGGACACACACGAACAGCTTGATCTCTACCATCTTGCCTCCAAATGTGGTGGTTTATTTTTGTGTTCTTTCCTGCTCATGGTTGCTCCCAGTGCTTCTTACCATAGACATCCTCATCCACAGAGAAAAGCCCTCTGCCCACATCCTCATGTGCCTGCTAACCTGCAGTACTGTACTTTCTTTTTTGACCGGACATGCCTCCACATTGCCAGCATTTACCTTGTGCATGTTCTTCCCCCTCTTAGAAATTCCCTCACCATCCCAACAAAGCAAAACAAATAACACATCTGACATACATATAAGGAAGGACTCAGGAGCTTTGAAACTCATTAAAAGGGCTTTTACATATACTGTCTGAAGGCTGGAAGTGAAATTTCTAGTGGGGCAATTTGATATCCTAGAAAAGTCTTAGACTTTGAGTTCAAAGTTCTGATCTGCCACCCATTAGCTGTGCAAACATAAGCAAGAGCCTGAACCTCTCTGTGTCCTGGTTTCCTCACCTATAAAAAGGAGATAACAAGAGTGCCTACAAAATAGATTCCCTCAGCATGTTAAAAAGATGAATGTATGCAAAATCTCCTACCCACTGTCCATCTTAGTCTCCATTCAAGACCTGTGTTCTGTGAGTAAGTGAAATGGGTTCTAGCTGTCACTTTTATTCTAAGGCCAGTTAAGATGCTTGCAGGATTAGTACACAAAGCAATTGTGATTATCAAATGCTCTGAAAACTGTAGCTCTTTTCATTTCCACAAGATAGTTTTCATACTTAAGAACCAGTTCCTAAGTGATATTAGGGGATCAGGGCTTATGGAGATTGAGGGGAATAAAGCTGGTGGTTTGAGAGTGCTCACCTCACCTCTCCACTCTTTGACAGGCCCTCTGCATATGGATGTGCCTGTGGTTACTACCCATGCCCAGAGGATGAGGAGTAGAGGATTGGTTCCTGCCATATGTTCTGGGGAATGGGCTTTTTATTTTATTTTCCTTATATGCTCAGAAGTGTCTTCTGTGAAACCCTGTTCTTAAATTTGCTTACCCAACTTGTTAAGCGCTTAAGCCAACTTGGAATTGGGCAAAAAAAAATAGGGGATGAAGTTTGTGAGTCACTGATTAATAAGGCTGAATTAAGTGGAAGAAAAGAGTGAAGAGATGGTAATAAATGAGGTAACTGTCCAAGTTCTTCAAAATCTCTGACATATGGAAAATTCAAATGGAATCTTTGGTACAAAAACAGATCTGAAAAGGTCCAGAGAAACACCTGGTCCAGTCTCCTCCATGTAACACCTTGGAGGGTGAAGGAGGAGTGCCATTTTGCCATCTAAAAAAGCAAACTAGGCTTAGTGAAGATCAGTTTCATTTCTACATGTAGAAGGCTGAACATGACTAGGGAGTTTGGGACAAGGATGTCTTTGGGGGCATAGTTTGATGCCTTTGTTCACAGGGGACATATAGATGGTTTGCTGATGTTTCATGTGGGTTAGAAACAAATTTTGAAGTTTAAAATTTGAACCTATGAATAAACTCTTTTCCTGTAATTGAACTGGACCCTCACAAGATTCTCTAGAGGAGAATTTTATAAGTATAACTTAAGGATACTTCCTGCCAATTCCTAGATCAATGGAGTGGAGGGGAAGGCCTCTAGCCTAGGGGAGAAGAGAGGTTATGATTTTTGTCTTTCTAGGCAGAGTGGAATGAACAGTAGTACAGGAGGCAGAGCAAGTGAACATCATTCCACAAAACTCAGGTCTACTGAGATATGGGCTCCCTCATTCAATCATGGCAAAGATAGTGGTTCTGTCCACAAATTGCACATACTGCTATAGCACAGACTGAACTACACACCTTGCTCTATCTGGATGCTAGAGGGCCAA
Organism: Cebus imitator; assembly: GCF_001604975.1. Classification (NCBI taxonomy): domain Eukaryota; kingdom Metazoa; phylum Chordata; class Mammalia; order Primates; family Cebidae; genus Cebus; species Cebus imitator. Next base: position 1,960,002 of record NW_016107441.1, on the reverse strand, counting down.
GTAGCTCTCTCTCTCTCTCTCTCTTTTTTTTTTTTTTTTTTTTGGTCTTGCTCTGTCATCCAGGCTGGAGTTCAGTGATACGATTTCAGTTCACTGCAACCTCTATCTCCCTGGTTCAAGTGATTCTCCTGCCTCAGCCTCCTGAGTAGCTGGGATTACAGGCGTGTACCACCCTGCCTGGCTAGTTGTGTGTTTTTAGCAGAGATGGGGCTTCACCATGTTAGCCAGGCTGGTCTCGAACTCCTGACCTCAATTGATCCACCAGCCTCGGCCTCCCAAAGTACTGGGATTATAGGCATGAGCCACGGTGCCCTGCCAAGAAACATTCCCTTTAATGATGCTGAGAGATGTATCCATCACTTTTCAAGAGAAACCAGTTACTTTAAACCACATATATACAAATACCCTGAAATCATCTCCAAGCATTATAAGCCAAGCACACTCTTAGATTTAAACATTTGCACCTAAATTTAACCTATCATACGCAGAAATGATTGTGACATTTTGTCCATGATTTCAAGACTAGAGGGGCAGCCGAGTGGAACACTAACGCAAGAAGCCTCTTTACAAGCAGCGCTAATGTGGAGCGTCCAGGCCCCATACAAAAGAGACTTCTTCCCATTCCACTACCAACGTAGGTGAAAAGAGAAAATTAGGAAAGCTCTATTTGCTGAATGGTTGGTGCACTAAATATCAAATTTTTGTATAAACTATTTATGAAGCTCAAAACATATAAACACTATTAATCCTAACTTCCCAGAGTAATTAAGGAACTTGTACAAGTTCAAACACATAACAGGTGATAGAACTGAGATTTAACAGAGATCTGTCTTTTTAAAATGTTCATATTCTTTCCACTATACCTGTTTTCAGTGAGAAGTTATTCAGGGTGATGATATCATTGTTCTTGAACCATTAAGACAAAAATGATAACACTTATCTAGAGAGATGCAATCTTCCATTGAGAAGAAAATGTAACTAACCATAGGTGGTGATTATTTGGAAACTGGATCACTGCTCATTTCTTAAATGTATTAGGTATCAACGTGTCTTTTTTCCATTCACAAAGTACTTAAGCATAGTACACTGAATTAATTTGTGTGTGTAAGGCTTCAAGCTGATTTTTCGAATTCATGAGAATTTTCATTTTTTCTTTATGAGTACTTTCTGAGACATCTCCAGAGTCACAACTCAAAGACTATAATGTAACTATTTTTCTGCATATATCATTGCATAATTTCCAGCTAATGAGCTTTATGAGAATAAAGAAAAGTAGGAAAATGAAAGCAACTCTATTAGTCTTCTTTTGGACAGCTAATGCATAGAGAATGTGTTGATATTTTTTGTTTGACAAATTATCTGGCTCTTTGCATTTGTTTTTATTTTCATTTTTGTTGCCATAATTATTCAAAATACTTCCTACTTCTCTACAAGAAGACAAACATGTTTCCTGTCTTTAAAGTATCTTGTAATATCCCTATAGAAAGCAAGGTACAGTTCCTGTCATTTTTTGATGAAGCAGCACAGAGCTGTTAACTAGCTTGCCTTGGTTGGATGGTCAATGTCACAGAAAATTTAGAATCTGGGGGCCCTTCTGAGCTCACTCCTCTTTTCTAGAATTGTGGGAAATTCATAGTATATCCTTGGATGTGCCCTCTCCTGTTAGAACAACCAAAGATGGACATGGGAAGAACTAGTAGCTGTGCAGTGCATAGCATTTCCATATCCCACACCCGTGTTAAGTTAGACCAGAGGAAGCATAGTACTACAATGATTGATAGACTGTACTAAACATGAAGGCACCTTTCAAAATACACATATGCATATTTTCCAGCCTCCTCTCATACCCTGGCCTCATTGTAACAGACATTTCATAAATGAGGCTCTAGAATCCATGCTTTTACAAATGTACTTAGTATGGCTTTGATATTCAGAAAGGAATATTTGGAAAGTGCTAAATTGTCACTTATTTATCTGATACATACAGAGCCTCTTCAGTATCTCTAATTTCAGCCATCATTATGGAAGTAGTGTAGCTTGGATTTGAATCCTAACTTTACCACTTGCTTACTGTGTCACATTAGACAAGTGACCTAAGATCAGAGTGAGGAAATATCTAACATCTCGGAATTTCATATGAATTGATAATAGATTGTCAAATTAGTGATATTTGGGTGAAATACCTAAAATGGAATGAAAAGCAAAAAATAATTTTGAGTAGAATTAATAGTTCTTGCTGGTGGAGATGGTAATAAAAGTACTATCGGCTTTCTGATAGTCCACATCATCTGTACCTGTTTTGTTAGAAAATTCTTACTCATATTGAGCAAACTTTTTATCTTCAGTTTTGAGTAATCAGCATTAGCCTTGCTCTTTTTAATGACCAGTCACTTCTACTGCCTCTAATTCTAAGAGATCACACAAGAACTTGTTAAGGACTCTTCTGTCCCGCTTAACTCTTCTTTCTCTAGAGTTGTTTTCTGTTTCCCTGCCCCCGACCCCCAGATCAGCACCTTCAACAGTTTCCCCAAATGATCCTGGCCTTGGATATGTAGTATCAAACTATTGAAAGATACCCGCCTTTGATGTGTGTGTCCTCTCCTCCATTGGGGATTCCTTCTCTGACACACAGTTAAACAATGTCACTGTACTATTGTAAAACCACAGCTGAAGGTATTGTATTACATTCACCACTTTAGTGTTTCTCAAACTTGAACATGCCTATGAATCCCCTGGGGATCTTATTAAAGATTCTGAGTCAGGAGGTCTGGGATAAGGTTCCATGTTCTTCATTTGTAGCAAGGCATATCCTAAGTGGTGGTGATGCTGCTGCTGGTCTGTGGTGTACACTTTGAGGAAGGAGACATTACATCCCTTAACCCATTTACGCCTGAGGTTACAATTTTTTGAATTTATGCAATCGGACCTTGGTGATGACCTTATGCAGTAGGATATAAATAACTCCCACATGCTTAGTGTTCCGGTAATGAAACACTAGGCATAAATGGGTTTAATGTCCTTTTTAACCTGGATTCATACGGTAAATTCTTGCTTTACTTTAGTTCCACAAAAAAAAGTTGTCTACGTAGATGGATTTATATAATTTCTACTGTCAGACAGTGACAATTTAACAACTCGATGAGCTTTCCTTTTGGTTTTAGTTGTCAAGAAATTATTGCCCTCCTGTCATCTCCTTAATGTTGGTTCCTGCAAAGATCTATAGTGCCAGACTGTTTTAGACGGTTGTTGTCTCTGTTAAATGCCTTCCCTTGAAAGATTTTGTGTTAGGTTATACTGAAATCTCTTTAGCAAAAAGATAGCAGTCACTCAGCATTAACAGTGGCAACCTTCGTGTGTGTCGTGAGGTGCTGGGGTGGGAGCTAATTTTGTCATTCGTGATTTGCTGTCTCCTTGGCCACTCATGTTCCATTTTTGTAAACAGACAAGCTATAAAAAATTGACCCTCATGTCAATTTTTTGAAGAGATGGAAAAAACAACTCCTCTTCAATTTCCTAGGGTGTACAGGATTTGAGCTAGGAGTCGCTGTAGAAAAAGGACAGTGTATGGGAGCTTCATTTTATTCCAGAGACATGGATAGAAAAGGATGATCTGGAAGTATGTCCTTTATGTCACTTTACTTTCTTTAGATTTTAAAAATATGTTTTAACTAGACTAAAACATATGTATAAACTACAGAAAAACATGTAAGGAGGGAAATTTCCATGTTCCAACCAGTTGGAGACATGAATTGTTAGATATCTTATTTTTTTCCAGAATTTTATTTTTTGTGTGTGGCAACTTAATGAAATGAAAATAACTTATTAGTAGACTGAGGCATATAAAATCACAAGTTTTGTAGGTCAAAAAATTGAATTTTACCAATTTGACCTACAATGTTTTAAACCATGTAAATTGTGACTTGAAAATGGTTTTAAAGCATGAAAGACTACTGTAAACATTGCCCTGCTCTATAGTCAACTTGTTTAAAAATGGAATTATTATTATGACAATAAATATTTTACCAGTTCCCTACTGTCAGATACTAGATTTGTTTCCATTGTTTCATTATTGTAAGCAATGTTTACTAAATTTCTTTATGAAGAACTGCTTGTACATATCCATAAATACTTCCTTAGGAGAATCCCCTACAATTCAATCACTGTGTTAAATGCTTTTGATGCAATTTAAAATTAATTACTCTAAAATGTACATTATTCATTTACAGAATCTGATGTATTTTATTTCCTTTTAGTTTGATATATGAAAAATGGTATTTATTTGCTTTACATTATTATTAAGGTATGTACTTTCCCTGTTTATTTTTTAATTTTATCTTTTGTAAATTGTCTACAATGTGATTTTTGATATATATTACTGGTTCAATTTTTTTTTATTTTCAAATCATAACTTTTTATTTATGATGTTGGCCTTTTTTCTCTCATTGATGATGCAAATATCCCACTTTTCAGTTACCTTTTGATGTTCTCAAAGTAAATTTTTAATCCTATGATTTTAAATTCCTATGCAGCCTATTTTTTATTATTTTCAATTATGGTTTCTGCATCTGGTGCCTAGAATTTCCTCCTATCCTCAAATTATTTAACATGCTTTTTCTGTTCTTCTCTTCTAGTTCCTTCTTAACATTTAACTATTCAAATAGTCCAAATTCTTTTAGAATATTATTTGAGACAGATCCAGCTTCTTTTTTCAGAAATCATTAACTAATTATAAGCATCGTTTATTGAATCCATTAAATTTATTTATTTATTTATTATTTGAGACAGATCTCATTCTCTTGCCTGGGCTGGAGTGCAGTGGCATGATCCCAGCTCGCTGCAACCTCCACCTCCTAGGTTCAGGTGGTTCTCCTGCTTTAGCCTCCTGAGTAGCTGGGATTATAGACACACGACACAGCACCTAGCTAATTTTTATATTTTTAGTAGAGACGGGGTTTCACCGTGTTGTCCAGGCTGGTCTCAAACTCCTGACCTCAGGTGATCTGCCCACCTCCACCTCCAAAGTTCTGGGACTACACTGATAGGAGCCACTGCACCTTGCCCATTCATTAATTGTTGACTTAAAATGTCACATTTATCTTAAATTAAATCACGTTAAATACTTGGGTCAGTTTCTGGAATTTTACTTCTGTTTCATTCATTTGTTTACCTATTCTAATGCCATTACCACAATTTTAAAAACTAAATTGTTATATAAATTTTCAATGACTGGCAATATGTGTCACCCACCACTGTTCCTCTTTGAAAGTTTTCTTGATCATGCTTCCTTATCTGTTCTTTTTATAATCATTTTGTTAGTTTTAAAAAAGCATAATTTCCTTTGAGATTCAGTGAGAATACTGACAAATTTAAAAATTATTTTGGAAAAAATTAAAATATTAGAAAATTCTCACTTAAAAGCATAACTCTTTTTTACTTCTACATTTTTTGTATATCTCTAATTAAATGTTTATTTTCAGTAGATCCTACACATTTCTACTTGTTTACTTCAATACATTTTCTTTTTTTTTTTGAGTATGATAAAAATAGGGTTTTTGAAAATGACATTTCCAAATTGTTTTCACAAACTCATAGCCAACCTATTATTATTTCTTTATAACACGTCCTCTTTAAAACTCTAGTAAAATTTAATAATTATTTAATAATTTTTTCTTGGGCTCATTATACAAATTATCTTATTCCTAGTATCCCAGGAGTAAATAAAGCTGAGTCCTGCCTTTCCTAATAATTTCTATACTTTTCTTCCATTTTTCTTATGATTTTACACAGTCTCAATGTAAAACATATTCAGAACCTTATAGTGATAGCACTAACACCCCAGATTTTAGTTGGAATATATAATTTTTCCTTCAGTACAATGTTGACAGATTTTAGATACATTTTTCTTTTCAGGCTAAGGAACTGACACTCTTTAGATAGTTTAGCAAGGGCTTTTAGCTATAGCATGTGTTGAATTTGGTCAACTGAATTTCAGCTTCTATTAAGATGATGCTATTTCTCCTTTAGCGTATTTATTGGTAAATTACACTAAAAGGTTTCCTAATATTGTACCCTTGGTGCATGTCTGAATAATCCTATGTGTTCATGATATATTATTCTTTTAAAATGGCATGTGATTAGGTTCATTTTCAATTTATTTAACATTCCTGTATTTTATTAATAGGTGGGATTAATATTCTTTTGTTTTTTATTTTCTTCATCAGGTTTTGTTACTGGTTATATTAGCTTGCTGAGAATTATTAGGAAGACTTCTTTCTTGTTAATGCTTTGAGCAGGGTATAGGAAATCAAACAACTGTGTACACAGTTTCATCTCCTCTCCACTTTTCATATGTTGTTAACTCCCTGTATCCTCCCTAGAGCCATCTACTTTGAGGGTGTACCTTTGTAATAACACTCATGAAATGGAGGGGACAGTTCTGCTCTCTAATTTTTGTAATTTTCATTTGAACCATGGTAGCTTTCCATATGTTCAGAAGTTTTTCTCTGGTCAGGTGCGGTGGCTTACATCTATAATCCCAGCACTTTGGGAGGCCAAGGCAGGCAAATCACCTAAGGTCAGGAGTTCGAGGCCAGCCTGACCAACAGGGTGAAACCCCGTCTCTAATAAAAAGTATAGGCCGGGCGCGGTGGCTCACGCCTGTAATCCCAGCACTTTGGGAGGCCGAGGAGGGTGGATCACGAGGTCAAGAGATCAAGACCATCCTGGTCA
>NW_016107441.1:1889506-1951963 GCF_001604975.1 Cebus imitator | reverse complement strand
GCTGGGATTACAGGCACGTGCCACCATGCCCAGCTAATGTTTTGTATTTTTAGTAGAGACGGGGTTTCACCATGTTGACCAGGATGGTCTCAATCTCTTGACCTCCTGATCCACCCTCCTCGGCCACCCAAAGTGCTGGGATTACAGGTGTGAGCCACCACGCCCGGCCTAACATTCTTAATATAAAATGCGTGCTCCCTTTTTTCCCTCCGCCATGATTGGAAGCTTCCTGAAGCCTCCTCAGAAGCAGAAGCCATTATGCTTCCTGTATAGCTTGAGGACTGATGAGCCAATTAAACAGCTTTTCTTTATAAATTATCCAGCCTCAGATATTTATTTATAGCAGCACAAGAACAGGTTAATACAGTAACTGAAGCTTACAAAAGTAGATGTTCTCTTCCAAGTCATTTAACTAATATAAAATAGTCCCATAAATCCAGATCTTTAAACTGCTAGTATGCTATTCTTCCCATTCTACTGTTTTTAAAAAGTTATTTGAAAATTTTGGAATCAAATCTTGTATGAAGGTTTCTCACAGGCCATTTCTATTTCTGATCTAGATCCAAAAGCCAAACCTAAAGCAATTCACGCCTCTTAGATTCTTCAGAAGAATTAATCGAAGAAAAATTTTATAATACACCTAGAAAATGTGACATTACTGTAGTATTCTATAGGCAGTTCATTCTCTGACCTCAGTTTAAGCTCAGTGCATACCCTAGCACCAGGGGACTAATTGGCCATGTAATTGTTATCCTTGCTAGTAACTGCACAAGCTGTTCTTATTCATATAAGCACCTAATTCTTTTCCAAATTCTTCTTACTTCAATTTGCTTCAATAATATCCTGCAGTAGTGGATAATTGCACTTTGTGTAGAGAAGGATTTTCTTTGATCTTCTCTAAATATAGACTCTGCTAATTTCATTTACTGTCCCCTTCTGGCTAGGCAATGGGGCCAAGTAGCAAGGAACACCTAATTAGATGTCCCGTGGCATTTCATTTAGATGTCTCTGTCATATCACATCACATGACATATAGCTCTCCTCCACTTCCCTTACTAAAGAAACTGACTCTGTCCTCGCCTGGAATCCTCCTTGTTATACTTCCTCAGCCATTCTAATTATTTCTGCTGCAATCCGATAGACCTGATGGCATTGCTGAGATTCAAAGGAAGAATAAATGGAGATAAGATCATTGACTTCAGGCATCTAGAGGGCTGTCCGGAGATGAAGGATGAGATTTATCCTAAGGAGTTTAAAAATTTGCACTAGCAACTGTAGAAGTAGTTGAAAAGTTGGACTTGAACTTAATGAACTGTAGAAGTTTATATGCTAAATAGTTATCCACCTAGAAAATGGTGACCTCAGAACAGAACACACTCCCCTTTATGTGAGTCTTCGAAGCTGTTAAACCTTGAGGATCCATCTGTCCTAGTCTTACGTCTGGGTGGTCCTGGGCATGGCAAATTCTTTCAGTTTAGTTTCTTTTGTGTAAATAGATGTGATCACTGAGTTGAGGGACTCTGTATAAACTTCAGTTATCTTAATTCAACTGTCATCTCAGTGGAGGTTGAGCACCAAGAGCAGGATTTAGATATACGTAGGAGGAAAAGTCAAAAATGCTTTGTGATTGTCTTTGGAGCGGGAGAAAGATGTGTCAAACAAAATAATTTCCTTGTTCTTGAGGATCTCACGTTTGTGGGGAAAAACATACCTATGAAGTATCATTTTATAATATGTTAATTTTTAAAGTGATTATAATATTTAGGAAGTAGGAAAGATCAGGGAAGGCTCCCTAAGGAAGACAATGCTTGAGCTGCATTGTGACCCATGGGTAGCCTTCATAAGCAGGGCAAGAACTTGCTGAGCTAAGGATGATGCTGACAATGATGCTACTGGAAGGAAGGCCCTGTGAGTATTAAGTTGTTCAGATCCTTGGAGTTTTGAACAAAGAACTGAACAAAACAAAACGCACAAAGTAACAAAGGAATGAAACATAGGAACAAAGCAGCAAAAGCAGGGAGTTATTAAAGCAAGTAAGCACTCCATGGGGTTGGCATGAACCCCAGCAAGAAGCTCAAGGGACCAGTTAAAAAGTTTCCTGGGAGTTAAATACTCCTTTTGAAGTCACTATCGGCTACCAATTATCTGGATGAAGGATTCGGTCCATGGCTAATTAATCGCTGAGGTGAATTGGTGCCCTATGCTGGTGAAGGGATGGCCATCCTTGGTCCCTTGGCCTATGGCCAATCCAAAGCATTCTCCCTTTCCATCTATGATAGAGGTGGGAGGGCTGTAGAGACAGTAACCTTTGAGCCTTTACTACTCTGGTGGGGTGTGGGAATATGGTTTTTTGTTTGTTTGTTTGGAGAGGGTGTGGTTTAGCTTTTGGGAGTTGGTGTTAATTGGCCTTAGGTTCCCTCCTCCAGAGCCAGGAGTTTTCCTTTTGCTCCAGGTTTGGGAAGTCAGCATGAATCGACCTTAGATTCCCTGCCCCCAGACCTTGGTGTTTTTCCTTGATTTAGCTTTAGGGAGTCAGCACAAATTGGCCTTAGTTTCCCTGCTTCCGGACCCTATTCTGCTTTAATAACAAAAACAACATTTATTGAGTCATTATTATATCCAAGAAACTGTGTTAGACCAGTAAACTCATGATCTGATTTGACTTCATTTTCAGTATAAAAGAACTGAGGTTCAGAAAAGTTAAGTAACTTTTCCATGACTGCATTTCCAGTGACTCATGGAGGTAGGATTCAGACCCAAGCTTGGCTCTATAAGCCTGTATCTTAGCCCTTTTGGGAAACTGCTTGAGACAGCTACACTTGAACAGATCCTGAGAAATGTGCCAGCCTTTAGTGCATGAAAAGTTAAGTTTGCATTGATACATTTGTTGGGGAAAGGATAAGAGAGGGCAACAGAAAGATAAAAGAAGCAGGCACAGAGAAAGGTAAAGATGCTGGGAAAACTGGAATCAAGGAAATCTCATCTTGTAAGAAGAGGTTACAGTTCACCCAAACTCAGTGCATGCTCTAGAAAATTGAATGGATGAGGATGTGGGCAAGGAAAGTCCCCACATGAAACTGGTCAGCAGATGTGAAGTTAGCCTCAGGGTGGAGACAGGCTTCATCATACTGGAAACAAACAAGGATAGATTCATGAAAGTGACTTCAGACGTCTCAGTCTAAGCCACTCTTTCATCATTTTCCTCTCATTAAACAGAACATGGTGTGACTGCAGGAATAAAAGTTGGCCGAAAGAAAGGACAATTCATGGTAAGGTTACAGAGAGCTCAGACACATCTGGCTCAGGTGATGAAGCCTGTCAGAGCATCAGTGAAACTTGAAATAAAAACTTTACAGGTAGGACCTAGGAAAATACTTTTATCTCTTAAAGTACCTCTGCTTTGCACCCTCTTGAACACTTATTTTTGCTTCCTCATCTTGAACATGAAGCAACATAGATGCTCACATGCTGTCTCTATGAAAACTGTCCACCTAAAAGCTTGCCATAGATTGGCTCCAGTTTCTATAAATCATAGTTCAGATTAACTAGAGAAAAAGAATCTGGTTGTCTATAGGTTTTTGGTACAATCGACTATCTGTTTCAGAGGCTGGAAGTGTAAAACATAGCGATAGTTATGTTTGGAGTAGGTAGCATCCTAGAGGAGAAATTATTTTAACAAAGCCACATGGCTAACGAGGAGCAAAACCCAGATTTGCTATTTTAATCAGGGTCTTTTGCATCCTTCTGAGATTTCCCCAAGGGATTCTAACATTGATACAACAACACAGTGTTAAACGAAAAGAATAGGAAAAAAAAGTGGTAATAATTTGATGCAGTATTTTTCTGCTTCTTTTGACTATTTGAATTTAAAATAACTTTGCAAAAATAGTATAAAACACTCCCTATTCCCCATTCTCACTCCCTACATTCTTAGACTGGGTGTCTTGGCAAGTTTAACTTATCTGTAAGGTCTCTTCCAGAAAACAATCATGCAATGATTCTAATATAGGCAATATTGGGAGTTTTTTTCTTCCATTTACTGATATAGCATTAGTACCTGGAAAAGGTAAGAAATGTGCCCTTGGTGCACAATTTGTCTAATCTCAGTTGGTAGCCAAACTGAGACTAGAACATAGGTATCTTAATTCCTAGTCCATTATTAATAGCCAACTTTTTGTACATAGGTTCTCATCTCATATGTCAAGTCTGGTTGACTGCTAGAGCAGCCAATACTATTTAACCGAGGAAGATTCTGAGGCCCCCATCAATATTTAACAGAAATGGGTGCTATAATTAATTTGTAATGTCCAGATGGTGTATGTGATTTGAGGATGGTGGCAGGTAGGCTCTGGGCTTACCATCACACACTTGCCTCATATTCTTCTTCTACCTACCTCATTCTGGCTAGGCTACTCCTCAGATAAGTGTGTAAAATGTAGTCTAGTCACATGACAATTGTCTTTTCTTCCTTTGGCTTATATTTTGATTTGTAATTTCATTCTCAAAACAGAAGAAGATTGAATATAATTAAATTCATTTTAGCTAAATTGATTGGAATAATTGCACAGTATCTCCATAAACATCTACCTTCCACTGTCCTAATAATAATTGTTTTTCTTGAACTTTTGAAAGTGCATTAGAATTTTAAAAGTACACACAGATTACTAATGGTAATAATCATTTATGTTATATAAGACTTTAATTTTTAAATCATTCCTTTTTTTTTTTTTAATTTTATGCTGAAAGGAGCCATATAGACCAGTTACCCAATGAGAAAAATGTTTTGTGTATATTCTGTACTTTCTTCATCTGCAAAGTTTATTTAAATTTAAATAGGCAAAATGAAAGAGAATTGTATCATATAAAATTATCGTTTTACTTCTTAGAACAGCTATTTTGGCCTGTTCTAAGCATAGGCCATTGAATCTTTATTAGAATTCCTGAGGGTACTGCTGTGTAATACCGGAGGCACTGAATCACAAATGTGGAAGTCTGGGTTTTGTGTCAAATTGCGTGACTTTTACAAAACCAAGTCCCTCTCCCCTAAGATACTTCTTATTCCAGACATATCAATCTATGTGTCTTTTAGAGAAAGTTGCATTTGGGGAAAAAAATCTAACTATTGAAACCAGGTTGTATTTAAAATCACTTTCTCTCTCAGGTGAGAAAGTTAGATGCAGAGGTGGCAGATAATTTTGGTCTTTTGCCATAGCTCTAAGGTATTGTGGCTGCTCGTCGTGCCATGTTGAGAAAGATTCTGAGGCTCCATATGAACTTCTGCTTATCTATTTGCTTTGATTCTTTCTGGTCAGTTTTCTTGCAGAAGTCTTCTCAATTCCTCTTACTGGAATGTGCTTCTGCCATGTTCATGGTGGCAGATGTTTAAATCATAACAACTAATGGGCCTGGTCGCCATCCTACCTACTCTACTCATAATGAGAATGACCATTCCCATACTTCTCTTATTCTCTAGTTCCCTACCCAATCAGACTCCAAATATCTATCCTTAGTGAATAATCTCAGAAAAATCCCAAAGACATTAAAAAGTGGGTTTTCCATGCTTGCCCTTCTTTGGAACGTGATACCCATGCTAGGAGGCCCGTGAAGGGTTGGAGACCGTGCTTGGTGTAGTGAAATGACACCAGATTACAAATTAAGACACTCTTGTTTGTTCTTGTCCTCATTCAACTTGATTTCCTGTGTGCCTTTGGGAAATACACATTTATCTCCTAATGAAGGGGGTACAGAGAAGGATCATTATTATTTTACACAATTGAAAGGTCAGAGTAGTGACTGGCACATACCCTCCCTGTTTTGAGAGCAGCCCACACGCCTAGTGGTCTTGCTGCCATGTTTCTGCTTAGTTTCTGTTTCATCCTCTGGTTTCTGGAGTCAACACTATACAGAAAGAGACATTTCAGAACCGCAGGAAAGATACAAATAATTCATTTATAAAAATGGAAACCTTTAGAAGCCATTCATTCGCAGCCTCTCCTCCCTCTCCCCCAATTAACCCATCTGTCTGCTAAGCTCCTTCATCCCACATGATCTGTCTTTAAGGTCAAAGACAAATTACTTCCGTGTGAATACTCAGAGGCAGAGAGGTGTGTGCCTTGTCAAATTCTATCCTTGTCTCTGACCTGCCCAGAGATCTACAGATTGAATTCTTTAAACTGTGTTAATACCCAAAGAACGGAAAAATTTTTATTTCAGGTTACTCATTTTCTTTGCTGTTGTTGGAACCATCATCTGTAGACTAAGAATTAAGTGGAAGGGGGCTAAGATTTAGCTAATTATATCAGCTGAATGTACACATGAAGAAATTGGGATTCGTAGATAGGAAGGATTTCCCTAAGATCGGATAATACATTAGTGGCAGAGCTTAGACTGGAGCACAGATCTCTAAGTAAGTGTCCATATAAGGTGCGTGGTCACTCATTCAATAAATAGTTTTGAACATTTGGTTGGGGTCAGTGTTTCAGATGCCTATTGTTATAATACATCTGAAATTAATGGCATAAACCATTATTTCACTATGCTCATTGATTATTTGAGTCAATAATTCAGAAAGGGCACCAACAGGCCATCTTTTATCCACACGATGATTTTACAGTTTTCATGGCCTCAGCTAAGATTGCTTGAATGGCTGGAGTCTGGAACACATCTGTTTGCAAGATGAATTCTTTACTCACAAATCTGGATGCTGGGCTGGGATGGCTAAGAAACACATCACCTTGAGCTACTTACTGAAGCGCTATGTGCAGCCTTCTGGCATAGCATCCTGAGTAACTGGACAGTGTTTCAGGGCTCCACGACTGAGCTTTCCCAACAAACAAGTTAGAAGGCACATAGCTTTTTATGACTAACTCTCAAAAGTCACAAAGCACTATATTTGTCAAAGCTTCACCAAATTTAGGATCAGGGAACATAGATTCCACCTCTCAAAGCAGGGCATATTAAAGAATTTTCAGCCAGATTTTAAGCCTACCATAGCAAGCTCCCACCTAAGTCAGTGTCTTAAGGTAGGGAAACCGTTAAGAAGATTCTTCCCTCCATAGTAATAATCTTCCCCAAAAGGAGACAAACCTAAACAAACCAAAAATGTACAGACAGAATATAATTTGATTTTGATGAGAGCAATAAGGAAATACATGGGATGATGTGATCAGTGTTTAATAAGGCAGAGTAGAAAACAATGAGGGAAACATAAAAAGATCAAGAAATGGCTTTTCTAAGGAGGTGATATTTAAGCTGAGACTTCAAGGATGAGAATGACTCAACCAAGTAAAGCCAAGAAAAATCACTGTAGATAGAGAGAAAAGTGCAAAGTTTCATATGGTTCAAGAATAGACTTAAGTAAAAGAATGGAAAGAGGCCAGTGTGGCTGGAACAGAAGAAGTGCTGGGAAAGTGTGGTAGAAGATGAGGCTGCAAGGTGGGTGGCAGGTTATATAGGAACCTCTGTGTTCTGATAAGAAATGCAGCTTCTGACCCATGTGTGACAGGGAATCATTAAAAGATGTTCAAAATGTCTCTGTGACATGAATATGAACAATCAGTGTGGCAATAGTGGTAGTAGGAGACCATTTGGGTAGATATGGTGATGTCTCAGGTAAGAAATGCAGGATACTTGGGCTAAGATTGTGTTCAAGGAAAATAGATGAAAAACAGAATATCTTGGAGGTAAATAAAGTTTCTAATTATTTTGAAGTGATAAATAATAAAAAGCCAAAAATAACTTCGGGAACTTTGGCCTGACCATTTGGTTTGGGTCAGTGTTGCTGTCCTCTACCAAAATAGTTCCATCTTCCATGTTATTACTAATCGATCATTCTTTTGGGTGCAAGAAAGACTATTATCTCAAACCTACTTAAACAAAATTATGTCTATAACTGAAAGTTCAGATGCAGGTTATGCTCAATAATGTTACCATGAACTCATTTTTTTTTTCCCTGTCTCCATTCTGCCTTCTTCAGGTATTTATTTCATTTATTTATTTCATTTCATTTGGTATTTATTTCATCACTGATAATAATCTTATGGTGACAGTACAGCTGTTAATAATATTTGGGGAAATAAAGATAGCTTGTTGTTTACCTCCAACAGAAAAGAGATAAGATAAATCCACAGACTGAGATAGAAGCCATTCCCCCAAGAAGAGTCAGACCTTCCATTTGGACCAAACAAGATCACCTCTGAATCAGTGTAAGTCAACCCACAAGACAATGGAGTGATGATTTGGACCTATGGGCATCTGTACGTGGAACAGGTGATAAGGCCACTTTCCCTTGAGGCATATAGGAGAAGTATAGCAACCTGAATATGTGTAGAGCTCTGTAAAGAATAAAGAAAGTCAGGTGTGGTGGCTTACACCTGTAATCCCAGCACCTTGGGAGGCCGGGGTGGGAGGATGGCCTGAGGCAAGGAGTTTGAGAACAGTCTGGCCAACATGGCAAAACTCTGCCTCTACTATAAAAAATACAAGAATTAGCTGGGCATAGTGGTGCATGCCTGTAATCTCAGCAACTCAGGAAGCTGAGGCATGAGAATCCCTTGAACCTGGGAAACAGAGGTTGCTGTGAATCTAGACAGTGCCACTGCATTCCAGTCTGGGTGACGGAGTGAGACGCTCTCAAAAAATCAATAAATAATAAAAATAAAGAAGATAAGTGGATTGTGGGTGCTTAATTAAAACAATTAAGAATTCTTACCTAGCCACATCAGGATCTAGAGAGAATAATTATCTTTTTTTCACACACACAAAAAAACGACTCTGCTGTAAAAATTTCAGGTGTTTTTGAAATGGGTTGGAAGGATACAGACCAAACTCTTGATATTGGTCACCTGTGAAGAGTGGCGAAGGGAAAGTAATGAGTATGGGAGGTGGGGTGGGTATCAGTTAAAGGTGACTTGAGCATTTTATATAAACATCCACTTCTCTTTAAAAGGACTTTTAAATAAATATAAGAAGATACTGATTGATTCTGGATTGTGGTATATGGATGTCTTGTCTTATTTTTTGTACTTTTCTGTATTTTTTAAATTTCTCAAAACAAATAAGAATGGGAGTGAGGATGGGAATGCTTTATCTGTAGAAGTCATGTTATACTGGATTCATTTCCAATCAAATACTAAATATTTTATAGAAAATATTTCTAAAATTTTATCACAGATGAGTGAATGGTCTTGCTCTCTAATATGAAATTAATCTATTTTATTAAAATGTAAAAGGATAGAAAAAAAAATTTCAGGTCTTGTGATTGGCCAGACATCATTTTGATGAGAGACAGTTTGCTGATAGTCAAGCAATTTATAGTCAGAATCTCACCTTAGATAGCCCACTTTATTTCCTCCCAAGAAGCTCAGTGCAGTGGAAAGCAATGCGTTCTAACAGAAAAGGTGTGGTCTTCTAGGAAACTCTTCTGGACTCATACAGGATCAAGCAGTAGAAGATAAAGTTGGAGGGGTATGAATGTAGCACGGGGCCGCTCAATGCTCAGAAGACATTATGTTCTAAGGTGGTATTTAGGTATTAAAATGTTGTTTCAAGGAGAAAAAAAACTCCACAAGTTTTCTAAAATGCCATGAGCATTGCCTTTCAGTTTTTCAGAATGTCCATCAATACCTGTTCCCATCATCAATGGGGTCTAAATTAGTAGATTTTTGTGGATGAAATAAAAGCTCTCGGAAGGAGAAACTCTGGTAGAAGGAGGTAGTCATTTCTTTATATTTGCCTTGTAAGCTTTTACAACTCCCTGATGCTCCTTCAACAGCCTCATTCTCTGTTTTCCAATATGTGCCACTAATGAAATTATTCATATGGGGTCAGTGTTATTTCTTTGCTTACTGAAGCCATTTATTCATAATCAAGGCACTTTGGTAGTGCTAAAGAATAATGGCTTTGAAGTCAGTCTTGAATTTGAAGTATATTTCATTTACTGTGGAATAGGGCCATCACTTTACACTCTGAGCCTCAGTTTTCCTATCAGAGCCTCAATATCCCCACCTTTAATTTTGTCCACCTCTAGAACTATGTGCAGTAAAATAAAATGGCATTTATAAGGCACATGACAAAATACATAGAACATAGCAAGTAATAAGAAAGTAGTAGTTAGAAGATAAAGATGGCAGTGAAGAATGAAGGTGAGAGACCCAAAGATACAGTAAAAAATTCAAAGGGGAAGTTTGGTGGCAATTCAGGCAGTCTAATAGATCTTTTTAAACTTCCCAGAACATGGCTCTGCTCATTTCTTAAAGGAGACAATGCATTTTTAATAAAGCAATTTTACTTAATTATGTAATTAAAGCAACACTGATTGTAAGGCACCCTGCGGATTTCAGTACAATTATTTCAGAGAAAGCAGCTACAGTACCACAGTAAATGTATGCAGCAATTTTAAGAATCTCCACAACTTCAGAAATAGTGAAAATTTAGAAAAACACTGTTTTATAGAGTTGAAAAAATTGATTATTCGAGTGTGAGATATGGGTAAGTATTGTTATTAAAAGTAATATATTACTTTTAGTATATCACATGAGAGTATTTGAGAACCATTATGATTCTGCTAGTAAGCCTAGGCAGTACTGTTCTTTTGGCACTCCTAGTTAAAGAGAAAAAATTGTCTATTTGAAGTTGCATGTTCATGAAATTTTATAAGAATATTTTATGATTTTGTGCCAAATGATTTTTTTTGAGAACCTCACATTCATAACCTCATTTAATCTGGGAACCAATGCTGAAAAAAAAAATGATTACTAATACCATACCATTTGTAGAAGACAAAGTAGAATTGGCTAATGCCTCTGGACTAGCGGTGGCAGAGGCTACACACTGGAATCCGGGTTTATCTGAGAAGGCTGCACTCACAGCCTTTGCTAAATCCTCTCTTCATAGTTTATGTTGCTTTAGAATAATTAAATTATTCACCTCTTTCATCATGGGGACTGAGAAGAACCCGTACAGCTCAAAGGAGCCAACCGCCCAATCCAAGGGCTCCTTACCCCAGTTAACTTTTACTAGTTACCTCTGACAGTTGTAATGTTAATTACAGGCAGGGTTGGGAAGGGTAGAGGTAATTTCTGCACTGTTGGCTTGCTGTGGATAAAGTAATTGCCCATATTTAAGCTTTCAGGAGGAGGGCATCCCTTGAGAAATGAGAGTTAGAGGGAGAGTGTGGTAGGAGGGAGACTGGGCATGGTAAAGAAAAAGGAAAGGTTTAATTATAGGACATGCTGCTAGTTTGGAGCTGTGACAATATGCTGATTTTCTTCTTGCTTCTCACTAGTTTGTGAAGTTTGTGTTAAGCATCAACAAAAATCTAGCCATTTCTAGATTTGGTTGAAAGAGATAAAAGAGGAGTGGAAGAGTCCAGACATGACACCTAGGAAGGAAATTGAGTGTCTATCTATCTATTTATATATATTTTTTATAAAAGTGGTGGTCAGTCTTGGGGTTTTAAATGAGACTAGGAAAGTCAGATAAGAGTTAGCTAAGGTTCTTGACTTGAGATGTAATGGAAAATAGTGCAGGAATTGATTAGTGATGGTAGGGGCAAGGAAGGTATACAATACAACACTTTTATTAATATCACTTATTTACCCGACTGGATCTTTAAATAGCAACTTACATCATTCCCATACCTGATTGAATGTAACATAGAATAACATAGCTAAGCCTGGTTTATGAAAGCAAGAGATCATAATTAGTGGGCAAGGGAGGATAACTGAATTAAGGGAATAGTAGTCTCTAGAGAAATATGAAATGCATGCACAAAAATGGAAAGAATTGTTCTGGCCACTGGGGAAGCCAGTTGGTGGCCTGGATCTCTTAAGAGAAGGTCCACATTTTCAAATTATATGAGACTGAAAAAACAAGTTAATTTGTATTCCCTTTTAATTTTAGATCTCTAAAGATACAAAACATGTCTATGTTACAATCTTGACTTCCCCAAAGCATTCCAGGCACTCAGCCAGCTTTGGTACAGTGATGGAAATTTGCTGACTGTCCTAATTAAATTAATAGTTGATGAATGTATTGAGCATGTTAATTAGGTTCTGCTTGCATGAAATCTGGCTGTTAATTGGTTGGAAATTTGAAAAAGAGCAAGATACGTTTTTACAAGCCTATCAGAGAAAAACAAGTAAATATAAACTACTGGAGAAAGTTTTGGAAATATATAGTGTAGCATAAATTTCAACTTAAAAAGATTTCCTCGAAAGCTTATAGATTATGTCTTAAAGACAAAATAGATCTTTTATTGACAAATTCACCAGTTTTCAGCTCTGGCTGCTATACCCTAAGAAGGAGGATAGAATGTGTTATAACTTTATTAGAAGTTAGAACATGGCTTAGGAGAAATCTAGTTATAGTGGTAGGATCTTTCAAACAAAATGGAAAACTGAATGACAATATATGGACTACAGAAAAGCAAAGCTGCTTTGGTTGGTAGAGTGAGAAAGTGGAAGATACAGGGTCTTGCCCAACAGATTCCTTCTTACCATTTAGGGCTTTTGTGCAGAGTATTTGAAATCTCTGATCTTATTCAACTCCTTCGCTGTGTAAGAAGATGGGCTTAGTGGGCCGGGCGCGGTGGCTCACGCCTGTAATCCCAGCACTTTGGGAGGCCGAGGCGGGTGGATGATGAAGTCAAGAGATCAAGACCATCCTGGTCAACATGGTGAAACCCCGTCTCTACTAAAAATACAAAAAATTAGCTGGGCATGGTGGCACGTGCCTGTAATCCCAGCTACTCGGGAGGCTGAGGCAGGAGAATTGCCTGAACCCAGGAGGCAGAGGTTGCGGTGAGCCGAGATCGCGCCGTTGCACTCCAGCCTGAGTAACAAGAGCGAAACTCCGTCTCAAAAAAAAGAAGAAAAGAAGAAGATGTGTTTAGTGACTTACTCAAGTCCATACATTTAGATAGTTACTGAGTTAAAGCCTCTACCTAGGCATTCTGACTCCTAACTCAATGCTTTAAGGCAGAACTCTTGTCTATATAGTTGTATTGTGGTATTTCTATAGTCTATGGTTTTTATCTTAATTTAGATCAATGAGGTTTTCTCTTCTCTTTAGATTTTGTTTCATAACTCATTTTACTTTCGAATCAAATGTTTGAATATTCTAAGATTCAAAAGTATTCACAATTGGAAATCTTAAAACACAATTTATGAGATTTATTAGATTACCTGATATATTTTTATATTTATTAGATTACCTGATATATTTTTATCTTCTAGATCCTTGAGGACAGACTCTCAGTGTCTAGTACATTGAAGTTTGTTAATTAGCATGTTATTAGGATAGCTCAGTGTGCGGTAATAACCTGGAACATGTATTCATAGAAACTCTGTAAGAAAGCACAAACTTGTAAGATAATCATATATCAACATCATTGGTCCCAATGTTTCATGAAATATTTAAACAGCAGGAACACATATTTGTCACAGTGTTAATTTGGTTCATTTTCTATGACTATTCTTCTCAGGTAGCTTTTTCTATGAATGTGTCTTGTCCAAATTAATTTGTACAAGTTTCTTATTATCATGTGTACTCTATCATGTTATTATCAGATACATTCAATATATTTAACAACTAGAATATAGCACAGACCCTAATGAATCAAAACAGATAACCAACTATAAAGAATGCTATGGTCAAATCTATATCTACTAGCTGCAAACTCAGCCAGCAGGTATAGATTTGGCCAAAGCAAAATTTTTGCATGGCTAGGGGTAGAGGGTGAGATCCCACGTGCAGCCTCTTTTCTTCCTCTGTTAATCTCCACTTGATTTGCAAGTCTCTTTATCTCGCGCTCCACAATCTAGTCTACCACACATTACTGAAAGTAGTTATCTTACTGAAGACTGTGGCAAAGATAAATGAAGATTTTATAGTACACAGAATTTCACTTTCCAAATATACATAACATGCCCAGGCATTAGTTCAACAAATGTTTATTGAACACCTACATGTGCTAGAATGTCTCTTCTCCCCAGTTAACTCTTTTTATCTTTTCTGTAAGTCTCCCAATCTCCCTTTTACCCTTCCCTTTGAGAAGCTACAAGCACCAGCCTCGTTTCAGGATCTTCCTCCCAGACTCTCTGTGTCCTTGCCTCTCTATACAGAATAATTCAACTCTGTCGCAGCTCAGATATACCCCCAACTTAATTCATACTTCAAATCTGGGAGCATTTGCAGAAATATGATTTGAGCCCATGAAACAAATCCCCCCTCCCCCGATTTGTTAGGAGTCAGTCTCCTTAGACACTGGAAGGAAAAAACATATTTTTCTGCCAGAAGATACCAATTTTTAAGGGTTCTATTAACTATTCATTAAAGTATACATGAAGTTATATATTATGAGTGAAAATCATGGAGAAATAAGGTAACTCGACAATCTTTTCTTCCATTCTTAAAAGATGTACTAAGATACATACAATGTTTGATTTCAGTTTTGCTCCATGGAGAGCATTCATTCTGCCATCTCTATGCGTCAGTGTTTATAGCATCCCTCTCACATGTGAGGGGCTGTGGATATGGAGGATAATAAGGTAAAGCACTCACTGTTCAATGGAGGAGATGGGCAATGGGATGATGTGATCAGAACTAGGAGAAAGGAATGCCTAGTGTATGTTGGGGGAACATGTGGGAGGGGCACTCGGGGCACTTGGGGCAAGGGAAATGGGCTGGGAACAACCAGGGAAACTTCCACAGAGGACAGAATGCTTGAAAGAAGTTTCAAGAAATGAGTAGAAACTACTCCCATCAAATGAAGGGTAGCACATTGCAGGTAGTTGAAACGGGTTTCTTATAAACAAAAAAGGTCATAGCACTTCAGAGCACAGCAGGATCTCAATACAGTAAGATTGCAGAGGCTCCTGGAGAATAAAGGATGCTAAGGGAGACAAGAGCCAGCTCAAGGCAGGCTTCGTTTTTGTTTGATTTTTGTAAGTTTTATTTTGATAAAATTGCAAACTTAAAAATTGTCAGAATACTACAAAGAACTATTATTTTTATTTTGTCCCATTACTCTCCGAAGGATTCTCACTCCTGCTCTCTTGCTCACTCTCACTCTCTTGCTCACTCTGTCTCTTGCTGTCTTTTTCTGTAATTCCATTTTCTGACTCTTCAAAAATAAGTTGCTGATATGCTGTCTCTTTAACACATCATACACTTAAGTGTGTTATTTCCTGAGATTAAAAAATTTCTCTTATTATATAACCATGGTACAGTGATTGAAATTAAAAAAATTAACATTGATGTAATGTTTTTATTTAATCTGTACTTTGTACTCATATTTTGCCACAGACTCAGTAATGTCATTTGGTACGTATTGGGTTTTCATCTTTCCCTCAGTACAATAGTCAATCTAGACACACCCATTGTATACAGCTATAGGTACCTTTAGATTTCTTTAATTTAGAACAGTTTCTCAGCTCTTCTTTGTCCTTCATTTCTTGACATTTTTGGAGAGTACAATGTACTTATTTTATAGAAGGCTCTCTCACTTTGGGTTTGTTAAATGTTTTCTTATGACTGGATTCATATTTTGCATTTTTGGCAGGAATATCACATAAGTGATATTGTGTCCTTCTTGGACCATTTTTGTTTTTGAAATCTCAAAATATTTATTGTACAAAAGAATAAACATAAGCCCCAGAGGAAACATGACAAACTTTATACGTAAAATGTAATTTTCCCCTAACTTATATAATTGCTTTCTGCTCATGGTTTACAAAATGACTGACGTTTCCCTTCTATCCCTTTGTACCTATGTGTATCTAGCAGAAATATTCTTAGCTCTGGCTATGGGCACACAGAAACTTGCCATTGATGATTATGTTCAAATATGTATTTTCTTTCCTCAGAATAAACTAGGGGACTGGCACAGTCTGGACTGATCACAGGACAGATAGTCAGGAAGCTCTGATCATCTTGAGTTTCACATTTATGAGAAAAAAATGGATGCAGTGGCTCTATAAGAGGAATGTTGTTGAATATGTAGATATGGCACCCATCACTAACATTATAAATGGAAATGGACCTCATACCTACATCCAGGAAAATCCCCACTCTGTGCAACTGGGTCCTCACCCAGAGAAAAGTCAAAGGCATAGTGCTGGCGGCAAAGATCTGTCCTTTTCTGGAACCCACAGTCCAGAAGCCGAGTTCTGAAGAAAGTGCAACGTCCCCCTGACGATTCACAGATTCCTTACAAATGCCGACATCCCATACTTTGCTGGTGCCCACCTCCACCTCCCAGTAATGGCGGCCGGAAGTGAAGTGAGAGGTCCCCAGGACACACAGTGTGTAGTTGAACCTCTCAGCTTTCTCTTTCCTATTCTATCTGAAATCCCCACATCAGACACTCCTCAGGTCTTCAAAAATGAGAAGATGGTTGTTGGCTGTGTCCACATCCAAGGTCATATCCATTTGAAACTTCTTCATCCTTGGGTTCATCCTTAGAATAGATTTTACCTTGAGTTCTAATTCCTTGATGATGGAAATCAGTGCCCTCAGCTTGAACTTGGGCTTGAAGTCATTCTTCTGAGAGTCCACAGTACATAAGGGGCACAGTACACCTTCCCCATGGAGCTCCATCTGCAGTGAATGGATGGATTGGAGGCAGCAGGCATATCCACATTTCAGTTGCACGGGTCCTTCAAGATCATTTAGACAGACAGGATATCTAATTACTTATTTGAAGTGTTCAGCCATGGCAAATGTCTTTCCTTCCTGAGTTTCCTTTCCTGGCCTCCAGCTGCTTCTGCCGACAGCTCAGATAACTTCTTTTCACTTTTATTTTAGGCTCAGGGGTACACGTGCAGGTTAGTTATGTAGGTAAATTTTGTGTTGGAGGATTTTGGTATACAGATTATTTCTTCATCCATGTAATTAGCAGAGTACCGAATAGGTAGTTTTTTATCCTTATGCCCCTTCTATTCTCCATCCCTCAAGCAGGCCCACAGCATCTGTTGCTCCCTTCTTTGTATTCATATATACTCAATATTTAGTTTCCACTTATGTGAACGTGTGGTATTTGGCTTTTGTTTTCTGTTTGGTTTTACTGATATAACAGACACCAGCTCTATCCATGTTGCTGCAAAGCACATGAACTCATTCTTTTTATGGCTGCATAGTATTCAATGGTGTATATGTACCATATTTTCTTTATCCAGCCTATCACTGATGGGCATTTAGGTTGATTCCATGTCTTTACTATTGTGAATATTGCTGCAATGAACATATACATCCATGTGTATTTATAATAGAATGATTTATAGTCCTTTGGATATATACTCAATAATAGCATTGCTGGTTCAAATGGCAATTCTGTTTTAAGTTCTTTGAGAAATTGGCAAACTGCTCTTCACAGTGGCTGAACTAATTAACAGTGCCATCAGCAGTGCATCAGCATTCCTTTTTCTCTACAACCTCATCAGCAACTGTTACTATTTGACTTTTTATTAATTAGCTATTTTGACTGGTATGAGATGGTATCTCATTATAGTTTGGATTTGTATTTCTCTCATGATTAGTGATGTGGAGAATTTTTTCATATACTTGTTACCTGCATATATGCTTTTTTTTAAAAAAAGCATCTGTTCATATCTTTCACCTACTTTTAATTTTTTTTTTTGCTTGTAATTTTTTTACTTATCCTTATAGATTCTGGATATTAGACCTTTGCATGTTTGTAGTTTGCAAATATTTTCTTTCATTTTGTAGGTTGTTTACTCTGTTGACAGTTTCCTTTGCTTTCCAGTTCTTTAATTAGATCTCATTTGTCAATTTTTGTTTCTGTTGCAGTTGCTATTGGCATTCTTCATCATGAAATCTTTGCCAGTTCCTATGTCCAGAATGGCATTTCCTAGGTTATCTTTCCAGGGTTTTGTTTGTTTGTTTTGTTTGTTTTGAGACCAAGTCTCGCTCTGTCGCCAGGCTGGAGTGTAGTGGCGCAATCACAGCTCACTGCAACCTCTTCTTCCAGGATTCAAGCGATTCTCCTGCCTCAGGATAGCTGGCACTACAGGGGCATGCCACCAGACCCAGCTAACTTTTGTATTTTTAGTAGAGACAGGGTTTCACCATGTTGGCCAGGATGGTCTCAATCTCTTGATGTTGTGATCCATCCACCTCAGCCTCACAAAATGCTGGGATTATAGGCATGACTCACCACTCCGACCCCAGGGTTTTTATAGTTGTAGGTTTTACATTGAGTCTTTAATCCATCTTGAGTTGATTTTCATATGTGGTATAAGGAAAGGGTTCAATTTAATCTTTTGCATATGGCTAGTCAAGCATCTCAACACCATTTATTAAATAGGGTGTCCTTTTCCCAATGCTTGTCTTTGTTGGTTTTGTCAGAGACCAGATGATTATAGTTGTGCAGCATTATTTCTAGTCTCTGTTCTGTTGGCCTATGTGTCTTTTTCGGTACCAGTATTATGCTGTTTTGATTACTATAGCCTTGTAGTATAGTTTGAAATTGAGTAATGTGATGCCTCCAGCTTTGTTCTTTGTACTTAAGATTACGTTGGCTATTCAGGCTGTGTTTCCATATTAATTTTTTTTTTTTTTTTTTTTTTTTTTTTTNTTCCTGGCTTTTTTTTTTTTTTTTGGAGACAGAATCTTTCTCTGTTACCCAGGCTGGAATGCAGTGGCACGGTCTCAACTCACTGCAATCTCCATCTCCCAGTTTCAAACAATTCTCCTCCCTCAGCCCATTAGTAGCTGGGATTACAAGTGTGTACCATCACACCTGGCTAATGTTTGTATTTTAGTAGAGATGAGGTTTCTCCATGTTGGCCAGGCTGATCTTGGACTCCTGACCTCAAGTGATCTGCCTGGCTCGGCCTCCCAAAGTGCTGGGATTACAGGCATAAGCCACCATGCTTGGCCGTCATATGAATTTAAAAATTGTTTTTTTCTAACCCTCTGAAGAATGTCATTGGTAGTATGATAAGAATAGCATTGAAGCTGTAAATTGCTTTGGGCAGTGTGGCCATTTCAACAATAATAATATTCTTCTTCATGAGCATGGAATGTTTTTCCATTTGTTTGTGTCATCTCTGATTTCTCTGAGCAATGATTTTTAATTCTCATTGTAAAGATCTTTTACTTCTCTGGTTAGCTGTATACCTAGATATTCTTTTTGTGGGTATTGTGAATGAGATTGAATTCTTGATTTGAGTCTCAGTTGGATGTTTTTGGTCTACAGCAATAATATTGATTTTTGTACTTTAATTTTGTATCCTGTAACTTTGCTGAAGTTTTTATCAGATCAAGAAACTTTTGGGCAGAGACTGTGGGATTACTAGGTATAGAATCACATCATCTGCAAACAGGGTAGTTTGACTTCCTCTCTTTCTATTTGGATGCTTTCTTATGTCTTTCTCTTGCCTGATTGCTCTGGTTAGGACTTCTACTACTATGTTGAATAGGAAAGGTGAGAGAGGGCATCCTTGTCTTTTTCCAGTTTTCAAAGGGAATGTTTCCATTTTTGCCCATTTAATATGATATTGACTGTGGATTTTTTACAGATGGGTCTTAATATTTTGAAGTATATTCTCTAATGCCCCATTTGTTGAGGGTTTTTGACATGGGGACATGTCAAAAGACTTTTCTGAATCTATTGGGATGGCCATGTGGTTTTTGTTGTTAGTTCTGTTTATGTGATGAATCACATGCGTTGATTTGTATATGTTGAACCAACCTTGATTCCCAGGGATAAAGTCTACTCGATCATAGCAGAATAGCCTTTTGATATGTTGCTGGATTCAGTTTGCTAGTATTTTGTTGAGACTTTTTGCCTCTGTGTTCGTCAAGGACATCAGCCTGAAGTTTTCTCTTTTTTGTTGTTGAGTCTCTGTCAGGTTTTTGAATCAAGATGATGCTGGCCTCATAGAATGAGTTAGGGAGGAATCCCTCCTTCTCAATTTTTTAGAAAAGTTTTCATAGGAATGGGACTAGCTATTCTTTATCCATCTGGTAGAATTTGGCTGTGAATCCATATGGTTTTGGGTTTTTTCTGTTGGTAGGCTTTTTGTCACTGATTCAATTTCAGAACTCATTATTAGTCTGATTAGGGATTCAATTTCCTCCTGATTCAATCTTGGGAGGTTGTATGTTTCCAGGAATTTACTCATTTCCTCTAGGTTTTCTAGCGTATGTGTATAGTGATGTTCATAGTAGTTTTCCTTTCTTTTTTTTTTTTAATTTCTGTGGGGTCAGTGGTAACACCTTCTTTATTATTTGACTGTTATTATTTGGATTTTGTCTTGTTTATTTCTTTATTAGTCTAGCCATCTATCTAACTCTTTCAAATAACTAATTTCTAGATTTATTAATCTTTTGTATGATTTCTTGTGTCTGTTGCCTTCAGTTCATCTCTGATTTTGGTTATTATTATTATTTTCTTATCTTTTATCTCCTTTGGAGTTGGTTAGTTCTTATTCTCTAGTTCTTCTATTTGCAATGTTAGATTGTTAATTTGAGATATTTCTAACTTTTTGATGTAGTCATTTAGTGCTGTAAACTTCCATCTTAACACTGCTTTAGCTATGTCCCAGAGATTCTGGTATGTTATATCTATTTTCTCATTAGTTTAAAAATATTACTTGATTTCTGCTTAATTTAATTATTTACCCACAAGTCATTCAGGAGCAGATTATTAAATTTTTATGCAAATTTATGATTTTGAGTGATTTTCTTAGCATTGATTTCTATTTTTATGATGCTGTGGTTTGTGCATGTGGTTGGTATGATTTTTTTTTAATTTGCTGGGGATTGTTTTATGAGTAATTGTGTGGTCAATTTTAGAGTATGAGCCATGTGCAGATGAGAAGAATGTATGTTCTGTTGTTTGGGGGTGGACAGTTCTGTAGATGTCTGTTATGTCCATTAGGTCAAGTGTTAAGTTCAGGTCCTGAATGTTTTTGTTAGTTTTCTGCATCGATAACCTGTCTAATATTGTCAGTGGGGTGTTGAAATCTTCCCAGTAGTTCTGTGTGATTATCTAGGTCTCTTTGTAGGCCTCTGAGGAATCTGGGTGCTCCTGTGTTGTGTGTGTATATATTTAGGCTAGTTAGGCCTTTTTGTTTAATTGAGCCCTTTACCATTATTTAATGCCCTACTTTGTCCATTTTGATCTTTGTTGGTTTAAAATCTGTTTTGTTAGAATAGCAGCCTCTGCTTTTTTCTGTTTTCTGTTTGCTTGGTAGATTTTTTTCTATCCTTTTGCTTTGAACCTATGAGTGTCATTGCATATGAGATGGGTCTCTCAAAGACAGAATACCATTGAGTCTTGCTTTTTTATCCAACTTGCCACTCTGTGCCTTTTAATTGTGGCATTTAGTCCATGTACATTCAAGGTTAGTATTGGTATATACAGATTTTATCCTGTCATCACCTTGTTAGCTGGTTATTATGTAGATTTGTGTAGTTGTATCACTGGTCTGTGTATTTAAGCATTTTGTAGCAGCCAGTAACATTCTTTCCATATTTAGCACCCCCTTACAGATTTCTTGCAACGCAGGTCTGGAGGTAATAAATTTCCTTAGAATTTGTCTGTCTAAAAAGGATTGGCAGGATATTGAATTCTTGGCTGGAAATTCTTTAAGAATGTTGAACATAGGCCCTCAGTCTCTTCTGGCTTGTAGGGTTTCTGCTAAAAGGACTGTTGTTAGCCTGATGTAGTTCCTTTTGCAGATTACCTGCCCCTTCTCTCTAGCTGCCTTTAACACTTTTTTATTTCATTTTAACCTTGGGGTATCTGATGACTATGTGATTTGGGGATGGTTTTCTTGTGCTGTAATTCTCAATTTTCTGAATTTGAAGGTTAGCCTTTCTAGCAAGGTTAAGTACAATTTCATGGGTGATATCCTGAAATATGTTTTCCAACCTGCTTGTTGCTTTCTCTTTCTCTCGTTAAGAGCTGACAATGAGTTGTAGATTTGTCTCTTTTCATGATTCCATATTTCTTAGAGGTTTTGTTCATTCTTCCTTATTATTTTTCTTTATTTTTAACTGAGTTATTTTGGAGAGCCAGACTTCAAGTCCTGAGATTCTTTCCTCAGCTTGGTCAATTCTGCTGTTAATACTTGTAATTACAGTGTGAGATTCTTAAGGTGAATATTTCAGCTCTGTCAGATCAGTTTGGCTGTTTCTTAAAATGGCCACTTTGTCTTTTTATCTCCTGTATCATTTTATTGTATTCCTTAAAATCCTTGGACTGTATTTCAACTTTCTTCTGAATCTCAACGATCTTCATTCCAACTCATATTCTGAATTCTGTTTGTCATTTCAGCTATTTCAGCATGGTAGAAAGCCATTGCTAGTCATCTAGTGTGGTCATTTGAAGGGAAGAAGAAACTGACTTGTTGAATTGCCAGAGTTCTTGTCCTAGTTCTTTCTCATTTTTTGGACTAATATACTTTCAGTCTTTTAAGTTGCTGTCCTTTAGATGGGCTTATTTTTCTCTTATCCCCTTTGATGTTCTTGGGGATTTGATTATGGTATAAGGTGGGCTCATTTGACTGGCTTCTTTTCTAGGAGATTTTACTGGGCCAAAGCTCAGCTTGGGGCTCCTGGGCTTTGTGCTCTAATTCCAGGGGAGCTAGTGATCAGGCCCCCCACTTTGTTCTGTGGCCCCCTGTGGTTATGAAACTGCTATGCTGGAGGAGCCAAGGTATTCCTGGTCCACTGGCCACACCACTTTCATGAGGGGTGGGTGGTATCAGCCAAAATGCTTCTTCAGGCAGTGATGGAAGGATCTGTACTGGCTTGCACATGCCAGCAGCAGTGGGAGGGCAGCAGGGTGCACGCTCATAAGTGTACTAGCCTCCATGTGGACATTTGTAGTGATGGTAGTGGCAGCATGGCACAGGAACGATAACTTTTTATTGGTGATTTTAACTCTGATCGCTTGGCTGAGGTGGTGTCAGCCAGGTCTATTTATTGTAAACTTACTTTTCAACTTTGTAACTAATAAGAAATTTTGGGGGAGATACTTTGAGTCTATGTCATTCTAGTTCAGTTCTTTTTATAAAACTTTTACCCAATAGTTTTACATCTCTGAGTTTTGTCTAAATAAATTATTAGTATGATGGTTGAAATTCTAATCTTTTCTTCTCAATTTATTAATTGCCATTTGATTGTAAAGAAGGGATTAGCTTCCTCCCATACTTACCTATACGTTCATTTATTATCAGTGTGGAATCATGGATTCTTATTTTAGGTAACACGTATAATTTATTTCTGTCATTATTTATTTTGAAGCTCTAATTGGCCAGCAGAGTCCCTCCAAATTATCTATTACCTTTTGACATTTCTCACTTTCTTTTAGCAATTTCTTACTTTCTGGCACTAGATACCCTAGTCTCATCTTATTTTTTACTGCATTAGCCATGGAATTCAGTTATGTCTGATTCTTTTGCGGGCAGGTCCTTTTTCAGGTCGAGAGTTTGGACACTGGGGCACCTTGACTGTCATAAGGCAATATAGAAGGCTTTCAAGTGGCCAAGTGACATATTCATATTTGTATTTGAAAGCTATGATGTTTGCTTCAGAGTGAGGATGGACTGGAGGCAGTACAGCTCTCCAGACTGAGACAGATAAGCCAGTGGCTCTCAAAATTTGTTTCACATTAAAATCACCTAGAGACCACTAAAAATTCTTCATGCCCAGCCAGCGTCCCAGACCTATTAAATCTAAATCTCCAAGGATGTGAGAAAGGCATCAGTATTGAACAAAGAGATGAACAAAAAGCTGTTCACGTAATTCCCGTACGCATCCATGGTAGAGAGTCAGTATGTTAGAAAGTGCATTTAATATTCAAGAATAAGAAAATGTAGATGTTTAGAGCAATAGCTGTGCTTTAGTGCAAAAGACATTGGCCTTGATGACGTCTTTTGGTTCAGGACTTGTTTCTACTGTGTGATTAATCATTTGACTTTTTGAGTTACAGATTGATTCATAAAAAAGGATATTTTTATTTGTTTTGCATTTTTTACAATATTCTTATAAGGAACAAATAGAATAGTAAGCAAAAGACTTTAAATGTAAGACTGTATTATTATTTCATGGATTCTATAAGTTAAATAGAGGAATAGAATACCTTTCTCTTTCTTAGCTAGATCCTTAGTTTTGCTGCTAAATTCATTCATTCATTCTTTCAACAAATATTAATTAGGGATACTTGCCAGACATTGAGAATACGTGGATAGGGAGGGGCAGAGAAAATTCTAGAATTCAAGTTGTTTACAATCTAATGGACTGAGATAGACATTAATTTAATGGAAATAAATGTAAATGTACAATCTGAAAAGTCCTAAAAGAAAAGAGGTATATATTGCTACAAGCAAATATAAAGTAATAGAATTTAATCAGCAATAATTAGGAATTATTTGGGGTGTGGGGGGGCCGGTGAGCATTAAGAACTGAAAGAATATTAGAATTAACAATGCAAGTAGGTCTATGCACCCATAAACGTGACTTAACAATACACTTTTTTTTTTGGTACAGTCTTGATTTATACCGTCTGGTATATTATTTAACTTGATTTTTCGCTTTTTTCCCCAGCTTTGGTGGGTTATAATAGAGGTGCAATAAGCTATACATATTCAAATTGTGTGATAAGATTTAACATGTATACATCTGTGAAATTATTGCCACCATCAAGATAGTGAATATATCCATCATCTGAGAAGTCTTCTTGTGCATAGTTTCAACTTGGCTCTTTCTCACCTACCACTCACTGTCACCTGTCAGGGGCAACCATTCATCTGCTTTTTGTCACCATATATTTGTTTGAATTTTCAAAAAAAATTATATAGATAGAATCACAGGGTATACAGTCTTTGGGGAAGGGTGTCTGACGTTTTTTATTTAGTATAACTATTTGAGAATTCCTTGACATTATTACAGATATCAATACTTCTTTACTTTTTAGTGCTGAGAAGTTACCTTTCTATTGTTTTGATAGTCTCCAATATATTCATCCTTTTTAGGTGAGCATATAAGTTGTTTCCAGTTTGTGTTACAACCAAAAACATTGTTATGAATATTCATGTACAAATCTTTATATAAACTTTTAAAATTTCCCTTGGATAGCTATGCAGGAGTGGAACAATTTTATTGCATGGCAGTGGATGTTTAAGAAAATGACAAACTGCTTTCAAAAGTTGTTGTACCATTTTGCAATCCAACCCACAATGTACGAGATGAGACTTTCCATTCTTCTCTATCTTTGCCAACTCTTGGTATCATCAAGTTTTTTTTTTTTCTTTTTCTTTTTTTGTTAATTATACTTTAAGTTATGGGGTACATGTACAGATCGTGCAGGTTTGCTACATAGGTATACATCTGGCATGGTGGTTTGCTGCATCCATTCCCTCATCATCTACATTAGGCATTTCTCCTAATGTTATCCCTTCCCAACCCCCCCACCCCCGGCTATTCCTCCCTTAACACCCCCCAGCCCCCAACAGTCCCTGGTGTGTGATGTTCCCCTCGCTGTGTCTGTGTGTCTCATTGTTCAACACCCACTTATGAGTGAGAACATGCAGTGTTTGGTTTTCTGCTCTTTAAAATTTATTCATTTTATTAAGTATGTAATGGTATCTCATTGTGGCATTAATTTGCATTTTTTCTAATGACAAATGATGTCAGACATTTTTATGTGCTTATAATTTCTGTATCTTTGGTCAAGTGTCTGTTCACATTTTGACCATTTTTTAATTTTCTAAGTGTTTTTAAAATTAAATTTATATTTGAGTCTTTTGCCAGATAGGTCTTACAAATATTTTCTTCCAGTCTGTAGATTATAATTTTCTTAATGGTGTCTTTTAAAAGTGCTTGTATAATTTTCTTAATAGTAACTTTTGAAAAGCAAAAGCTTTAAGTTTTAGTGATGTTTAATTTATTAATTTGTTTTGCTTTGTAGTTTGTCCTATGCATGTCTTCAAAACAATAATTATTTCAAATTCATGAAATTTTTCAAAACAAGATCACAAAGATTTTCTTTTTTTTTTCTTTCTAAAAGCTTTTTAATTTTAGCAATTACTTTGAGGTCTCTGGTAAATGCTGAGTTAGTTTTTGTATATGATGGAGGTGTGGGTTGAAGTTTTATTATTGTTTTTTTGCATATGGCCATGTTGTCAAATTTTCATTACACCATTTATTGAAAATCCTGTCCTTTCCCTATTGAATTCTTTTGATGCTTTTGTTAAAAAAAACTTAATTGAAAATATTTGTGTAGTTCTATTTCTGTACTTAACCCTCAGTAGTTATTTTATAAAAACTGCGTCCACCACACTGAATTAAAACTTGCAGCTGTAGAAGGTGCACTTATAGAACACTCTGAGCGGCCAGGCATGGAGGCTCATGCTTATAATCTAGCACTATAGGAGGCTGAGGCAGGTGGATTACTTAAAGTCAGAAGTTCAAGACTAGCCTGGCCAACATGGTAAAACCCTGTCTCTACTAAAAATACAAAAATGAGCCAGATGTGGTGGTGGGTGCCTGTAATCCCAGCTACTTGGGAGGCTGAGGGCCAAGAGGATTGCTTGAACCTCAGGAGGCAGATTGCAGTGGCCAAGATCACACCACTGCAATCTAGCCTGGGCAACAGAGTGAGACTCTGTCTCAAGGAAAAACAACAACAACAATAACACTCTGCGGAACATGATTTTTCATTTAAGTAACTGGGTTCTTTTAAATTGTATGTGCATCAGAATGTCCTGGCGGTCTTGGTGATACACAGATCACTGAGGTGCAACTCTAGAATTTCTGCTTCAAGTCTGAGTCATGGCAAAAGTATTTACATTCCTAACAATTAGTTAATCAAAAATCAAGTGATTATTTTTTCTTTAATTTAATTTTGCTCATTCTCATTTCTGAGCTCTTCTGTGAATATACAGAGAATGAAACAATAGCTGATATCATGGCACTCACTGGCAGAAATTTGCAGGCAGCTAATGATTTCTGCTTTATGTCATTATCTACATATGCTTCCAATATACATAAAATCAACTCACTCTAATCAAAATTTAGCTTCGTATCCAATCCGTAAAACTTTTTACAATTTGTCAGACATAAAATGTGAGGTTATTGTGTTTGTTAATGTAAATTCAATTTTAAAATGTATTACCAAAAAAATGTTTTGTGATGATGATGAGACTATATGTTTTGGATGGACATGGCATTATATTTTTCTTAAATTAATTATTCTTACTAAATTACAACTGTAGTGTTAAAGTATATTTGATATTTATTTATGAGACATCCATATTTATAATTGCCTTCAAGTAACCTGCAGTTTTCCACCAATCAAAATAGATTCTTCAGTTGTCAAAATTTACAAGCATTTTTTACATGCATAATTAGATTAATTAAACCACAACATTTGTTTGACACAGGTGACATTCAATGTATTTTTCAAAAATTATTTAATGTGACAGTTCTCCTTTTTCCTTTTGCTGCTCAAATTCAGCTAAATTTCATAAATATTTGAGCTTTTACTTAAGTTAGTTCATGTGTCTTACAATGCCATAGATTTTCTTGGTGTAAATTCTCTAAATTTGTATTGTTTTTCTCAAATCTATGTAAAATCTTTATTCAAGTATTCAAATAATTGAACACCAAATGTATCACCTTTTACAGAGTTCTTAGTAAATTGCAATTATTAAAACAAAGCCTACAAACTGAAAATCAAAAATTTCTCTACCAATCAAGGAAGAATCCACACAAATTAAATGATCAGCACTCAAATGTTACGCCAGATTTAAATTTGAAATTCTATAATTGTAATTTGATCTTGACTCATGGGGAAAATCTTTTGATAAAGCTTGTTTTTTTTTTTTTTTTTTTTGAGATGGAGTCTCACTCTTGTCACCAGGCTGGAGTGTAGTAACATGATCTCAACTCACTGAAACCTTTACCTTTGGGGTTCAAGTGATTCTTCTCTTTCAGCCTCCCAAGTAGCTGGAATTACAGGCATGGCCAAAGCTCCTATTTTAATTGGACAAGTTTTTATTCTTTATTTGTATGAAATGAAATTCAGAAGATAGATGATTTTACTTCATTAATGTATGAAAATAAATCAAGCATAAAATATAAAAGATTTTGCTTTAAATATACTCATGGGAGAAGGAAACTCCAAACTGAAGTTGAAAAAGAATGTAAAAATATTTTAGTACAAGAGACTATTTTCAAAATTGATAGCTAACAAATTTATGCCACATCTAGAAAGAGTTTTCTTAATTTAAAAAAATGCTTTACAGCAGAAAGTAAACTGAGGTTGTAAGAAACTCCAAACTTATTAAACATAAAATGCAATTTTTATGAAGCTTACTCATAGGCAA
Organism: Cebus imitator; assembly: GCF_001604975.1. Classification (NCBI taxonomy): domain Eukaryota; kingdom Metazoa; phylum Chordata; class Mammalia; order Primates; family Cebidae; genus Cebus; species Cebus imitator. Next base: position 1,923,602 of record NW_016107441.1, on the reverse strand, counting down.
TTTAGTGAAAACCATAAAATCATTGAAGAAAACCAGAATATTTCACCCCCAAACATGCCTCTTTTTTTTTTTTTTTTTGGCATATTTCAAGGTGATCATTTGAAGGGAATGCAAGCCCCAGGAAAGCCCTGAAAAGCTGCCTTTTACTGAGGAGATTTGCATCTGTAGAGAAAATGTACATTAGTGAAATAAAGGGCAGATGCAAACGGGCTTTCTCTGAAGTCCCCCTCCCTTATTTGCCTTATCAGATTAATTAGAAAGATTAATTTACAGGAAAAGAAAACTAGAAGTTTGACACATTAAAGCTCTGACAGAGAAACTTGACCACAGGCTGGTCATGTATTCCTTCTGAAGACAGCCCCAACATGGCCTGAGAGATTTTTATCTGTATAGCAAGGCAACCTTTGCTTGCCATAGGCCTTAGTCTGTTAGTATTATTATGGAGAAGTTCCTGAATCTGGTAATTTATAACGAAAAGAGCTTTGTTTAGCTCACCGTTCTTCAGGCTGTACAAAAAGCATGGCGCCAGCATCTGCTTCTGGTGAGGGCCTCCAGCTGCTTCCACTCAAGGTGGAGAGCAAAGGAGAGCCCAGCATGTGCAGAGATCACATGGTGAGAGAGGAAGCTAGGTATGGGGGAGGGGCCAGCCTTTTTTAATCACAAACTCTTGGGGTAATTAATGGAATAAAAACTTGCTTACCCATCTACCCAGGGAAGCCATTCATCTATTAATGAGGGATCCCGCCCCCATGACCCAAATATCTCCCATTAGGCCCCATCTCCAATGACAGGGATCAAATTTCAACTTCAGATTTGGAGGGGATGAACATTTAAACTACGGCACCACTTTCCCCCCGTCACACTTCTGCCTGTGAAACCAGCCCCACCGGAAACCCCAAATGTTCTTTCTGTAGCCCCAGGATGTTATAAAAACTTCAGCCATCTGTCCCCTCCTTTGCATTTTATTTTTGTGAGACTACCACATCCATGTACCTGTTAATAAATTTATAAATTTTTTTCATGTATAATGGTCTATTGTAAATCTATTTCAATAGCCTTAGGCTCACCTTCAAATAAGGAGGAGGATTATTCTTCTTCTCCTCTTTCTTCTATATAATATTAATATCTTATATTAATGTATTTATATTATATGTATAATATATTATATTAATATATAATATCCTATATTACATTATTAAAATGTATATATACATTCTTCAGTAAAGATACCCATGACACATTTTTAAAGAAAAATATAGTTAAGAAACTGATTAAACCTTAGGCATCATATTTTGTTTTTAGTGTTTAAACTATTAATACAAAGTTTAAAAATTTTTGTTTTAGTGTATTTGGTGCACATATGTTGCTTTTCTACTTTAAGACATACTTTTATTTTTTAAAATAGTTTTGAAATAGGGCTACAAATATAGCAAATCCACTTTATTATTACCATCCCTTCTCTCAAAATTGTTATGGTTTTTAATCATAATCTATGTTAGCATCCATTGTGAGAGGAATGCCATTCTGGCTGAGTGAGCATGTGAAAAGGCTGAGAGACAGAAAGGAGCATGGGACTTTTGTGATTGGAAAGAAGGCTGGTGAGGATTGTGTTTGCTACAAGGTTTCTGGTAAACTATGCTGTCTTGAATTTCTTTTTCTTGAAGAAATTGAATAGTTCATTGCCTTATAGGCAGGATTGGTTTTATTTATTAGGTAGAGGCTACAAAGACCTGCCAGTTACATAAGATCCAGCCACTCCTTGAAACAATATGTTGCCATTTAATAATTAAATTAGCATTCCTCTGGATATGCTTCAGCTTTGAAGTGGTTTTCACTGAACCTTATTGCATTGTTCTCCCTCCTGCTTTATTTCAATTATCATATGCTAATTATATCGGACCAAGTAGAACAAAAATTAAGTTCTTTTTTAAGGTGACTTCTCTGAGGGCAAATCATGGGCATTAATCTTGGCCAATGTCATCTTTAAAAATTGCCCCTGCCCAAGTGGAAACACTCCAGGTAGGTTTCTAACTGTCTAAGAGGGTATTCCTAGTAAGAACGAAGTAGCCATGTAAGTTCTTTGATTTTTTTTTTATGGTTGAAAGTCATGCAGTAGCATAAACGATATTAATATGTACACATAATTGGCATGCATACTTCTGAATCCTACTTATTAGTAGCCTACTAAGGTTCCGTTAAGGGTCATTAGAGCTTAGTTCTCTCTTTCAGTGACTTAGCCTATCACTTCAGTTGACCAAGCTTACTCAGTAAATATTCTTCAAAGCATGGACTCCATACATTCACTGAGAACAATGAAAATCTCTCATGCTCCTCACTCATACCAGATAATTGAAATTTCTTGCATTTTCAGGTAAGATAAGGGATTATTTGGATGTAGTTTTCAATGGCTGCTCTTCTATTAGTTTATGCTTCTTTGGGTGATATTGTGCTTCAATGATAGACAATCTTATATCATTTTGACTAATTTGATTCTCTCTAATTATATCTTACCACCAAATTTTATTTCTTCACAGACGTCTCATAGCTAGTGCTGGATGAAGTAGGTTAACAATGGAGGTTGCCCCGACTAGTGAAATATGGTAAAAATTTAAATAAAAATCAATATCTGCCCTTAAGATATATTTTCTAATAACTTAATCATGGCTGGGTTTAGATGGCCGGGAGGACAAGTTCTGTGGAGTAGACTTAATTGGCAATGAAGAATCAAAGAGACGTGGCATTTATTAATTTCTTCCCTTGAAATACATGGAATACTTATGTTGTTCTAGGAACTAAGGAAATGTAAGGCGTTTATTGTTCAGGTGCTCAATCTAGCTGAGGAAATAAGCCCTAACATAGAAAGCAGTTGAGTAACTGTATTAAAAAGCACTGGACCCTTTCTTACACCTTATACAGAAATTAATTCAAGATGGATTAAAGACTTAAATGTTAGACCTATAACCATAGGCAATACCATTCAGGACCATTTGTCTAGAACAAAGCCTAGGCAATACCATTCAGGACATAGGGATGAACAAAGACTTCATGACTAAAACACCAAAAGCAATGGCTACAAAAGCCAAAATAGACAAATGGGATCTAATTAAACTAAAGAGCTTCTGCACAGCAAAAGAAACTATCATCAGAGTGAACAGGCAACCTACAGAATGGGAGAAATTTTTGTAACCTACTCTTCTGACAAAGGGCTAATATCCAGAATCTGCAAGGAACTTTAAAAATTTATAAGTGAAAAAAAAATCAAAAAGTGGGTGAAGGATATGAACAGGCACTTCTTAAAAGAAGACATTTATGTGGTCAAGAAACATATGAAAAGAAGCTCATCATCACTGGTCATTAGAGAAATGCAAATCAAAACCACAATGAGATACCATCTCATGCCAGTTAGAACGGCGATCATTAAAAAGTCAGGAAAAAACAGACACTGGAAAGGATGTGGAGAAAAGGAATGCTTCTACACTGATGGTGGGAGTGTAAATTGGTTTCACCATTGTGGAAGACAGTGTGGAAATTCCTCAAGGATCTAGAACCAGAAATACCATTTGACCCAGCAATCCCATTACTGGGTAGATATGCAAAGGATTATAAATAATTCTACTATAAAGACACATACACACATATGTTTATTGCAGCATTGTTCACAATAGAAAAGACTTGGAACCCACTCAAATGCCCATCAATGATTGACTGGATTAAGAAAATGTGGCACATATGCACCATGGAATACTATGCAGCCATCAAAAAGGATGAGTTCATGTCTTTTGCAGGGACATAGATGAAGCTGGAAACAATCATTCTCAGCATACTAACGCAAGAACAGAAAAATAAACATGGCAGGCTCTCACTCCTAAGTGGGAGTTGAAGAGTGAGAACACATGGACACAGAAAGGGGAACATCACATACTAGGGTCTATTGGGGGGTGGGATATAGGGGAGGGATATCATTAGGAGAAATACCTAATGTAGATAATGGGTTGATGGGTGCAGCAAACCACCATGGCACGTGTATACCTATGTAACAAACCTGCACATTCTGCACATGTATCCCAGAGCTTAAAGTAAAAAAAAAAAAAAAAAAGTAAAGCCAAAGGCAAAGAAAAAAAGCACATGCTTAAGCATTAAGAAAATTGCTAGTAATACGCTAAAGGGATCATTAAAATGTTCATGTCAGTGGAGGAAACGTTAAGGAAAGCTCTGTAGATAAGCAGATAATTGGAATAAATTTCAAAGGATGGGTAATTGAAAAAATAGAGAATAAGATAAGACATTTAAGGTCACAATCTAAGGTTGTCAGCTTTTTACCTAGACATGTATTTACCAAACATTTAAGATCGGTGTCATCTATTTTCTAGGGATAAAGAGAATTCCATGACTTAAGAGGATGAGTTACAACATAACACTGCATTTATTGTTACTGAAAGTTGAAAAACAATGTGTCTTGGGAACTTCCTCAGAATTTGTAAACTTCTCAAGAGAAGGTATCATCTCTTTCCCACCCCACCCCAACACCTTCTGCCTTGACAATACATGCAACGTATTCAACACAGTGTCTTGTCTATGGTACTTAAAAATGGTAAATATTTGTTTGAATGAATACTTAAGTAAATAGAGACTCTAATAGCATTTTCCTTGGTTCATGGAATCTCATCTTACTGTTTAGGAATTTAGACAGAATGGAGATAAAGCTCCTGACTAAATCTCAGCCATTGACCAAGCTCAAAAATTGCCTATCATTTCCACTTCTTAGTTTATTCAGAACATGTATTTATGGTTATCTCCCTCCTCTAAATCCAATGCACTTGATATCTGAACCATTTATTTGGTAATTCATTATATGCTGTGTATGAAATTGGCCTCAAGGAAGAAAGAAGGCAAAGGTCTAAAGATCTGACATCCATGACTACCTCTTTTTGACTTTGGAAAAGTGTCTTGACTTCTGTGGAACTCATACATTAATGAGCTTACTTGGCTTAACCATACTCTCAGATTAATTTTCAAAGATTTGGGAACATATACTTCCTGCTTTGAAAAGGTTCCTTTGTAATTTCTTCATATCTTGCACTAGATGTTTATAAGACACTCAACAGCTGTTCTCATTTCAAGAAAAATGAAGTGAGTAGGTTTGGCAGCTGTTTCCGTGTTTCCCTGGGGTATGTGGGCTTGCACTATTCTGCATAAATGGAATGTATTAATCATTCCTCATTTTATAATCTGTTTTGGAGTTTTCCTATAAAAGAGGGAAAAAGAAAAAAATTCAACATGTGAGCAGTCATCTAAAGATAATTGAATTTTAATTCTAATAATTATGCAAGATAACAAAAATAGTCATTTTAATACACACTTATTAAAATACTTTTTAGTTGAGATAATCTTAAGATTTAGATTTGAAGCCTCAGTATATTAGAAACTTAGTGTAGGGGATAGGCAAGTTAAGGAAGAGGGAATAGTGTAGTATTTAAATATCTATAGGCCTTTGTGAAGGACCAGATATACTCTATCTGACTCCAACTAAGGCAACAGGAACAATGGGCATAAAGTCGAGAGGGAAATTTTAAATAATTATAGCTTTTTAAAAGTCAGGATGAAACTTACATGTGATAGTAAGTTCCCCATCCCTGGAAATAAATTGGGTATATGGCAGCATGGAGAGCAACTCATTTGGGCATCTTTCAGCTGCAAGTAAATAAATATATAATAGTACATATATATTGTATATTATATACAATAATACATATATTATATATATATGTGTGTGTGTGTGAGTGTATATATGTATACATACTCTTCAGTGTATTTAAACCAATAAGGAAAATTATTTCATGTAGCTGAAAAGTCGATGAAAAGTCACAGCGAAATCCAGGGGTTCAAGTGACATCCTTAGCATCTAGAGTCTTTCTACTTCTTGACTCTGCTATCTTCTGTAGTAGTTCCATTTGTTTTCATCTGTCACTTCCTTTTTTCCAGGAAAACCCTGATCCCTCTTACTGGCAAGATGGGTTCTGGAAGAATCAGATTTACATGCCATATGATAAGTCTTGAGTTTAGTGAAAGTAAGAAGCCCTCTCTGTCAGGTGTTCATGTCAAAGTCTCAAGATTGACTCAGATATGAAGTTTGGGTCACATGTCCTTCAAAATGGCTGCATCCTCAGGTCTAGGTAAGGCATTTTTATTGTCATCTCAGCAGACAGTATGTAAAGGATGTTCTTCAAAATCAGAGCTCTTATGGCATAGGAAGGCGTGAGAGGCCAGCAGCAAAAGCAACAAGTTTTCATTCAAGTTCTTGAGTCCTGAAGAAGTGATAAGATTAGATATATAATTTTTAGTAAATCTTTAGCAGTGGATCACTATTCCCAACAAAATCTTTGACAAAACATATATAACAGAAGGGATACAGTTCTAATTGGGGCATGATAAGTGTCCATGGGCCTGATAAATTATTAATACAAATTGTCCTTCACCTCTACTTATATTCCCCAAGATGCTTCTGTGGAACCCTAAGAGTGAGGAAAAACACTTTGGAATGCATTGAGCAAGATACATAGTAAGACTCCATGGAATATGAGGGCCGTGACTATTCTCTTACATTCATTTGGTCTTGGTTCCAATGAGACTATAGCCCTGTTTAATAAATAGTTGTTGGGTTAAATTTAAATGAGATAAATTTATGTGAGGGAAACCTCTGCCTAATATTTTCTTTGTGTTTTCTGAAGCACTTTTTGGGTTTTTTTTTGAGAGGGATTCTACCTCTGTCACCTACGCTAGAGCGCAGTGGCATGATCTCCGCTCACTGCAACCTCCTGCCTCCCAGGTTCAAGCAATTCTTCTGCCTCAGCTTCCAAAGTAGCTGGGGCTGCCACCATGCCCAGGTAATTTTTTTGGGTTTTTTTGTACTTTTAGTAGAGGTGGGATTTTGCCATGCTGGCCAGGCTGGTCTTGAACACCTGGCCTCAAGTTATCAGCCCACCTTGGCCTCCCAAAGTGCTGAGATTATAGACATAACCCACCATACCCAGCCTTCTGAAGCACTGTGTGTTACCTTTCATTCATTTTTCATGACAACCCTGCGAGCTAGACAGTGGCTTTGCATTTTTAAAATATTTTATTTTGATATATGGACAATGAAGGATAATCACATAAACCATTTTGTATCTACCAGCTCAGATTTGCCAGGTATTAATATTAGATCTGCTCTAGCTGTCTTTTTTATGAAAAAAACATTACAGTTAAAACACCCATTATCTTTCCCTGATTCAGTTCTTTCCCTCCACGTCTGTAAGTAAATGCTATGACACATTTGAGTGTTTATAATTCCTGTGAGTGTTTGTGTTTTATGCTACATATTTATATATCTGTAAAATATATAATTTTATTTAACATTTTTTATAAATATTAAACCACATGTATTAGTAAATCATATCTTTTTATCTGAATTTTTAAAAACATATTAATACATATAGTTTGTTTTCACTATTGCAGGACATTGAAATCACAAGTTTAATCCAAATGATACAATCATTAACTTAGCAGTATATTTACGTAGTTTTTCTGTATTTTATTTGCTTTTTATTTTTAATGAACATTGACCATTATTCAGTAGACTTTGGCAAATATAAAAAGCCATCACGTTGTGAAAAGCTACATTTAATCTATAATGCAAGTACACACACGAAGCTATAGCTTCATAACAGTCCTTCCTATCATAGGATATCTCTGTAAACTCCAAACAGTCCATGAACATCCTGGAGTTAATTGTGGAAGCTTACTGTTTATAGTGGATATATTTTTTGGAAAGATCTTCTCTTTTCTTTGGAGCCTCAAGGAGAATTATAATTCCCCAAATTTAAGAACCACTGCCTTAGATGATTTGTAAAATATTTGCAAATCATTTTTTTTATAGAATCAAAACAAACTTTTAGCAGATAGTATACAGATTCCTTTCAGCCCCTTTTTTAGAAGCCTAGAAAAATTATATTTATTATTTTTATTTCCTCTGCATTAAAGTAAAGGGCTACCTTTGGTGAAATAATAATTATAAAACTGTGAATCAATTCATTAATTTTACTTGCTTTCAAGACTTTGGAAATGAAAAGCCTAACCATTTGTTCTTTTGTGATCAGCCTTTTCTGATGAAATGTCCATTGCTTCTTCACTAACAGAACTTAACACAACTGTAATCAACTTAGAAAACTCAGTGAGAATTTAGAAGAACCAATAATTCTAACATAGGGAAACTATGACAGAGAATGTACTTTCTACCTTTCCCAATCTCATTCTCCTAAACTGCTGACCAGGGCACACTGAACTTCAAGAAGGCTCAGTATCTGTGCCTAGGGTGAGTGACCCCCTAAAGCACAGCTTTCACTTAACCTCGCATATGTAGGATGGTTCAGGTTGAACAACGAGATCTCTACTTCTGCCACCATATAAACAATGTCTGAGTTTGGAGAATTGCTCTCAATCTTTTCACCTTATATTTAATATCCTACTTTTAGCACCTTTCATTTTCTCTTATCAGTCCTACCCCTTTCCTTTCAGCTACCTCTAGAATCTGATACCAGAAAAACAATAACAGAGGTAACAGTAGTAACCAGTATTTATTGAGTGCTGGCTCTGAGTCAGGCACTGTGCTAAGCACTGCATTCGTTTACCAATTCATTTACTCATTTATGTACTTAACAGGTACCTGATCATTATTTAACACGTAGCAAATAAGATTTTAGCTGCTAGGGAGAATTACATGCCAAATACAGATACTTTCTTTGATGCTACAGAGCTTAGAGTCAAAGAAAAGACGTGAATTAAATACTAACTGAGAAATGTGAACTTAACACTGTGATCAGAGCTATGAAAAAGAGGAATATGGTTTTATAGGAACCATAATTAGGAGATTTGGTCTGGCTAGAAAAGGAATGGATGTCATTAAGAAATGATGATGACATTGACAAATGAAGGGGTGAGAAGGAATTAACTAGGCAAAGAGGAGAGGGAGGTTAATCTAGACAGAAGAAACTAAAAGGCACATTATCTCATTTAATCCTGATAATAATCCTGGGCCGTAGGCATTAGAGTCTTCATTTTACAGTTGAACTGAGGCTTAGTGAGTTTAAGTAACTTGCTTAAGGTCACACTGTGAGAAAGTAGCAGGACCAAATACAATCCATGTCTGTCTAACCTATATACATTTAAAGCCACACCACTCCTACGCCTCACAAAAAAAAGCAGACCCAGATGATTTTAAGGGGAATTCTACCAAATGTTTAAATAATGCATAATCTCAGTGCTTATTTTAGATAATGAAAAAACAGAAGAAAATTTGCAAATTGTTTTCCATACGAGGAATTAGGGCCAATTTTGTTTCAACAGCTCCAATTTTGTTTTTAATCAACTTTTACCATGGTGTTTCATCCATGAACATATCAGCATGTATCTTAAAAAAATAGATTCCTTTAAAAATATAACTACATGCTATTGTCACACCTTAACAGAAACAATAAACACTAAGGTATTCACTTTTCTCAGTTGACTGATTTTGGCTTTATCTGTCCCAATATCTAAATCCTTGGTTCTGTTATAAATTGTTCAAATTGAAATGAAACTAAGGTCTGTACATATTAATTGGTTGCTAGCTCTCTTAATTTTATTAATCTGTCAGTTATCCCTCCATCTCTCACCTTTGTCTTATAATTTATTTGTTGAAAAAAAAATTGTAAACTTTCCTACGTTGCTGGTTTTGCCAATTGCACATTCTTCTTTCACCTGTATTTTCTTTAATGCAGGAATTTAATCAGTATGTTTTTGCAAGAATCTCCACAAGTGCCATTGTGTAGATCCATCAGGAGACACATAATAGCTGCTTTGTTTTTGGTTTGTTTACTCTCTGCAGGAGACTGAAAAATAGTTGGCTGGAAACTTCCAGTCATCGTTTTTGTATGTATAGGAAACACAAGATGAACACCTGATTCTTTTTCTTTATTTGTCAGTTTCTAAACTGGTAAATTTTTTTTCTTGTCATCTTCTGCTAATCAATATGTTTTTCTCAGGTGGCATTATTTAACTTTATTATAAACTTATAAATGCATGTATATTTCAAGCCATTACAATTATCATCCTTATTCAATAATGTCCCCTCGTATTCTCAGTTGAGCCTATTCAAGTTGGCCTCTGCGTCTTTTTCCCATGACACCCATGGTAACTAATAAATTCTTTCATTTCTGAAATGACAAAAAATTTTAGGGTACTCTTGTATATTTTCTATCTCAAACCTAGAATCTGCCATTTATCCAAAGAATGGTGGTTTATTTAATTAGGAATTTGTATTTAGAGACCAGACTGTTGACAATAGGGGTGCTTATAGCTACCAGGTGTTTTCAGTGGATGAAGCTAGGAAATTAGCAAAAAAAGAAAGAAAGGGGGAAAGAAAGAAAGAAAGAGAAAGAAAATATACTTCTTGAATATAAGCTATCATTTCCAATTCAAATTTAGGATTATAGGACTTTAACTTTTTTGATTTTATATTTATGTTTCATTTCTCTTATGCTGAAATTCTCAATTCCTAATAATGTTATTTGATCCAATATATGAGAAGTAATAATTGCATGAGTAATATTATTTATTGTATGAGAATGTAATTGTATGAGAAGCAATAGTATTTTCATTGATAATTTGAAAGCTGCTGAGACTCCATTGCAGCTTCCTTTGACCTTAGGATGTATCCCCAAAAGTATATACTGCCAAATTGTTGTGCTTCAAAATTACTCAAAATAAATCTTTGTGTGGTTATGCCACCAGTTAGATATATGCTTGATTTCACTTATTTCTTTTTGTCCTTGATTTTGGGAAATTTTTTAAAACTTTGGTTTTATTTTATTTATTTGTTATTTATTTATGTATTTATTTAGAGACAGAGTTTTACTCCTGTTGCCCAGGCTGGAGTGCAATGGCGCAATCTCAGCTCACTGCAACCTCTACCTCCTGGGTTCAAGCAATTCTCCTGCCTTAACCTCCCCGTGATTACAGGCATGCGCTACCACGCCCAGTTAATTTTGTATTTTTAGTAGAGACAGCGTTTCTCCATGTTGGTCAGGCTGGTCTTGAATTCCCGACCTCTCAGGTGATCTGCCCACCTTGGCCTCCCAAACTGCTGGGATTACAGGCATGAGCCACTGTGCCTGGCCTATTTTTATTTTTTAATTATTTATTATACTTTAAGTTCTTGAGTACATGTGCAGAACGTGCAGGTTTGTTATATAGGTATACACGTGCCATGGTGGTTTGCTGCATCCATCACCCCATCATCTACATTAGTTTTATCATCTTATAAAACACGTACATGATGTGTAAACAGGCATGGTCGGACTAAGAAGTGGAGTCCTGTCCTATTGCTTAGGTTATGTCCGAATGCAATGACTACAGTGGAGCAGCAGAAATATGGGATGAATGGCCCTCGATTCCGAGTCCCCTGTGTTCTCTCAGAGCAGGAGCCATACTTTTCCAGATGTGTATGATCTGTGACATCAGAATCATTTCCCCTGAAGGTCAAGGAACAACCAGTATTGGTCAGGAGTCTTTCTATTACTTCAAGCAGAAACTTAACTTCCATGTTTAAAAAAAAATACGTAGAAAATGAAAGCAGAAACAAAAAGCTAAGAAAAAGAGGCCAAAAGCAAAACTAGAACAAAAAATAGTTTATTCAATGTTTAAACGTGCTTCTCTCATACTCTCATTTGTAGACTTAAATCATAAAGCCAAGGATCCCAGAGTGGTGTCTTAGGAATTCTCTTCCTGCTAATATTTTTCTGTACCCCCCAGTTCACCGAAACTCACCCTCCACGAAAATAGTATTCCTCCTCTCCCCTTAATTAGATTCTTCTCATGCTACAGCAAAACAAGAACAAGGGAAATTCTGAGTCAGACGTTTGTTCAAATTCTGGCTTTACCACTTAAGAGTTTCTTTTCTCTAGAAAATGTGCATAACATTTTCTTATCTCTAGAAATCTGTGCCTCAGGTTTCCTTATCTGTAAAATGGAGATCATTTTTAAAAGCTGCTTTACAGAATTTGTGTGAGGATTAAATGAGATAATGCACATAAAGCACTTAGTATAGGGTCTTCCACATAGAATCCAATTAGTGTTGGTTTTTGCTACAAATATTGTTGTTTTTGTCTCTGTGTTAAAACAATAAAAATTGATCCAAACCAATTTTTTTTGTTCATATTTCTTTGTCATTTTCTTCCTTGAGAATTACAGAAAGTTTGTGCCCTGTAATTTTTTGTTCAGTTCTACTCGTCAACCAAGCCTTAGCTAAAGATAGCTCTCTAAACTTAGAATTCTTAAAAGAGAAAAAGGGAGAGAGCTTTCTCTAATCTGAGCTAGTGTGGATCTATATTTTGAGCTGTCCATACAGGCCAGGAATCAGGACCGAGTGGTTTCTTCTTCCTGACTCAGGAAGGAGCTCTGTGGGTTTCAGGGGAAGTGAGATAATAATATGAAAAATGTGATGGACTCCAAGCCCTTGGCTTACATCTCAGCATTATCCGCTTCATGCCCTGGGTGATGTGATGAAATTTACTTCCCTTCTCTGTGCCCAAGTCTATTTGTAAAATTAGGTCATTTAAAGAGACCCGAATGTCCTTCCAGCTTTGGAAGTATGTGGTTCTATATTAATTTAACGTCTCTTCTTGATATATTTCATGTAATCAGTTCTGACACTTCTATGTCCTATGTCTCTCCTGCTCAATGAAATGCTATTCTTCCTTCCAATGAATCTACATACTCCAGTGATAGAATCTATGGAATATATAGATTTTTCTTCTTTCTTACAGGCTGCCAAAAGCCTAGAGTTAATTTTCAAAGAAAATAGTACTAGTTCTCATTACTTTGAGTTTTCTGATATGGTAATACCCTTCTCTGTAGGCTAATTATATACATTCTATTCTTTTGCATTCCTCTGAGTTCAGATAATATCTGTTTTAAATCACCCTAATATATTTATTGTTATTACTATGAGACTCTTTGAGTTATAAATATTATTTCTGTGTTTCAATTGCTTCATGACCATTTGGAGAAAAACAATTACTTTCCTACGTATTTTGTTATGATAAGAGAGGGAATAATAGATATAGAAATATAAGAGATAACATAATTTTAGGCATAGCTTTTAGTTATTAGTATCAAAAGAATGAAATGTAACTCCAAGGGGATAATAATTATGAAATAGGTATCTAATACTGATATAAAACATTATCCAAAATCTATTATTTCAGCCTTGTCTGTAGATTCTAATTTGGGGACTGTTTTGATCTGAATGGTGGTCAACATGCTCTGCTCCTCAGAGTAAGAAGTTGTTTCACTCCATCAAATACATTGCAGGACTCTACTCTTACAACTTTTTGGCAACAGGGATATGATATTTGCCAGATGACATGGCAAGATTCTAAATGATTTTCCAAATGTTCTTATGAGCCCTCAAATAGACAAAGAAAGTGCTATATAACAGTCCAGCTCTGGGTGAAACAGGAAAGTCCATGACAATTACTTTATAATTTCCTCAACTTGATTCCATTGATCAATTCTGTTAGTGATTCGGACAGAATATGCTGGAAAAAATATATTTTCAGATAATGCTAGACACATTGTAGAAAAGTAGCTAAGACTATGGGCTTTGAGTAGTATAGACCTGGGTTGGAATTCCAGCTCCACTCACTAGCCATGTGTTTTTTATTTCTTCCTGGCAAAATTGTATCAAAGTTGGAAAGCTATGGGAAGATAGGCTTCAACTCATGATGATGAGGTACTTTATAGCAAAACAAAAAAAAATGTATTCTTCAGCTTTATTGATGATGTCTAGAATGAAGGAGAAAATTGTGAAAATCAAAAGCTATGTTCTGAAGCCCAATTGCTAAGCGCTAATTTGAATTTGATTATTATTTCCTGTTGTGATAATGGCAATAGCCAGTAGTTGATGGATGGTAATAATGACAGTGATGATCCTGCTCTACTCAGTGCCTATTAGGTCACATGTGGAGACTGTATTCCCTTCTGGTATGCCACTTTGAGAGAGTTTCAGAAGAGTTCCTGAATTTTAAAGGAGACATGATGCCAGGCAGAGGAGGCATTTGGAAGCCATAACCCATGAAGATAGAATAAAGGAAATGGAGCTATTTCATAAGAAAAAAAGATTGCAGGAGTATTTGAGAACCTTCAGTTATCTGTCAGTTACATGAGCAGTACAGCTTTTGTGTAGGTCCAGACAATATAATCTGAACCAGTGGTTTAAAGCTCCAAAGAAGCTAGCTTCAGCCCAACATAAAAATAAACCACAGAGCCAGGACTTTGACATTAGGTTGGCTTTGATTTTAATCCTGGCTTGGCCACTTACTGTATTACCATTGTGAAATTAAATAATTCAAACTTAAAATAACTTAAAGTTGCTGGAACTTTAAATTATCCTGAGCCTTGAGAGGAATGTGGCTATGCGATCTGAGTCACCAAGCCTGCAGCTGCAACTTCTGCCTTTTTTGCTCCTGTAGATAATTAAGAAGGCTAAGTGCCAGTGATAAAACCCCCTCAGATCACCACCCCTCCTCACACAGTAATAAAGTAGGCTTCCTTGGAATATAGCAATCTGTGACCAATCAATCGCTGTGGGTGTGTGCACTAGTCTTGTATGAAAAATGTAATCCTGATGGAATTTTACTGTCTCTGCCTATAAAATGGAAGACTTAACTCCCCAACTTTGGAAAAGCTGACCTGATTCACTTGGAGTTGGTGCTTTCCTGGGTTACCATTCTCAAGCCTTGTGCTCAGATGAATGCTATATTTAATCATATTTTCTGAATCTAATTATTTAAGGCTGACTTCATGTTCAAGTTACTTCACTGACCTGAGCCTCAGTGATACCATTTGCAAAGTATACATAATAGTAGATCCTCCCTCATAGGACATTTGTAAGGATTAAAGTGAGATAATTCATACAGATGACACAGTATCTGGCATGTTCTCAGTAAGTGCAAGTTATGGTTGTTATTCTCGTTAATATTAGTAGTAGTTAAGACTAGAATATAATGAAATTGAGTTGTTAGATAGTAAGGCAATTGTCACTGAATATCCTCAAAAAAGAGAGGACAAAGTTTTTGGAGGAGATTTGAACAGGAGAGTGGGGGGGTTGTTGGGACTCATTATCCTGTGATTTGAGAAGTGCCTTTCTAACCTCATTCTCTAGGTACCTAGGCTACATTCCACTGATGCCGCATTCTTCCCTGTCCTCTTCTGTTCTGGGTGGCCCCCAGCCCTATGCTCTACTTATACATCTGCTGGATCAGATTTAGCAGGCTTCCCACCATATAATCACCAACAACTGCTCAAAGAGTAACATGTCTAACTTTTTAATAAACTACTTCATGCTGTTTTACCAATGACTAATTATAAAGCCTTTGATTGTAATCTCCTCAGCATCATACTCTTTGACACTTTTGTTTACAGCTCATTGGCCCGAGCTTAAAATAGTAGCAGAAACTGAATATATGATAGATTAATGAATGGTTGGATAAAGATGCAAACAAAATGATAGAATTTCATATGTGAAAGGATATCAGCAATCACCATATTTAATATTCTATTCAATGCTGAAATATTTAATATCTCTTCTAGATGGCTATTTAGGCACTGCTTGATAACCTCCTACAGTTGGGAGTTCATCACCTCTTCAGGCATCCCATTTTTTTCTTGGACATGTCCACTAACATGGACTTGCAAAGTTAAATCATACGTGGGATTGAATTGTATCTCTCACCTAGTAAATTAATGTATTGTTCCTTCTATGGGTATTTGAGTTTTAACAGGTGACTCCTGGGAGCACATTCTTTAAATAAAAGTAATCGTATTTTGAGGGCAGAGTTCCAGACATTAGGACTGGCAGAGAGAAAATATGCTAATTTCATGCTTTGCAAATTCAAGATCCTTTTGTTATATAGTTGTAGGGGATACAGGATGACAGATGTTTGCAGGATTGCCATGCTTCCCTAAGAACTAGATTTTGCACATCAGTAAGTATGTGGGAGACAAGGTATAAACTATGATACAACTAAGTACATAGCAGTTACACTTCATGAATATAAAGAAGGTCATTAAAAACATTTCTTTTAGTTTTAAGAAATGCTATAGAAGTGAATTATTGTTTTTTTAAACTCAAAGCTCTTTTAAGTTAAATGTAGAGAACTATAAAGTCAATTTATTTGAATTAAACATTAAAAAGAGTATTATTCTAAGCAGCAATTAAGACTTAAATGTCATAATTTGATTTCTCCCTGGAAAGCATTTGTTTGCCATCCTATGACTGAGCCGTTAAATTGGCCACATCTGGAGACAAACCAAAGACAATGCTGTATCAAGCCTCATTTTCAGAGGGTACATCTGCTTCTTGAGAAAAATAAAAATTAAAAAAAGACAACCAACGAAATCAAAGACCCACAACAAATATATGAGAGTGGGAGATAAACTTGTTACCATGGAGAGCTGTTGGATTAATTTCCATCTCACCAGTGTGTCCCTGTCGTTTTATTAATATGTAGGTAAAGAGTTCCAAGGAGAGAAATACCATCGCAGCCCAAAGCTGCTACCAGTTCTTGGACATGTGATTGGCCTGTTATGATCCTGTTCCACTGACAGCTGTCACTGGCAATCATAAGGTTCAGGCCAGAAGCTATGTTTATATGATGGGATCCTTACTTGGTTGAAATATTTGAAGTATCTCTCACCTAATAAATTAATGTATTGTCCCTTCTACAAGTATTTGAGTTTTAACAGGTTGAAGTATTTGAAGTCAGTTTCTATTAATTGGAAGCAAAAGAACACTAACTTAAAAGGTCTAAATTTTGATGCCATGATCTTGCTTTCTCAGCCGTTAATAATAAAGCTTTCAGAAAATTTCAGATCAAGGAGTCTTCCTTTAATATTCTACACTAGATGATGAGGGCACAGAGAAAATGTTATAATATTTTTTTATCTTGTTCTTTCATCACTGCTTTCTACCTCAATGCTACATCCACACCAGACTTTTCTAGGGAAAGTGAAACTTGATGGCCATGTCTCTTTAAGATAAAAACAATTCTGAATAAATATTGTGCTTCCAGTGATCTCATTAATGGTAATGTTCCTATTAACAAATGCCTACCTCCTTTTCTTTAAAATGGTAGCACAGTTCCTCTTTTAATTAGATGGCAGCTTCTCTTTAGCATAGGAGGAGTGACTTGTATTAATTTCATGTTATTAGTAAAATTAATAATTCATTGATTAATTCTCTATCTTTCTCTAGAATGCAAATTAAGGCAAGAATGAGATTCTCTGAGTAAGTAAAGTCTGAGAAGTTTTAATTTATTATAAAGTTTCCTGGCAGGACCACAAGGTTACAGAAACAAAAATGAATCAATGAGTTAGGGTGAAAGTATAGATTTCATAAAGACTACCCCCAATTACTTCATAATGGGCTATTCTTTTATTTGCTATATTCTCTGCTTTGCCAGAATCAAGTTGAGCTGAGGTTGTATTTGTTACTAAAATTTTGTATAAAATGAAGTAACTTAAATTCCTCCAAACTCTTTTCTCTTTTTCCCAAACACACACACACACACACACACACACACACACACACACACACACACACAGATATGAATGGTGTGTGACCATTTGTCTCTATTTACTTTCAAATTAAAATTTTGTATATAATTTAAAATGTGTAGTTAAGCTATTTTGGAATTTAAACTTTAGGACATTGTGTTTTTCATTATCGTTAGAGGGTTGGCATTTAAAAAAGGCTTAGAATTAGAAAACGTCCTTAGCATTCTGCAAGTGGTAGATAACAATATCATTAAGCTAGAACCAGAACTTCAGGTTTCTTGTCTTACATGTAAGGATCTTAGAAGTCTCCACCACATCCTATCACCAAGTAAAAAGATAAACAGAGCTGGCCACAGTGGTGTGTGGCTGTAGGTCCAGCTACTTGGGAAGATGATGCAGGGGGAATCACTTGAGCTCAGGGTTTCAAGGCCAGCCTGAGCAACATAGTAAGACCCTGTCTTTAAATACACACACACCACACACACACACACACACACACACACACACACACACAGAGACACACATGCACATACACACAAATTGGAAACTAAATAATTCTTTTTAACTTCATAAGAAATGTGAGATCACAGGACAAACTTTTGTTACAGGTATTAAAAAATCAAACAGGCAGATACAGGAAATGACAACTTAGAGCAGAAACTTCCATGAGAACCAATGCCAATGTAGGTAAACCTACACTGTAAATGATAAATTGCTGGAAATTCAGTGTGGAGAAGTTTGAGATCTAAAAAACTCCACGGGACTCAGTCATGGGGAAGGGGACACACTTATTAGTTTTACCTCCAGGAGCTCTACCAAGTTCTCACAGTAAATATGAAAGAAAAATCTCCTCATGTGTGGACAGGGAGAAGGGTGGGGAGTAACCATTTAAAAATACACAAGTATGTTCTACTCTTCTTAACAAGACCTGACCTCTGGAGGAAAAAAAAAATTACCAGAGACTAAACTTCAGGGGTTTTATCATAGCCTAAACTACCTGGGAAAAAGAAAATGCCCAACTCTAGCTCCCTTCAACTTTCTACATAACAGAAGGAAGATGCACAACTTCAACTCTCTAGCCATTTTGTCCCACTTACAAGGAGAGGGAAAGACTGAAAAACCTGATGAAGTTCAGAGTCCAGAGGCACAGGTTCACCAAAAGGCCAAGTCCTAATCATGGACCCATAGAATACTTCTATTTCCCCTACAGATTACACTACACCACTAAAAAACTATATATTAGAGTTCCTTTCACCTAGCATGCCATGTCTAGATTTCAACAAAAACTTTACAAGGCCAAAAACCAATTTGAAGGGACTGAACAAGTATCAGGACCAGAGTCAGATGTTGAAATTATCACAATGAGAATTTAAAACCACTATGATTAATATACTAAGGGCTCTAAAGGAAAAAGTAGATAGCATGTAAGAACAGACGGATAAGCAAAAGAGATGAAAATACTAAGAAAATGTTAAAAATTATGTTAGGATCAAAAACACTGTAACATAAATGAATAATCTATGATGGATTCATTAGTAGACTGGACATAGCTAAGGAGAGAATGGCTGAACTTAATTACATGAAAATAGAAACTTCCAAAGCTAAATGCAAAGAGTAAAAAGGCTAAAACAAACAAAACCCTAGAATACCCAAGAACCATGAAACAAATATAAATGGCATAATTTGTGAGTAATGGGAATTTCGGAAGGAGAAAAAAAGAGAGAAAGGATCAGAAGCAATAGTTGAAACAATAGTGACTGATAATTTTCCCCAAACTAATGTCAGACACTAAACCATATATCCAGGAAGCACCAAGAACATTAAGCAGGCTAAATACTCAAACACTGAAACCTAACTGTATTATACAAATACTTCAGAAAATCAAAGATAAAGGAATAATATTGAAAGAAGCAAGAGAGGTAGAAAATACCTTACCTATAGAGGGCCATAGATAAGAATGATATCTGACTTTTCCTCAGAAGCCATGCAACAAGAAGAGAGTAGAGTGAAATATTTAAAGCATTAAGGGGAAAACCACCATTCTTGAATTCTGTTCCCTACAAAATTATCCATGAAAAGTAAAGGAGAAATACTTTTCCTGACAAGCAAAGATTGAGGAAATCTGTGCCAGTAGACTTGCATTGAAAGAAATGATAGAAGAAAATATTTAAAGAGAAGAAAAATTATATGGGTCAAAAACTCTGATCCATATAAAGAAAGGAAGAGAGTCAGAGAATGAATAAGTGAACACAAAATACTTTTAATTTTCTTATTCTTACTAGATATATCAATTTCTTCAAAATAATTACAACAATGCATTCAATTATGTATGATTATATATATGTATATGCTTATGTATTCTCATGTATAAATAAAATGAATGGCAAGAATGTTAAAAAGATGAAAATTGAGAATTATTAGGACTATTATAAGGTGCCTGCACTATTCATAAAGTGGTATAGTGTTAATTGAAAGTGGACTAGGATTAGTTAAATGAATAGTGCAAACTCTGGGGCAACCACTTAAAGAGGTAGAAAAACAATTTTAAATGATATGCTAAAAGGGGGGAGAAAATGATATATAAAATACTCAACTAAAACCACAGAAGACAAGGAAAGCATAGAAGGCGAAATTAGGAAAAAGAATAAGGGCAAGAAATAGAAAACATTAACAAATATGGTAGATATTAATTCAACTATATCGATTATCACTTTAAACATCAATTCAAAGAGATTGTTAGAATCCATCAAAATCAAGACCCAACTATTTGTTCTCTACAAGAAACTCATCTTAAATATAAAAACACATATAGATTAAAACTAAAGGGATGAAGAAAGACATATAATGCTAATACTAATCAAAAAAAGTAAGAGTAGCTCCATCAATTTCAGACAGCCAACTTCAGTGCAAGAAAAGTTAGCAAGGATAAAGGAGGGTATTATAGAATGATAAAGGGGTTAATTCTCCAAGAAGACATAACAATCTTCAGTGTGTATGTGCCTAACAATAAAGCATCAAAATGTGTGATGCAGAAGACTGATTTAACTGTAAGGAGACATAAATGAATATGGTATTAGAGTTGGAGATTTTTTATTCAATCAGAAATGGACAAATCCAGCAGGCAGAAAGTCATTAAGTATATAGCTGAACTCAGCATCACCATTTATCAACTAGATATAATTGACATCTATAGATTACTTCATCCAACAAAAACTGATTATATATTCCTCTCAAACTCCTATGTAACATTCCCTAAGATAAAAGACAAACTGCATTCTGGATCATAAAACACACTTAACAAATTTAAAATAATAGAAATTATATTATGTCTGTTCTCAGACTACAATGGAAGTAAACTAGAAATCAATAATAGAGTGTTAGCTGGAAAATTCCAAAATACGTGAAGATTAAACATTTCATTTATACATAATACATAAGTCAACGAAAAAAATCTTATAAAAATATATTTAATAAAATGAAAATACAGTCTTTGAAAACTTGTGGGTTGCAGTGACAGCAGTGCTTACAGGAAATTTATGGCATTGAATGTATATATTAGAAAAGATCCTTGTGGAGTTGCCATGCTGTCTTCCTCAATGAATGAACTAATTTAGACTATCACCAACACTGTAAAAGTATTCCTGTTTCTCCACAGCCTCACCAACATCTATTGTTTCTTGGCTTTAAAAATTGCCACTCTGTCTGGCTTGAGATGGTAGCTCATTGTCGTAAAAATTGCCATTCTGTCTGGCATAAGATGGTAGCTTACTGTGGTTTGAATTTGCATTTCTCTGATAAGTGATGTTGAGCTTTTTTTCATGTTTCTTGGCCATGTAAATGTCTTCTTTTGAGAAGTATCTGTTCATATCCTTTGCCCATTTTGTGATGGGGTGGTTTTTTTCTTGTAAATTTAAGTTCCCTAAAGATTCTGGTTATTAGCCCTTTGTCAGGTGGGTAGATTGTAAAAATTTTCTCCCATCTGTAGATTACCTGTTCACTCTGATAGTTTCTTTTGCTGTAAAGAAGCTCTTTAGTTTAATTAGATCCCATTTGTCAATTTTGGCTTTGGTTGCAATTGCTTTTGGCATTTACATCATAAAGTCTTTGCCCTTCCCTATGTCCTGAATGGTATTGCCTAGGTTTTCTTCTAGAGTTTTTATGGTTTCGGTTTTTACATTTAAGTCTTTAATTCATCTTGAGTTAATTTTTGCATAAGGATAAGGAAGGGATCCAGTTTTAGTTTTCTGCATATGGCTAGCCTGTTTTCCCAGCACCATTTATTGAATAGAAGATCCTTTCCCTATTGCTTTTGTCAGGTTTGTTGAAGATCAGATGGTCGTAGATGTGTGATGTTATTTTGGGTCTCTTTTCTGTGTCATTGGTCTATCTGTTTTGGTACAAGTAGCATGTTGTTTTAACATTTATTGTAGCCATGTAGTAGTTTGAAGTCAGGTAGTATCTGTATTCAGATGCTTCCAGCTTAGTTCTTTTTGCTTAGTATTGTCTTGGCTTTACAGGTTGTTCTTTGATTACACATGAAATTTAAAGTGTTTTTTTCTAATTCTGTGAGGAATGTCAATGGTGCTTTCATGGGAATAGCATTGAATCTAAAAATTACTTTGGACAGTATGGCCATTTTCATGATATGCATTCTTCCTATCCATGAGGATGGAATATTTTTCCATTTGTTTGTGCCTTCTCTTATTTTCTTGAACAGTGGTTTTTAGCTCTTCTTGAAGAAGTCCTCACATCCCTCATTAGCTGTATTCTTAGATATTTTATTCTCTTTGTAGTGATTGTGAATGGGAGTTCATTCATGATTTGGCTCTCTGCTTGCTATTGTTGGTGTAAAGTAATGCTTGTGATTTTTGCACATTGATTTTGTATCCTGAGACTTTGCTAAAGGTGCTTATCTAGAACCAGAAATACCATTTGACCCAGCAATCCTATTACTGGGTATATGCCCAAAGGAATATTAATCATTCTACCATAAGGACACATGTACATGCATGTTTACTGCAGCACTATTTACAATAGCAAAATCATGAAACCAACACAAAATGATGGACTGGATAAAGAAAATTTGGTACATATACACCATGGAATACTACACAGTCATAAATGAGATCTACAGATAGGATCATGTCCTTTGCAGGGACATGGATGAAGCTGGAAGCCATCATCATCAGCAAACTAACACAGGAACAGAAAACCAAACACACATGTTCTCACTATAAGTGGGAGTTGAACAATGAGAACACATGGACACAGGGGGAGGAACAACACACGCCAGAGCCTGTTGGGAGGTGGGTACAAGGGAAGGGAACTTAGAGGATGGTCAATAGATGCAGCAAACCACCATGGCACACATATACCTTTGTAGTAAACCTGCACATTCTGCACATGTATCCCAGAGCCTTAAAATAAAGAAAAGAAAGATGTAACATAAATAATCTAAGGTTATGATCTAGGAAACTAGAAACAGAGGAAATTAAATCCAAAGTAAGCAGAAGAAAAAGTGAAAACTAGAGCATAAATTATAAAATTAAAAGCAGGATATCAATAGAGAAAAATCAACAAAATAAAAAGTTTGTTCTTGAAAAGATAAAAACAAATGATATGCTTCTAACTAGACCATCTAAGAAAAATAGAACTCATAAATTACCAATTTCAAAAATGAAAGAGGGTATGGTGACTCATGCCTCTAATCCCAGCATTTTGGGAGGCTGAAGTTGAAGGATTGCTTGAAGCCAGGAGTTCAATACGAGCCTGGGCAACTTAATGAGACTCTGTTTCTACAAACATAAAACAAACTAAGTGAAGCATGGTGGCATGCACGTGTAGTCTGGCTATTCAGAAGTCTGATGTGGGAGGATCATTTGGGCCCAGGAGTTTGAGGCTGCAGTGAGCTATGTTTGCACTACTGCACTGCAGCCTGGGTAATAGCAAGGTTCTAACCATCCAACACCCCACCTCTCTGCCAAAAATAAGGTTATCACTACAGAATCTATGGACATTAAGAACACACATAATAAAGAAATATTATGAAAAACTCTATGCCTCAAAATTTGAAAACATGGATGAAATTGACCAGAAATTGACCAATTCCTTGAAAGCAACCTGTCAAAATTCACGTAAGAAGAAATAGACAATCTGAACAGGCCTATACCTATTAAAGAAATTGAATCAATAATTGATAACTTCCTAAAACAGAAAGCACCAGGTTCAGATTAGCTTACTGGTGAATTCTATCAAACATTTAAGAAAGAAATTATACCCATTTTCTACAATTTGTTCTCTAAGTTAGAAGCAGAGGGAGTACTTTGTAACTCATCTTACAGGAACAACATTACCCTGACACTAAAGTCAGACAAAGATATTGCAAGAAAAGTATAGACCAATATCTCTCATGAACAGAGATTCAAAAGGCCTTGACAAACTATTAGAAAATCAAATTCAACAGTGGATAAAAATAATTATGCACCATAATCAAGATTGTTTCAGATATTCAAGTCTGGTTCAACATTCCAAATTAAATTCATGTAACCTACCATATCAACAGGCTAACAAAGAAAAATCACCTGAATATGTCAATACATGCAGAGAAAGTATTCAACAAAATAGAATGGCTATTCATCATGAAACTCCTCCGCATACTAGGAATAAAGAGGAATTTTTATCAACTTGACAAAGAACATCTACAAAAAGCCTACAGTTATCACAGTTAATGGTTAGAAACTTAATTTTTTCCTGCTAAGATTAAGAACAAAACTAGAATATCCTTTCTTACTACTTCTTTTCAAAAACATATTGAATACCCTAGTTAAAGCAATAAAACAAGAAAATAAAATAAAATGTATACAGATCAAGAAGGAAGAAATAAAACTCTCTTTGTTTGTAAATGGCCACCTAAATGGACAATCCAAAAGAACCAACAAAAAACTCCTGAAACTAATAATTATAGCAAGTTTGTATAGGAAATAAGGTTAATATACAAAAATCAATCATTTCTATATAAAATGAAAAAATAGAATTTTAAATTAAAAATACATTACCATTTATATTGGCATCCCGAGAAATGAAATACTTAGGTATAAGTCTAACAAAATATGGACAAAAGTTATATAAGGAAAATTACAAGACTGATACAAGATATCAAAGAACAAACTAAATGAAGATATTCTACATTCATGAATAGGAAGAGTTAATATTAAGATATCAATTCTTCCCAACTTGACCTGCAAATTCAATACAATTCCAATCAAAATCCCAACAAATTGTTCTGCAGATACTGGCAAATTGATTATAATGTTTAAGGGAGAGGCAAAAGACTCAGGATAGAGAATTCAATGTTGTAAGAGAGCCAAGTTGGAGGACTTATACTACTTGATTTCATGACTTACTATAAAGCTACAGTAATCAAAACAGTATAGTATTGACCAAAGAGTAAACAGACCAATGGAACTGAATAGAGGGCCCAGAAATAAACTCACAAAAATCCAGTTAACTGATCTTTTACAAAGGAGTGAAGGAAATGCAATGGAACAAAGACAGTCTTTTCAACAAGTGGTGCTGAAATGACTAAACGTCTACATATAAAAATAAATATAGACACATACTTTATACCTTTTGCAAAAATTAATTCAAAGTGGATTGTAGACCTAAATGCAAAATGCAAAATCATAAAACTGCTGGAAGATCATATAAAAGAAAACCTAGGTTACCTTGGTTATAACAGTGACTTTTTAGATACGATACCAAACACATGATCTGTGAAAGAAATAAATGATAAGTTGAACTTCACTACAATTAAAATCTTTTGCTCTGAGACAATGTCAACAGAAAGAAGACAAGTCATAGACTGAGAGAAAATATTTGCAAAATATATGTCTAATAAGAGTATTCAAAATATTAAGGAAAAGAAAAAAACACTTGAAAATCAGCAAATTTAAAAAAAAAACATAGACAACCTGATGGGCAAAAGACCTGAACAGACACCTAACCAAAGATATCCAGGCAGCAAGTAAGCATATGAAAAATTATTCAATATCTTACATCATTGGGAAATTGTAAATTGACAATGAGATACCACCATACAACTATTAGAATGGATAAAATCTAGATCATTGACAACATCACATGCCACTGAGGATGTGGAACAGCAGAAATGCTCATTAATTGCCGGTTGGAAAGCAAAAAGGTACAGCAACTTTGGAAGAGAATCTGGCAGTTTTTCACAAAAGTAAACATCCCTTACCATATGGTTCAGCAATCATACTATCTGGTATTGACCCAAATGAATAAAAAACTTACATCCGCACAAAAACATGTTTACAGCAGCTTTATTAATAATTATTAAAACTTGGAAGCAACCAATATGGTTTTCATAGTTGAATGGTTATAGAAACTGTGGTATCCATACAATGTAATATTACAGTACTTTCAAGAAAATGAGCTATATAAAGAACTGTGGGAAACTTAAATGCATATTAATAAATGAAAGAAGCCAATCAGAAAAGGTTACATATGACATGATTTCAACTAAATAACAGTCTGGAAAAAAGGCATAACTGTGTACATAATGAGGATATCAGTAGCTGTGTCAGTTGTTATGAGAGAGAGAGGGATGAATAGGCAGAGGACAGAGAATTTTTAGAGCAGTGAAGCTATTCTGTGTGGTACTATGATGGTAGATATGTCATTATACATTTGTCCAAACCATGGAATCTATAACACCAAGAGTGAACCCTAACTTAAACTACAGACTTTAGTTGACAGTGATGTGGCAATGTCAATTCATTGATTCTAATGAATATACCACTCTGGTGTAGGATATTGATAATGGGAGAGTTTGTGTATGTGAGGGGACAGGGGATTATGGAGACTCCACTTCCCATTCAACTTTGTTGTAAACCCGAAACTGCATAAACAAATAAAGCTTATTGATTAAAGAAAACCTGGAATCCCAACAGGTATAAAATTCAAGTTAGAAGCTGGCTTTTGTAGTTCTGGTATAATTTAAAAGCAATGCTTTTGCTAATGTTACGCATAAATCAAATAAGACCACTGATAACTTTCAAGTTAATGTATTAATTTGAATTTCTGTAAACAGAGGCAAAATGTCTTGCCCAAATCTTTCTTCACTCTCTGAAGTCTTCTCAACTATTTCTGTAAATCCTTATGGAGTCTCAAGGAAAGTTATATATCATAGTGGTTTAAAGCCCAGCCTTAGGGTTTCAGCTCTGCTATTTACCATGTGACTTTAGACAAGTAATGAAACCTCAGAGAGTTCCTGTATCCTCTTCAGTAATATAAAGGAAATTATGGGACTTACTCCTAGGCTTGCTGTAAACATTTGAGGAGGTGATGCACACCAAATGTTTATGCAGTGCTTGGCACATATGAATATGTTCAACCCAAAATAACTCTTCTTCTTATCCTGAGTGTTCTCAGTTAGCCTGTTGAAACAAACATTTCCTCCTGTCCTGCTCAGAATACCTAGCCCAAAGTTAGACTATCATGCATTGCTGCTATAGGCAAGATTTTAACTGATGGTCACTTAATTTCATGGCATATTTCCTCAACAATAAATATTGTTCCTAATCTCTCTTGACCTCATTCTAAGCAAGTTTCATTCCCACTATTTTACAACAACAACAATAATAATAACAACTACCAAGGTCACCAGTGACTTCCACTACCATGTTGCTAAGTTCAGTGGTTAATTCCTGGTCCTCACCTGATTTGACATTTTAGTAGCATTGAACACAGTTGATCACATCTTCACATCTTTTATTTGATATAAGGGGCATTAGTCATTCATTCAATCTCACTGGTTTCTTCTACTTACTTCTTAGTTGCCTTTGCTTGCCCCTTTCTCTTCCTTCTGATCATGATGCTTTAGGGTTCAGTTTTTTAATTCCCTTTCATTCTGGTCTCCCTTCTCCTTTTTCTTTCTCAATGTGATTACATTGAGTCCCATGGCTTCTCTTACCATCGATATGCTAGTAATCTCCAAGTTTTCACCTCCAGCACAGAATTTTTTCCTGAACTCCAGATTTGTATGTCCATCTGCCTTTAGTCCAAAACCAAATTTCTGATCTTTCACATTTTTTCCTACCTTTTTCACTTCAGTTAATGGGAGTCCATCCTGCTAGTGTTCAGGGCAAAAATTGTGGGGATAATCTTTCTCCCCTTTTCTTGCAGTCTATATCTCATCTATCAGGAAATCTCTCTCAAAATGTATCCAAAATGAGATCAGTTCTCATCATCTCACTGATGCCACCCTGGTGTGAGCCACTTGGATCTCTGCAATAGTCCCCTGACTTGTCTGCCTATTTCTGTCTCTGGTCTACTTATAGTCTGCTCAATGTGGAAGCCAGAGTGGGTCTTTTAAAATGTAACTCAGATCATGTTCCTCCTCTGCTCAAAACCCTCCAATATCTCTAGTTTCCATGTAATTTGGAATAAAAAGCAAAGTTTCTGTAAGGAACTATGAGTCACTGTATGACACCCCCACCCCCAATTTCCTCATCCATGGTTATCCCTTTCACCACTTTGTTTAATGTGCTTCAGCCCTCCTCATCTTCTAGTTGTCTTTAAACATCCCACTCACGCCCTTGCCTTAGGGCATTTCACCTCAAGTTCTCCATCCTGTAATATTTTCCCATCTGTTAACCTTGTTACATCTCTCATTTCCTGTAATAGTTTGCTTTTATCACAACCTCAACAATAACTACTCTGACCTCCTATTTATTCACGATACAGTACTCTATCCATCATATTCTTTATTCTCTCTTCCTTTTGCTTTTATCCATGACATGTTCCTAACATATTATGTACTTATTTATTAGATTGATTATTTGTCTCTCTCCCAACCCATACGTATATACGCTAGAATATAAAGTCATTGAGGGCAGGGAGTTTTGTCTTCTTTGTTCACCAATTTATTCCAAACATCAAAAACAGTGCTCAGCACAAAATGCTAAAAGCAATTAGCTGATTAAGTAGTTACTTAATCAAGAACCTGCTACTGAATGTAAACCTAGTATTATGTTGAGCACTGATGAGTCATTGAACATATTTTTTTCATATATTTTACATGTACTAGCTAAATAAACTTTTAATAAATAGTGTTAACAAAAGAGCATCTGTATTGAGCATTTATGTGCCAGACAAATAATTTTTGAATGTATCAGGCCTCATCTGGCAGGAGCTCAGGATCAGGGTGGAGGGACATTGAGGAATAAGCAGCACTTATTTCACAGTGGGCAGTGCTAGGAGGGAGGCTGAAGGAAAGCACTTCATCCAAGCAACACAGGAGGTGAGTTCAAGGAAAACTCATTGAAGAGTCAAAGAAGAAATGGATTGAAGCAAAGGAAAGACAGCCATGAAAATTCAGTGGTGAGGCCTTGGAAGAAGTTCAGTGTGTTTGGAGCCTAGAAATCAAATTCCAGAGCAGTGTAGGGAAGGTGGGAGCAGACAGGCAAAGGTCAGGATGATGAGGGTCTTATAAGCAATATTAAGGAGTCTGGACTTTAAAATATGTGTCTTCCATAACAATTTGTGGGCCACATGTCATCCACTTAAATGAATGCCACAGACTAATCCTTGCCACAACTGCACTTAATGTAGCATGATAGTGCTGGTATTCTGCTAAAATGTGGTAGGAGGGAGTTACTGTCTCTTACCCATCCCCAGCTTATCAAAGGCACATGTACAATCTGGTATCAACATCTGTTAAAATGATCCCCAAAGAAGTCTTCCTTGTATTCCCCCATTTCAGAACAATTTACATCTGAGATTGTTTTTCTTTTTGAAGCCCTACTCCACCCCTGCCATTTGTGCTCATATTGTCATGATGCTCATATTGTCTATGATCCAAATTGTCATTCATTACTGCCCACCACTCCCTATCAGGATTTGCCACCCAAACTTTGATCTTGCTATATTCTCTCATTTTCTAATTATTCACACTCCCTTTTCTGTCCTTAAAGAACCCCTTTTTTGAGTTTTGTTTTTAAAGCCCTGAAAAAACAGTAGTTCTTTCATTTGTATATTTCTTACTGATGCCTATCGCATTCTCTGTAATAAACATGAATGTAGCTAGCAAACTTTAGACAGAGATGCAGCACAGTAAGTGGGGAAGGATAGATAAGGCATTTTACAGTTTATTGAAATGTAAGTGATTACATCTCATTTGAAACATTTAAAATTTCATTTTAATACATTGCCTTTTTTAGAAAGCTTTGTAAGGATTTTTATCTCAAAACAAAGAAAAGGCAAAGAGTACAACTGAAAAAATCCAAAGGGTACAAGTAGATTGCTGGCTACTTGGGAAGATGGGGTGGGAAAACACTTTCTTACAAGCTAACATGGTTCTTGTGCTCACAAGGAAGACACGAGAGAAAAAGAAGGTAAAAGTTGCTTTTGTGGTTCAGAGGACTGAGGAACAAATAAGAGGTAACATCTGATCTCCTCAGCAAGATGAAGATACGTATTGAAAAGAAGTGCATTGTTTTCAAGCATGGCAGGGAGTTTTAAAGATGCCCAGAAATAGAACTGTTCTGATTAGCATTTCCTGAGAATCGAGCAAATTCAGATTCAGGGAACACTTGTTAGGGACAAACTGTGCACAAAGCATAGCACAAACACTTTCACAAATATTTTATTTTTGTAACAGCACTGTAAGCTAGGCATTTGGTCAGCTAACCTTCCTACTTCTTTCCTTTTTGTCTTTCCAGCATCTATAATTCACCTCTTAGGTACCAAGCCATGGGTACTGATAGAATCATAAAGCATCATCCCTTCCCTCAGGGAGCTCACAGTTTATTAGGAGGGACACATTGTAGTGATGGCATAGAAGCACCTCCTTCATGCTTGAAATAACAAACCTGTATATTTAGGGGGGTCTGTGGCAAATGAGGAGCCACATTTGACTTGTTCTTCCAGAATATCTTATGTTTCTATGGATTTTTCTACCTGTACTCATTCCAATTCTCATCCCTACGTTTTCCTAACAGCCTCATGAAGCTCCTTTTAAAAATCCACAATGCTCAGTTTTTTTGTTTCTTCCCTACTCACTCTTCATAAAAGAATCAATGAGGAGTAGTAGTGATGAGTATTGAGTGTTCTCAAAGCAATATCTGGGTTTCTCAAATCATGATATGGTCTCACAGCTTTATGAGCTGTTTAGTGTTCAGAGCCAAGTATCCCAGAAGTTTGTATGCTCCTGACACTGTGGCTTTTTTTTCACTGATGCTTTCTGAAAAAACGAGCTATCCAGAAAATGCAAGCTTCCCTTATTACTTCGAGATCTCTTTTTCCTCTGTAATTTCCTGTTACTTACCACTTATTAGTACTTGCCATTATTGCCTATTACTCATCACTCCTTATTAGTTGGCCCAGATGATTGAGTCTCTGAGCCATCATTTAACATTAATATCAACATAAACAGGTCATACTAAAACTAATCCATATTTGTGAAGAGTCTCATACAGGCACAGGCTTCCACAAAAAGCTAGAGTTCCAACAACAGCAGCAACCACAATAGTAATGACATCTGTGACTCCACCCAAATCAGCCTCTTCTGTCCCTAGGAGAAAAGAAAAGGTTGAGAAAAGATAGAGAAGAGAAAAAAGACAAGGGGAAAAGTTAAATGAAAAGGAAAACAGGTCTTCAGCTCCTAGGTAACTTCAGAGTATGTTCTGGTCTGCTGGGTCTTGTGAGGCAGGTGCTCCATTTTACAGCTTGTCTGGATACTGATGAACAATTTCTAGTTCAGAAATAATGCAGTCTAGTTGGAGTCTGCTTTCTACTGCATGAGGATCTCACTCCTGACATCATCCGTAAACTTCTTTCTCACTCAGCTAAACCTACCTCCCTGGCTTACAAGAGAAAAATTGCCTCTTAAGGTAGTAATACAATAACAAAATCAGCAGGCAGAGAAATTCTAGGCAGACAAGGGCAGGTCCCTGGCAAAACCCCACCTTCAAGCCAAAAACCCTGAAACTGCCACCCAAAGTAAGAACTGATATCCCTGTTTTCCTGCTCAAATGTTGCCTTTTCGTAACCCACCCATAATCCTGCCCTGCCTCATCTTGTGCCTATAAAACCCCGGACTCAACTGGTATGTGTCTATAGCTAGACACCAGAGAGAAACACCTTGACTTCAGAGGGACAACTTGAGGGCATAACTTTGGAGAAGAATCCAGCCATAGATGGCTGGACCTCAGGGGAAGATTATCTACCCACCCTGCCCCCTTTCAGTTTCTTTTCCCACTGAGAGCTACTTTAATTGGCGATAAAATCCTCCCCATTTACCATCCTTCAATTTGTCCATGCGATGTCATATTTTTAATGGATGCCAGACAAGAGCTTGGAAGCCACAAGTGCAGATACAAAAGGCTGTTACACTGCCCTTTGCTCTTGCTGGTGGAGGGCAGACACCTCACACAAAAAGGCAAAGGGCCCACTGAGCTGTTAATTCTTTTTTTTATTTTTTATTTTATTTATTTATTTATTTTTTTGAGACGGAGTTTCACTCATGTTACCCAGGCTGGAGTGCAATGGCGCGATCTCGGCTCACCGCAACCTCCGCCTCCTGGGTTCAGGCAATTCTCCTGTCTCAGCCTCCTGAGTAGCTGGGATTACAGGCGCACGCCACCATGCCCGGCTAATTTTTTGTATTTTTAGTAGAGACGGGGTTTCACCATGTTGACCAGGATGGTCTCGATTTCTTGACCTCGTGATCCACCCTCCTCGGCCTCCCAAAGTGCTGGGATTACAGGCTTGAGCCACCACGCCCGGCCTGAGCTGTTAATTCTTAAGCTGAGCACTGTAACATGCCCTCTGGAGTTTGGAGACTCACAGGCACCCCTGCCTGAATGCTGCCACAGGGCCTGCATGAAGCTCACTCCTGCTGACACCAAAGCATCTGGCTGGCTCCTGCACCCACTCACCTGCATGTTCCCTCCCACGAGGCGAGGAATGCACAGTGTCCAGTGAATGGAGTTTGATCCCTCTAGTGCCAAATCAGCTGGCTGGTTCCAGCATTCGTTCACTCCAGTTCCCATACTTGTTTGCTCTCACACTCTCTCCCATGAGGAGTTGAGAGCGGTGGGCTGAGTAAATGAGGCACCCTGTCATGAGTCCTGCAAAGGGGTCAGAGAAATAACCTGCCTCAGTGGTAGTGGAGGCTAATATTTGACTCTTTATTTAATTCTATTTTTATCAGTTTTCTTGAATCCCATATCCTGAAACAGCTGGGTTGATGGTGGGTCCCATGCCTTCTGTTCTCCTCGACATTCTGTATTTATTCCTTAGCATAGACTGAGATGCATATGACGGCCAGATGTTTATTTGTGATGCAGACACCCTGGGATCCCAACGCTCATTATTTATCTTCTACAGTGAGGTCACAACATTTACAGAGTTATCACATGGGAAAACCTGATACTGCATTCTCATTAGTAAGGTTTGAAGCTTCTACCTCCTTCAGACCTCATTTCAGCAAACCTGTCTATAATATGCATGATATAAAGTAATAAATCCTGACATTGCAAGCCATAATATTATAGAATTTGCCATCTTCCTAGAGATTTGATGGTTATCATTTTTTTTAGAAAGAAAGAAAGGAAAAGAGAAAGAAAGGAAAAGAAAGAATGAAAGAGAGAAAGAAAGAGGAAGAGAAAGAGGGAGAGAGAACGGAAGTCTTGCTTTATTGCCCAGGCTAGAATGCAGTCTAAAAATGGGTATTAAAAACCTCTTTTATGCCAATAATTGTGCTTAACAATGGAGACAGGAAGGAATAAGGGAGGAAAATAATGAACAAGCAGCCAATCAATATTTCATTTAAACCTGTAAAATGCTATGCAATTACTGAGGAGTGATTTACTTCCAATTGTGTAGTCACTTTTAGAGTAGGTGTGATGTGGTGCTGAGAAGAATGTATGTTTTGTGGATTTGGGGTGGAGAGTTCTGTAAATGTTTATTAAGTTTACTTGTTCCAGGTCTGAGTTCAAGTCCTGGATATCCTTGTTAATTTTCTGTCTTGTTGACCTGTCTAATATTGACAATGTGATATTAAAGTCTCCCACTATTATTGTGTGGGATTCTAAGTCTCTTTGTAAGTCATTAAGAGCTTGCCTTATGTATCTGGGTGCTCCTGTATTGGGTGCGTGTATATTCAGGATTGTTAGCTCTTCTTGTTGCATTGATCCTTTTACCATTATGTAATGTCCTTCTTTGCCTTTTTTGATCTTTGTTGCTTTAAAGTCTATTTTATCAGAGGCGAGAATTACAACTCCTGCTTCTTATTTTATTTTATTTTTTTGCTTGCTCTCCATTTGGTTGGTAAATCTTCCTCCATCCCTTTGTTTTGAGTCTTTGTGTATCCTTGCATGTGAGATGGGTCTGGATGCAGCATACCGATGGGTTTTGGCTTTTTATCCATTGTGCCTATCTG
>NW_016107441.1:1884059-1888216 GCF_001604975.1 Cebus imitator | reverse complement strand
CTTGTTGGTGATGATGTTATTTCTGTTTCTTTGTTTTCCTTTGGTGGATGTCCCTCCCCAACAAAGCTGGACCTTCCCAGGTTCAGCAGTACTTTCTTTGAAACTCTCAACCATCAGAGTTTCCAATTGCTGTTTTTTTTTGTGGGGGTGGGACCAGCCAAGCCTGATCACCTGGCTCCCCGCCTTGGAGCCCCCTTTTTTCCTTTTCCTAATTGAAAGGTCTATTCTCTCCCAGGTGCCCCAGTCACCTGCCAAAAAGGCACCGGGATCTATGCAATTTCGCTTGCGGCGACCACACCAGCTAAAACAGCGAAACTAAGATTCATGGTGCTTTTCTGCCCGGGGATCTCCTGGTCTGGCTCCCTGCCTCAGTCCCCCTTTCAATCAGCTGAATGGGTGATTCTGCCTTCCCGGAGCTCCAAACGCCAACTAAAAGGGCACCCAGTCCTGCATACTCCACTCCGCATCGGGACGCCGGCAAAACAGCCATGCAGGCCAAAAGAGTCATGCTGGTGACCCATGGGACTCCTGCACTGGGAATCTCCTGGACTGTAAAATTCATCTTTAAGTCTGGCATCCACCCACTTCCTGCACTTTCACTGGGAGCTGCAATCCTGAGCTGCTGCTATTCGGCCGTCTTGGATATCTCTCCATTAGATGGTTATCTTAAAAGTAGACTGGTATGGATATTCAGCCATACAGACTTACCCTATTTTATTATTTATACTAGCTCAGAGTTATTTCTCTGTACTCAGACATAAGGATTACTACTTAAGTTTGGTTATATAAGATATGTGCTCTATTCTATGGGTAACTTAAATAATTTTCAAGAGTTTTTTTAATGTAATTTTTTAATTATCCCTGATTCAGATCCAAACCTTCTGTGAAATGCAGGTCCACTATGGAATCTACACGTTTCCACCCCATGACTTTACTCTGGCTACTGTAGGTGAGGTATACCCTCCTTCCACTCAAATCAAATACTATTCAGTCTTTAAAACCAAACTAAAAGCTCTCTTTTCAGGAAACATTTTTGGTACTCCTAGTCCAAAGCAGCATCTCTCTTCTGTTGGTTTGCCACAATCTGTGCTGGCATCTCTCTCATTCTATATTGCCTCAACTGATAGGCAGGCCTGGCTTTTCCACCTGACTAGAAAGTTTCTTGAGGGCTCTCAGAAATTGTGATCCTCTTTACTTTCTTTGGGATGACCAACAGTGAGCTATGCTTTAATGGCTGTTTATTGAGTTACAGAAATAAACAGATAGGTATTAGGAAAATAGGAAAATACCCTAGACCTCCCAAGCCCAGGCTATTTCTATTTAAATGATCTGTGGGAAAGATACTTTTCTTAGTAGGTTAGGCTTGAGGTTCTTTTTCTGAATGGTTTTTATGCAACAATTGTCTGTGAAATTGACACCAGGCAATTGTAAATGTAATAGTGACAAACGTGATAATGATAAAAATGCTTCATAGACATCAGAGATCTGCATTCTAGTTTTAGCTCTAACAGTAATATCCTATGTGATCCAACTGAATTCCATCTAATTTCTGAGTTTTAGCTGCCTTAGGTGTAAAAGGAAAAGAATATGCCATGTTTTTCTTATGTTTCCAGTGAAGTATTTCCTATCAGTGACTCTCGATGCTGGTTTCACATTGGAATGGCTAGAGTTTTTGTTTGTTTGTTTGTTTTTGTGTACTTAAGTTCAGGGGTATATGTGCAAATCATGCAGGATTGTTGCATAGGTACTACATGCAATGTGGTTTTCTGCCTCCATTCCCCTATCACCCACATCTGGCATTTCTTCCCATGTTATCCCTCCCCAACTTCCATACCCCTGAACTGTATCTCCCCTAGGCCCCCAACAAAAGACCCCAGTGTGTGATGCTCCATCCCTGGGTCCATAT
This sequence comes from Cebus imitator, assembly GCF_001604975.1. Taxonomy (NCBI): domain Eukaryota; kingdom Metazoa; phylum Chordata; class Mammalia; order Primates; family Cebidae; genus Cebus; species Cebus imitator. The sequence continues at coordinate 1,886,310 of NW_016107441.1, read as the reverse complement.
GTTTTCATTGTTCAACACCCACCTATGAATGAGAACATGTAGTGTTTGGTTTTCTGTTCCTGTGTCAGAACAGGAATGGTTTCCAGAATCATCCATGTCCCTAAAAGGACACAAACTCATCATTTTTTTATGACTGCATAATATTCCATGGTGTATATGTGCCACATTTTCCTTGTCCAGTCTGTCATCAATAGGCATTTGGGTTAGTTCCAGGTCTTTGCTATTGTAAACAGTGCCACATTGAACATACGTATGCATGTATCTTTATAACAGAATGATTTATAATCCTTTGGATACATATCCGTTAATGGGATTGCTGGGTCAAATGGATTTTCTATTTCTAGATCCTTGAGTAATCCCACACTGTCTTCCACAATGGTTGAACTAACTTACCCTCCCACTAACAGTGTAAAAGTGTTCCTATTTCTCCACATCCCCTCCAGCATCTGTTGTCTTCAGATATTTTAATGATTGCCATTCTAACTGGCGTGAGATGATATCTCAACATGGTTTTGATTTGCGTTTCTCTAATGACTGGTGATGAGCATTTTTTCATATGTTTATTGGCCTCATATATGTCTTCTTTTGAAAAGTGTTCATATCCTTCATCTACTTTTGAATGGGTTCGTTAGTTTTTTTTCTCGTAAATCTGTTTTAGTTTTTGTAGATTCTGGATATTATCCCCTTGTCAGATGGGTAGATTGCAAAAACTTTTTCCCATTCTGTTGATTGCCATTTCACTCTAATGATTGTTTCTTTTGCTGTACAGAAGCTCTGGAGTTTAATTAGATCTCATTTGTCTATTTTGGCTATTGTTGCCAATGCTTTTGGGGTTTTAGTCATGAAGTCCTTGCCTATGCCTATGTCCTGAAGGGTTTTGCCTAGGTTTTCTTCTACAGTTTTTACCGTGTTAGGTTTTAGGTTTAAGTCATTAATCCATCTGGAGTTAATTTTAGTGTAAGGTGTCAGGAAGGGGTCCAGTTTCTGCTTTCTGCACATGGCTAGCCAGTTTTCCCAACACCATTTATTAAACAGGGAATTCTTTCCCAATTGCTTGTTTTTGTCAGGTTTGTCAAAGATCAGATGCTTGTAGATGTGCGGCATTGCCTCTGAGGCCTTTGTTCTGTTCCATTGGTCTATTGGTTTTGGTACCAGTACCATGTTGTTTTAATTACTGTAGCCTTGTAGTATAGTTTGAAGTCAGGTAGTGTGATGCCTCCAGCTTTGTTCTTTTTGCTTAGGATTGTCTTGGCTATGTGGGCTCTCTTTTGGTTCCGTATGAAGTTTAAGGTGGTTTATTCCAGTTCTGGGAAGAGGGTCATTTGTAGCTTGATGGGGATAGTATTGGATCTATAATTACTTTGGGCAACGTGGCCATTTTTATGATATTAATTCTTCCCAACCATAAGCATGGAATGTTTCTCTGTTTGTGCCCTCTTATTTCCTTGAGCAGTGGTTTGTAGTTCTTATTGAAGAGATCCTTTATATCCTTTGTTAATTGTATTCCTAGGTATTTTATTCTCTTTGTAGCAATTGTGAATGGCAGTTTGTTCTTGATTTGGCTCTCATTGAGTCTGTTATTGGTGTATAGGTATGCTTGTGATTTCTGCACATTGATTTTTTATCCTGAGACCTTGTTGAAGTTACTTATCAGTTTAAGAAGATTTTGGGTTGAGAAAATGGGGTCTTCTAAATATACAATCATGTCATCTGCAAATAAAGACAATTTGACTTCCTCCTTTCCTAACTGAATATCTTTTATTTCTTTTTCTTGCCTGATTGCTCTGGGTAGTAATTCCAGTACTATATTGAATAGGAGTGGTGAGAGAGGGCATTATTTTTCTAGTGCCAGATTCCAAAGGGAATGCTTCCAGTTTTTGCTCATGCAGTATGATATTGGCTGTGGGTTTGTCATAAACAGCTTTTATTATTTTCAGATATGTTCCACTGATACCTAGTTTATTGAGAGTTTTTAGCATAAAGTGCTGTTTAATTTTGTTGAAGTCCTTCTCTGCATCTATTAAGATAATAATGTGTTTTTTGTCTTTGGTTCTGTTTATGTAGTGGATTACTTTCACAGACTTTCCTATGCCTGGCATCCCCGGGATGAAGCCTATTTGATCATGATGGATAAGATTTTTGATGTGCTGTTGCAGTCAGTTTGCCAATATTTTATTGAAGATTTTTTCATCTATGTTCATCATGGATATTGGCCTGAAGTTTTCTTTCTTTCGTTTTTTTTTTTTTTTTT
>NW_016107441.1:1863869-1883089 GCF_001604975.1 Cebus imitator | reverse complement strand
CTCTACCTCTTTCAATTACGATGATAGAGCGTTGATTTTAGATCTTTCCTCACTTCTCCTGTGGGCATTTATTGCTATGACTTTCCCTCTAGACATTGTTTTAAATGTGTCCCAGAGATTCTGGTACATTGTGTCAATGTACACATTGTGTACATTCTTATTGATTTCAAAAAGCATCTTTATTTCTGCCTTCATTTCATTGTTTATCCAGTCAACATTCAGGCGCCAGTTGTTCAGTTTCCATGAAGTTGTGTGGCTCTGAGTTAGTTTCTTAATCCTGAGTTCTAATTTTATTGCACTGTGGTCTGAGAGACTGTTTGTCATGATTTCTGTTCTTTTGCATTTGTTGCTGAGTGATTTACTTCCAATTATGTGGTCAATTTTAGAGTAGGTGCAATGTGGTGCTGAGAAGAATGTATATTCTATGGATTTGGGGTGGAGAGTTCTGTAGATGTCTATTAGGTCTGCTTGGTCCAGATCTGAGTTAAACTCCTGGATATCCTTGTTAATTTTCTGTCTCATTGATCTGTCTAATATTGACAGTGGAGTGTTAAAGTCTCCCACTATTCTTGTGTGGGAGTCTAAATCCCTTTGTAGGTCATTAAGACCTTGCTTTATGTATCTGGGTCTCCTGTATTGGGTGTATATATATTTAGGATAGTTAGCTCTTCATGTTGCATTGATCCTTTTACCATTATGTAATGTCCTTCTTTGTCTCTTTTGATTTTTGTTGGTTTAAGGTCCATTTTATCAGAGACAAGGATTGCAACTCCAGCTTTTTTTTTTGCTCTCCATTTGCTTGGTAAATCTTCCTCCATTCCTTTATTTTGAGGCTATGTGTGTCCTGGCACGTAAGATGGGTTTCCTAAATTCAGCACACCAATGGTTCTTGACTTTTTGTCCAATTTGCCAGTCTATGTCTTTTGATTGGGGCATTTAACCCATTTACATTTAAGGTTAATATTGTCATGTGTGAATTTGATCCTGCTGTTTTGATGCTAGTTGGTTGTTTTGCCCATTAGTTGACACAATTTCTTCATAGTATTGATGGTCTTTAAAATTTGATATGTTTTTGGAGTGGCTGGTACTGGTTGTTCATGTTTAGTGCTTCTTTCAGGAGCTCTTGTAAGGCATGCCTGGTGGTGACAAAATCTCTCAGCAATTGCTTGTTCTTTAAGGATTTTATTTCTCCTTCACTTAAGAAGCTTAGTTTGGCTGGATACCAAATTATAGGCTGAGGTTCTTTTATTTAAGGATGTTGAATATTGGCCCCCACTCTCTTCTGGCTTGTAGTATTTCTGCCAAGAGATCTGCTGTGAGTCTGATGGGCTTCCCTTTGTGGATAACCTGACCTTTCACTCTGGCTGCCTTTAGCATTTTTTCCTTCATTTCAGCCCTGGTGAATCTGACAATTATGTGCCTTGGGGTTGCTCTTCTTGAGGAATATCTTTGTGGTGTTCTCTGTATTTCCTGGACTTGAATGTTGGCTTGCCTTGCTAGGTCCCAACCTAGCAAGTTCTCCTGAAAAATATCCTGAAGAGTGTTTTCCAGGTTGAATTCATTCTCTCTGTCACATTCACATATACCTACCAAACGTAGATTAGGTCTTTTCACATAATCCCATATTTCTTGGAGGCTTTGCTCATTGCTTTTTACTCTTTTTTCTCTAGTCTTGCCTTCTCATTTTATTTTATTGAGTTGATCTTCAATCTCTGATATCCTTTCTTCTGCTTGGTTGATTCAGCTATTAAAACTTGTGTATGCTTCGCAAAGTTCTCTTGTTGTGTTTTTCAGCACCATCAAGTCATTTATATTCTTCTCCAAGGCGTTTATTCTCATTAGCATTTTGTCTCACCTTTTTTCAAGTTGCTTAGTTTCTTTGCATTGGGTTAGAACATGTTCTTTTAGCTCAGAGACATTTGTTATTACCCACCTTCTGAAGCCTGCTCCTGTCAATTCATCAGAATCATTCTCCATCCAGCTTTGTTCCCTTGCTGGTAGGGAGTTGTGATCCCTTAGAGGAGGCGAAGCATTCTGATTTTTGGTGTTTTCATCCTTTCTGTTTTTTAGTTTTCCTTTTAACAGTCAGGCCTCTCTGCCGCTGGACTGTTGGAGGTCCACTCCAGAACCTGCTTGCCTGGGGATCACCCATGGGGGCTGCAGAATAGTAAGAGTTGTTTTTTGTGTCTTCTTCTGTTATCTTCGTCCCAGAAGGGTAGCCATCAGATACCAGCCTGAGCATGGTGTTTGGGGAGCTGCTTGAGGAGACAGTCTGTCCCTTATAGGAGCTTAAGTGCTGTGCTGGCAGCTCCATTGTTCTGTTCAGAGCTGCTAGGCAGGTACATTTATGTCTGCTGCAGTGGAACTCATAACCGCCTTTTTTTCCCAGGTGCTTGTCCTGGGAAGGTGGGGCTTTATTTATAAGTTCCTGACATGCTGCTGCTTTTTTTCAGAGATGCCCTGCCCAGCAAGGAAGTAGTATAGTCACAGTCTGCCTGTAGAGGCATTGCTGAGCTGCTGTGTGCTGCTTTGTAAACTTCCTTGCAGTTTTGTTTACAGACGTACAGTTAGAACTGCCTTGGTAATGGTGGTCTGCCTCAGTAATGACAGACTGCCTCGGTGATGGAGGACTGCCTCGGTAGTGGTAGACTCCTCAGTAATGGTGGACGCCCTTCCTCGCACTGAGCTGGACCATCCCAGGTCCAGCTGCGCTTACTGCAAAGCTCTCAATCCAAAGGATTTCAGATTGCTGGTCTTTGTGGGGGTGGGACCTGCTGAGCTAGATCACCTGGTTTTCTATTTCAGCCCTCTCTTTTTCGGTTGAATGGGCGGCCCTGTCTCCCAGGTGTTCCAGTTGCCAGTTGAAATGGTCGCCCAGATTTGTGTGAGTTTTTGTGAGGAAACCCATGGCGTGAGCTGAAACAGCTGTGCTGGAAACTCATGGCACTTTTCAGCCCAGTAATCTCCTGGTCTGTGTGCAGTAAAAACTAGTTTGGAAATGCGGTGATCACCTACCCTCTGCATTGTTCTCACTGGGAACTGCACCCCAGAGCTGTTCCTATTCAGCCATCTTGGATCTCCCCAAGAGTTTTAATTTAAATAAAGTAAAAACAAAAACCAAATGCTTAGGTTCTTAGTCTTAAGAGATTTTGATTCCAACATGTTTGAAATAGGGGCTGGGATTCATGTGCTGAAGAACACTGTAATTTAAACAGCACCCCACATCATTATAATGAGTATCCAGATGTCCTATATGATGAGAGGGTGAATATATACTCTAGTAAGGTAAAGGGGCACAGTTGGAAACAGTCTAGTATTTTTAAAAACTCAGTTTCTTTGAAGTGTCACAATATATCTTTAAAATAGCCTCAAATTTTATTTTATTAAAAATATATCTGTTATTGTTTTACTCTTATCCTTATTTTTCCAATATCTTTTCTAGAATGATGTGCACTGTTTTTCTGGTAGCATTATATTCTGTGGTGAACCACTGGAGACATACATTCCAGACTGAGAAACATGGGGCTGAAAAATCCCTGATATCATTACCAACTCAAACACCTATTCAGAAATGTTTGGAACTAGATACATATTGCCCAACTTTAAATGTGTGATTTCCACTCTGGATCTCCCATACAAAATGACAGTTGCATTGCTCATGCCTACACTGTGAAATGAGGTGTTGAGAATTTTTTTAAATTAGTGCCTAATTAACTCTGAGCTGCTGGCAAATAAAACAATGTTGATTTTATTACATTGGGTATCATACTTTAAAAAGCTAACTCTATAGAAACAGGAAATTTTATGAAAGCATTGGCAGCTGTGATGGAATTCAAAAGTAAGCTCACAATCTCTTCCCAACTCCCACCAGCCCTCTTTTGAAGAATGGTCTGCCTTTCCAGACTGATTCTCAAAGTTTTATAATATAGAAGCAAGTGAATAGACTAAGAAAAATAAATGCAAAAAGGAGTAAGTGGAGAGGAAAGGTTTAATAGGTTTAGTAACATGAGGTACAGAATAAAAGAACAAAATCTACACAGGCTCTAAAGGCATTGAGTGAAATATTGCATAGAAGAGTCTTAGGTAGGAGAAAAATTTGCATGAGACAGGTCATATGAATTGGCTCTTGTTTCATGTCTCTTGAGAAACATAAAAACTGAAATACTTCAAAGTTAATTTGTACTCTTTGGACTGTATCTCCATGACAGTTACTTGGGAACATAGACTAACCCATGTGAGCAATGCATGTGTAAAGATTTCACAGCTTTTCAGCCTTCAGTGTATCAAACTGAAAGTAATGTAATTCAAAGCCAGTGGCTACAGATTCTGCAGTTGCATGGGGAGCCACATTAGTAACTGTAGGGAGTACACAATGCTGAAAACAGATTCTGGTTCTGTAGTCGAGTGTGGCTGCTAGGGTTAGGGGCTCTGGATCCACAGTGAGATCAGCAGCTTGCATTAGGCAAATAAAGGAGATAGAAAAATATTCAGGCAGTGCAAGAGGAGTGCTTAAACCCGGAAGTTCAAGACCATCTTGGGAAACATATCAAGACCTAGTCTGTACAAAAAATAATAAAAAAAATAACCAGGTAGAGTGGTGCCTGTAGTCTCAGCTACTCGGGAGGCTGAGGTAGGAAGATTGCTTGAGGCTGCAGCTAGCTGTGATTGTGCTGCTGCGCTCCAGCCTGGGTGAAAAAGTGAGACCCTGTCATAAAACAAGAACAAAAATTAGGGGTCTTTATTCTACAACAATAGAAATGATACAATATAAACTACAGAGATAAAATAGACTGGATAAAATAATGAACAGAGCCTCAGGGACATATGGAACTATAAGACAAGCTCCAACTTTCATATCACTGAAGTCCTGAAATGAGAGGAGGAAGATAGCATAGCTGATAAAGTACTTGAAATATCTCAAATTTGGCAAAAGGTTTAAGCATACAGATTCAAGGAACAGAGTGAATCTCAAACAGAAGAAAACCAAAGTAATTCACACCAAGAAACTATGGTTCAACTTCTGAAAATGAAAGACAAAATAATTATGAAAGCAGGGAGAGATAAATGACAGTTTACTTGTAGAGGAGAAATAATGCAAATGACAACACATTTCTCACCGGAAACTGTAGAGGCTAGAAGGAATAGCACAACATTGTCAAGTACTGAAAGAAATGTCAACCCCAAATTCTATTGCCAACAAAAATATTCTTCAGGAAAAACAGAAATAGGGACAGTTTTGGAAGAAATAAAACTAATGCAATTTCTTGCTATCAAACTTACTCTAAAATAACAGCCAAATAAAGTTCTGTAAACAGAAAGAAAATGATCACATAAGGATTCTGGAACATTAAAAATGAAGAAGGAACAAAGTAAGTAAAATACATGGGTAAATACAATAGACTTTCTTCTCCTCTTGGGCTTTCTACATTATTATATTTCACAGTAATAGCAAAAATTGCAGCACTGTCTGATGTAATCCTAAATGTCTGTAAAGAAAGTATTTAAGACGATCACGTTACAAATTGCTATTGACTGAATTGTGTCCCATGCCCTAAAAATGATATGTTGAAGCTCTAATCCCTGATGTGTTGGTGACTGGAAACAGGGTCTTTTGGAGATAATTTGGTTTAGATTAGGCCATGAGGGTGAGGCCCTCATGTTAGAATTAGTGCTGTTACAAGATGAGACAGTAGGGAGTTTGCTCTTTTTCAGCCATGTGAGGACACAGGGAGAAAGCGAACATATGCAAGATGGGAGGAGAAGCCTCACTAGAAACAGACCATGCTTTTACCCTTGTGCTAGAGACTTCCAGCACTCAGAACTCTGATATATAAATTACTACTGTTAAACTACCCAGTCTTTGGTATTTTTTAATGGCAGCCTGAGCTGACTAAGACACAAATGAAGAGCAGTAAAAGGACATAAAAGAAGGCAAGATTTATGCACTTTAATGAGTAAAATGATGACACGAATAGCCTGCATTAAGTTATGTATAAGTAATATAATACTGATATGGTTTGGATTTGTGTACCTGCCCAAATCTCATGTCAAATTGTAATCTCTGATGTTGAAGGAACGGCCTGGTAGAAGGTATTGGGTCAGGAGAGCAGATTTCCCCCTTACTGTTCTCATGACAATGAGTGAGTTCCCATGAGGTCTGGTTGTTTAAAAGTGTGTAGCACCACCCCCTTCACCCTTTTCTCCCTGCTTCAGCCATGTAGGACATGCCTGCTTCACCTTCACCTTCTGCCATGATTGAAAGTTTTGGGAGGCCTCCGCAGCCATGTTTCCTGCACAGCCTGAAGAACTGTGAGCTGATTAAGCCCCTTTTCTTTATAAATTACCCAATCTTAGGTAGTTCTTTATAGCAATATGAGAACAAACTAATACATGTAGAGAAATCACTAAAAAAGCTATTCAAAGAAATACACTCAAACTAGAGAAACTGGAATTGTAAAAAATGTTTAACTCCCATGAAGGCAGAAACAAAAAGCAGAAAACAATACAAAAACAGACCACAAATAAACAAAAAATTAAATGGCAGACATAAACTCTAATGAATAGTAAAAATTCTCTAACTATACTAATTAAAAGAGATTGACAGACATGACACATCAATATATTGTCTATAAGAAAGTTATTGTAAATATACTCATCCCTAAGCATCCACAGGAAATCGGTTCCAAACTAGCTGTGCATACCAAAATCCATAGATATTCAAGTTCTTTATATAAAATTGATGTAGTATTTGCATATAACCTATGTATATCCTCTTGAATAGTTTACATTATTTCTAGATTGCTTATAATACCTAATACAGTGTCAATTCTCTGTAAATGTTGTTATATTATATTGCTTTTATCTGTATTTTTTTGTGTTTTAGTTTTTTTTTTCAAATATTTTTGATCTGTCATTGGTTGAATATGTGGATCAGGAACTTGTGGATACAGAGGACCAACTGTATTGATACAGGAAAACTGATGGTCAATAGTGGAAAAATATTCATAAGTAATCAATAGCAGAATTGACTATATTAATATCAGATAATATATATTTAACCACAGAAAAATTACCAGAGACAGAAAGGAACATGATATACTGATGAAACTGTTAATGTACCAAGAAGACCTAGGATTCCAAATGTATATACATCAAACAAAACCATAAAATATGTGAAAGAAAAACAGAACTGAAATGAGAAATAGACAAATCTACAAACATAATTGAAAATTTTAACACCCTCTCTCAATAATTGATAGAACAGCTAAGTAGAAAATCTGCAAGGACACAGAAAAATCCAACAGTACTATCAATCAACAAGACGTAACAAATTTTTATAGAATAATCCATCAAATAACAGCAGAATACATTCTTTTCAAGCGCCCAAAGAACACATACCAAGAGAGACCATATACTGGGTCATCAAACAAACCCCAGCAAATTTACATGAAATGAAATTACCACAATAGAATCAAACTAAAATTTATTATCAGAAAGATAATGTTTTCATTTGAAAACTTGAAACACTTGAAAACTAAACAGCATATGTCTAGATAACTCATGAATCAAAGAAGTCTCAAGCAAACCCAAAACCACTGAAATAAAAATACTACATATCAAAATTTATGAGCTATAACGAACATAGACCTGAGAGGGACATTTATAGCACTAAATACATACATTAGATGAAAGAAAAAGTCTCACATCAATAATCTAAGCTTTTATTTCAAGAATCTAGAAAAAGTAGAGTAAAATAAAGCCAAAGCAAGCAGCAAGATGGGAAATAATAAAGAGCAGAAATCCCTGCTAAGCTTAAAAAATTTAAATATGAATAGATAAAATGAATATGGATATAATATTCTTTTTCAGTGGTCTCTTGAGCACCTAAATTTGGTTGAACATTATCATCAACTAAGAGCTACTCATTCTTTAAAGCTCAAATGAAGTATCATAATTTCCAGGAATCCTCTTCTAATCACATCAGACCCCAGGGAAAACATCCCTCGACCGAACTTAGTGGTAATTTTGACTGTCTTTAATTTTGTACATATACTATCTTAATTATCATGATAACCATACCCTAATGTGGTTCCTGATATAAATGTAATTATCAAAAGCAAATGTAGCGACCTGAGTATTTGAATATTTGACAGAGGACTATGAGAAGGAAAATGTTAAACATTCTCACAAAGAAAATATTTTTAAAAAGGAGGGATTGAGGGAGCAGAATCTGGGTGGTTATTTTTTCTCAGATGTCGAAATAAGGGTCATAACTTGCCATTCTGTAGGCCAAATCATGTCTACATGTATGCTGTATTTGGCCAGAAGAGTGTTTGGGGCTATGTTTTATGTCAGTGCTGTTAGACTGGGCATACACCTTCTCTTCTGGTTACAATTCCATCATTTGCGTATTTGACAGTATCTGGGTACATCAAACACTATTACTTTCTAATCCCCTTTCCTTTGATGTTATTTGATTTAACAACACCCTGACAGTCCTCATACTTTGTATACCAACATACTAAAGTACAAAGATAAGTAAATTAAGAATCAAAAGATTTGAGTTTTAGGCTCATGTGCAACTTGCTAGCTGTGTCACCTTGAATGCATCACATTACTTCTCTACAACACCATTCCCTCAACTACAGAATGGTGATGGTAACTGCTGCCCTGTGTGTCTCTTGGAGCAAATGAGAACGGCCAGAAACTGTAAAACTGCTGGACATGTCTGAGAGAGTTATTAGATGACCTCTTAGTCCCCTTCCTATAGCAAAATATTTTGTTCCCATGATTCTAGAACAACCACTGATAATTACCACTTCATTTTCTAACAAAGCTGTCATCTCCATAGCTATGAATATAAATGGATATGCTACTTAGTATTATGATGATAAAAACATTAGAAATGCTTGACTGGCTTTCTGATGTAATTATAATACGTGAAATAAATGCATTGTGTGTTGTATGTTGGCTTCTCAGGAAACTGTGGGAAAGTTTGATGAGAGCCTGCCTGTAAGATTAACTGTAAAATGGCTTGGATATGAGCACTATCGTCAGGATTGAAAACTGTTAAAGAATGTAATGAGAAAACTGACAAAAGGTAGCGGCAAGTGGCGTTATAGGCCTCAAGGAGGTCAAGTTGTCTACAGGGGGCTCTATAGCATCAGAGTTCAGCCCAATCTCATTACCATCTTCATTAACTACTCTGGAAAGGCCTCCAGGTCTCTTTAGAGCAATTTGCAGAAGATGCTTACTAGTGAGGAGCTGAAAACAGCAAAATTGTACCAAGGAATCAGACATATGACAGTGGAATCTTAGGCAAACACCAAAATCAGATTATTCCAGAGACAAAAATATTTGAGTTTGTAACCTCTGAAAATGCTTTCCCTCTCTTCTCTGTCTACTGAACAAAAACCGTGTTCTAAATTCTAGTCTTTCTCTGAGGTCTTTTTATATCCCTTCAAAGAGAACCATCCCTCTGTCTTCTGAAATTCTATGGTGTTTTCCTATTTTATATTACTCATCGAGCTTCTACAAATAAAACCAAATCTCACTTCTCCCTAAATTATAACTTCCCTGAGGCAAAGGATCATGTTTTAATTCTTTTGAAACATGGTAGTATTCAGCACAATGGCACATTCACCTTACTTTAGATTTTGGATCTGATTCTCTAGCCCATCTCCACTATCCCATTTTAGACCCTTTCTGTCTTTCTCTAAAGGCATGGCATCAGCCTCTGTATTATTCATCCTCATTCTGGTCTCATCGATGCCCTTTCACTAGGCCCTACAATTGTTACCTTCTACACTGCCGCATCACAGGAGTCTTCCTTATATGTTCAGCTGGTGATGTCATTCCTCTTCTCTGAAATTTTTGGTAGTTCTCCCTGGCTACTGAATCATGTATAAATACCTTATTCTAGTTTCTGAGATCCTATTTGATCTGTTTCTATCCTATTTTCCTATCTTATCTCTCACTGTTTTCTCTCACCAAATGGCTCCTTGTAATTTTCTGCTCACCAAAACCACCCCACATGGGCTTACCTCTTACCTGTGATGGCACCCTTGCCTCTCCACCAATTCTATCTGCATTCCTCGATTTCCCCACCTTATATATGCACCTGACTATGCCAGCTGCCTTTTATCTTTAGTTCCTAGTAAGATAACTACACAAACCTGGACTTCATTCTCACACTTCCCTCTCTCTCACCCTACCCTTCCATATTCAACTCAACACCTAATATCGTGACTAGGTGTTACTGATTTTAGCTCCTAATCATGTCTTGAATCAATTTATCTGTCTACTTCTAACACCACTACAATCTGTGGTCTTGACTATCCAACAAATGTCTAGTTGGTCTCTCTTCTACTTCTTTCTTGTTCTGCAGTGCATTCTAATCAAGTCACTCATATGCTCAAAATTGTTTCTGACTAATCTAAAGACAAAGATCAAAATATATATTATAGCCTACCAATCTCCTGCAAGTTTGGCCAAAATGCAAGGTTGGCTACTATCTCTTCAGCAGGTTATTCATACAGCAGGACATTTCTTGGTACCCTAATCACTCTGGCCTCCTTTCAGATCCTCAAATATGTCATGTTTCTTGGTTCCTCAGAGCATGTAAACAGATTGTGTATTCTGTCTCAAATGTCCCTTTTCTTTCCATCTCCTTAACCCCAGTCATATCTTCGAAGTCTTAGTTCAAATGTAGTTTCCACAAGAACTTTTATTAATGCTTCAGAGACCCTTTGCTATATATTCTTATAGAACCCTGTTCCTCTTCATGGTGAATCTTTCACTGTGTAATCTGATTCATTTACCAATTATTTAAATAATGTCTTCCTACTGTAACTGTATTGCCCTATGAAAGCAGTAATTTTCTGGGTTTTGTACATTATTGTAGTCTCATCTCTTAAAGAGGATTCAAATTTTAATACAGGAATTTATTGTATGACCAAGCTGATTACTTCAAATCTCTCTGTACTCATCTATTTATGTGTATGTTATTACATAGTTTAAATGAAAAATGTTAGTAAAGCCCAGAGCGTACTTAGTATATAACAAATGTATATTAATCGTACTATTTTCATACCAATATTTGTCAATACTGTCATCCAGTTTCTTGGGTGTAGGCCATATCTTCCTTTTTAACCTCTACTTTTATGTGCCCCCTGTGATACTTTGGGTGTAAAACGCCACCCACAAATGAATATTTATTATTAGCATCTTTGCGAGTGGGTCAATTATAGCCTTTGTCATCTCTATCATCATCCCCCTGTCTCTTTCTCCATCTCGTCTGCTACAATGAATTCCCAAGCATGTAAAAAATACGTTTTTTTTTTTTGTTGTTGTTGTTTGTTTGTTTTTGTTTGTTTGTTTGTTTGAGACAGAGTTTCACTCTTGCTACCCAGACTGGAGTGCAATGGTGCGATCTCAGCTCACCGCAACCTCCACCTCTTGGGTTCAGGCAATTCTCCTGCCTCAACCTCCTGAGTAACTGGGATTACAGGCACACGCCACCATGCCCAGCTAATGCTTTTTGTATTTTTAGTAGAGACGGGGTTTCACCATGTTGACCAGGATGGTCTCGATCTCTTGACCTTGTGATCCACCCACCTCAGCCTCCCAAAGTGCTGGGATTACAGGCTTGAGCCACCGTGCCTGGCCAAAAATACAGTTTTATGAGTAATTCTAGGGCCACAGAAAGGGAGGACTTTACATAGGAATGAAATGGTATTTAAGAAACAGCTGTGGGTCAAGAAGACTGCCATGTGACTTAGGCTTGCCTATTCAGAGCCCTGCACCCCTGTGAGAACAGTAGGAGGACCAAGGATGATCATGAGATGCTGGGCAGGCCAATTAGAAATGAAACTTTTCCTTGAGATTTCTGGGAAAGTACTCTTGTTTTCTCCCATGAGATGTGAAATCAGAAGTTTACAAGGGCTGGAGTTTGTATAGAAGAATAAAATATGAAAAAAACAAAACGAAACAAAAATCTGGTTGCTGGTGACATTGATTTGTCCTGAAATAAGCTATACTTGAAGCCAGGTATCCCTCCAGACTGTTTGGCAACATAGGACAATACATTTCCTTTTTAAATATGAACTGTTTAAAATTGGGTTTCCTGTCAATTGCAATCAAAATAATCCTGAGAGATTTGTGGCTTGAAAAAAAATTGAATTTAAGTTAAATTTTAAAGAATGTAAGGCCTATAAAGGAAGAGGAAAATCCTAGGCAGGATTACAAGACTAACACATGAAGGCCTGAAACAACAGCGTGTTCAGTGAACTGCAAATAGAGGATGATTCTTGTCTTCAGTGTAAAAGAAAAAAGACCAATCAGTTTCTGAGCACATCTACTTCCTGAGAGCTAGAATTCCCCATAGCTTCTGCCACATACCTTGCCCATAGTGGACTCAGCAAATGTTAAATTAATAAGCAAGTGAAGGAAATACAGAAATGCCCAGAGGAAGGAAAAATCCTCAGGGGAGAGAGGGGAGGAAAACTACCTAATTTCCTCACTCACTTCGTTAGATAAATGATGAGAAAGGCTGGCTTTGAAAACTAACTACTGGCTACTGTAAAAATGTTAGTGTCATGAAGCATGCAAACTAAAATTCTGCTGCAGACAGGTAAAATTTCATTAGGTATCTAGTGTTTATTCTGAGACTAATAATGATTCAACCACAAAGAATGATAATTAATTGGTACCACTGATCCTGTCACACCACCTTTTCCTCATATGGCTAGGAGCCTCGCTAGGATGACAGTGTTCCAGAAAGCCAGGCATTGAGGCTGCCTGGAGACCACCATCCGTGTTACCAGTAGCAGAGACAGGCATGTGGCACTTGGCCGATGAAACTCTCCGCACAGGGCATTCTTCCTCTCTTCACCACATTTACTCATATCTGCCTCAAGGTCTTCAGCTTAAACATCATTTCCTCAGTGAAGCCATCTCTGATAAGATCAAGTCTTGCTATTACACGCTGTCGTAGTTACTCGGATTTTCTTGTTATTTAAACTAATCCTAATTGTAATTTTTAAAAATCTGGGTATGAAGTGGACGAATTTTGGCTTCTCTTCTGTACTACAACCTCTTTGAGGATGGGCACTGTAGCATGCCCAGTGTTCATTCTGGTATCCCTCTCATTACTGCCTGGCACAGAGCTGCATAAAAGGTGGGTGTTCAGAGTTTGTTGAATGAATGGTATTGACTTCCCTGTAAACTGCATTGACTTCCTTGGAAATTGCCTCTCACTCCATCTCATCCTTCTGGTTCATCCTATTCCCTTGCTTCTTCCTAGGTTTGAAATTACTCCTAGGTTTGAAATAATAGAAGATAGGGTTCTGGGGAAAGCAAAAATTATAAAGCTTGCCTACCAAAGAAAGAAGACAAATTTTTAAAAATAAATGAACAAAGTGATTTCAAAAAGTGACATATGCTGCGAGAAAAATCAGACCGATGAGATGGAAAATGATGAGGGGGCTAATTCATTTAGCATGGGCAGAGAAAGCCTCCAGAAGGAGGTAACCTCTGATGAGGAAAAGTCAGCACTAATGAAGAGACTGGGGAAGGTGTGATTCAAGCAAAGGGAACAGAGGTAATCTTTACCATTTACCCCTATACCTTACAGAACAGACAACTAAAAACTAGAAAAGAACACACTGCTCACTAAATGGCAGGACCGCTACATTCTACATTGGTTCTGGATTTAACCCAAGTACTTCGTCTCTTGGGTTCTCAGTTTTCTCATCTGTGAAATGAAATAATACTGTACTGTATAAAAAGTAGAGAATATCTTTGACATCTTTTCTGGTTTTAAAATTGATGTGTTTATGAAAAAGTCTGCCCTATCTGGGTGTGTTGGGAAGCACAGGTATTTTCACCTCATTTGTCACAGAGTCTTTAAGATTTAGCCCCAATTTTCCTATTAAATTTCCTTTTCTGTCATTCCTCCATTTCCCTCAATATATCCTGTGCATCAAACACAGTGTTCCCTATACATACCTTTGGCTTCCCTACATTTCTTGTCTTTGCTTTCTGAATAGAATACTCGTTCTCTCATGTCTGGAAATCTAAGTCCTCCCCAACCTAGAGACCAAGCAGCACTTTTGCCACATTAACATGAAGGCTTCCTAGATGTTAATAGTAAATGTCTCACTTTTTAGACTTGCCTTGATACTTGGGTCTTTGTTCTGGCACTGTCACCATGTCCACTCCAAGGCAAAGTTATCTGTGTCCAAATTTTCTCTTCTGTTTGACTCTAAGCCCCTTAAAATCAACTGCTGCCCCCCCCCCACTGCCTTATACATAATAGGCACTACATCGCACTACACAATTGGAGGTGTTTATTAAAAGACTTTTTGGCAAAGAGCATATTAACAAGTGTTGGCCAATGGATTTCTTCGTGAGTGGCAGCTATGATTGATCTCAAAGAGTTACATTCAATTAGCAACGCCTTCCCTGCATGTGAGAGCAGAGCACAGCCGTACACATGCCTTGAATTCACCATAACTGGTTTAGCTTATGGAGGTTTGCCCAGATGACAGACAGGAAACACATGGATACCTAGGATCTTGAATAGGAGGTAGAGTCTACTCTGCCTAGTACCTGGATAAGGAGGGCCCTCCTAGGAATATTAGTTGCTTTGGATTTTAACATGCCAAACGGAGTTCTTTCTTTATAATTTTAACCTCCCACAAAGATATTGGTTATATTGTTGATTATCACAGTCATCAGCTAACTCTTGTAAGTATTATTCAATTCAAATTAATGTATTTTGAGGACTCCGTGCAGGACACTGTGAGATCTCCTGAACATAATGGTGCAATGTTCTCATTTCTGATCATGCCTATGTCTAGGACGGCAATTGAACTATTGTGCTAGGAATTTATCAAAGAATAGTCTTAAAAGTAGGCAAATTGGGTGGTGGTTATACAGAAAAATGCCCCCTGGCCCTCTGTGAATGGTGACTCACTCCTGAAAATTTAGTCAGTGAAGGTTGACTTGTACTTTTACCTTCCCAAACAAAGAGGTCTCCTCAAGTTGAAATAATAACAATGTCAGCATATGCACAGCACTCTGTCCTTTACAAAACCCCTTGATTTCCATTATTTCATTTATTCTCATAATCAACACACTACAAGGCAGAACACACAGGGAGTCTAATCATGTTCTGGAGAGGGGAACTGATGTCCAATCATTCACTCAAAATTACTCTCCAAGGAAGTATCAGGCCAGAATTAGAGCCCAGGTCGTCTCTCTATTTCTGGCGTTATTTCCTTCTATATAAAATGGTGTCAACAGTCATCTCTGATGTCCTCACTTTAGGGAGTTGCTTAGATCAATCCTGTTAATTATCTTTTTATAAGGAGCATTGAGGGCAGTAGAGAAGTGGGGAAAGTAGGTGATAGGAAAGAGAGGGGCACTAAAGAGGATCAGAGGAATACAGAAAAAAAAAATGCATGTAAGTGTTGTTGCCAGCCAAAGGGGCCAGATAACAGCATCTCATAATTGGCAGGATAGGAGCTATGCTGTAGTTTCCTTCAAACATACCAACAGTCCATTGTTTGATTTGGAATTCATTTACTTCCCTCTAGAAACACACCCTTGCCTCCTCCATGGTAATGGATTTTTAAATTTTTATTTTGAAATAATCATTACCTACTGTTTACCTCAGTGGAAACTGGGTAATCTTGCAAAACTACATCACGACCTGGATATTAACATCAATACAGTCAAAATACATAATATTATCTCAAGAATTATTTTGCCCTTTTATAACCTGTTTCCCAATTGCTTACCATTGCCTACGTTTTCCTTAACCCCTGAATACTACTAATCTATGCTCCATTGCAATAATTTTGTCATAAGAGTGTAATACAAATTGAATCATATATTATGTAACCGTTTAGGACTTTTTCACTCAGAAAAAAAAATCTCTAAAAATTAGTCTAGGTTGTCAGATGAATCAGTGAATCCATCAGTCCCTTTTTACCGACTTATTTTAGCTTGGTAGCATTCCACAGGTTGGATATGCCACAGTTTGTTTAACCATTTACCTCTTGAAAGGTATCTGGTTTGTTTCCAGTTTGAGATAATTATGATAAAGCTACCGGAAAACATTTTTGTACAGATTTTTATGTGAACATGCTTTTTATTTTAGATGGAGTCTTGCTGTGTCACCCAGATTAGAGTTCAGTGGCTCGATCTCAGCTCACTGGAACCTCCACCTCCCAGGTTCAAGTGATTCTCCTGCCTCAGCCTTCCAAGTAGCTCGGATTACAGGCTCCCACCACCTTGCCCAGCTAATTTTTATATGTTTTTTAGTAGAGATGGGGTTTCACCATCTTGGCCAGGCTGGTCTCGAACTCCACCCTCCTTGGCCTCCCAAAGTGCTGGGATTACAGGTGTGAGCCACCGCGCTCAGACTATTTTGTCTTTTAAGAAACTGGCACACTGTTTTCTTAGTGGCTGTACCCTTTTATGTTCCTATTAGTAAGATGACAAAGTGGTGAAGTTTTCCCAGATTCTCTCAAGCATTTGGTAGTTTCACTATACATATTTTGCTATTTTAGTCATCCTCCTAGGTCTGTAGTGACATCTCACTGTGGTTGTATGTTGCCTTTCTCTGGTGGCTAATGATATCTAGCAGTCTTTTCACATATTTATTTGTCATCTGTTTTTATTTTCTTCTGTGAAACATCTATTCCTAATTTTTGCGCATTTTCCAATTTAATTGTTCGATTTTTTTTTATTGTTACATTTTAAGAGTTCTTTAAATGTTACGGATAATAGTTGTTTGCCAGATACGTGTTTTGTAAATGTTTTCTCCCACTCTGTAGCTTGTCTTTTCATCTCTTAACAGTCATTCACAAAGCAAAAGATGTTAATATTAATGAAGTTCAATTTCTCAATTTTTCCTTTTATGAATGATGCTTTTGATGTCAAATCTAAAAACTCTTTGCCTAGTGCTAGATTCTGAAGATTTTGTTTTTCTTTCTAAAAGTTTTATAGCTTTATGTTTAAGTCTGTTGTTAATTTTGAGTTCATTATTATAAGGTGTGAGGTTTAGATTACAATAGCACTTTTTTTTCCCTTGCACTACGGATGTCCGATTCTTCCAGCATTTGTTAAAAAGCCTCTTTTACCTCCACCAAATTGCATCTGTACTTTTGCCAAAAATTGGGCATATTTGCCTGCATCTTTTTCTGAATTATCCATTCATATTGATGTATATATCTGTCTCTCCACCAATACTATACAGTCTTGACTTCTGAAGTTATATATTAAACCTTTAGATCAAATAAACTGATTGTTTCTACTTTTTCTTCTCAAAATACTACTATTCATTCAAATTCCTTTGTATTTTCATAAATGTTTTTGTTAAACATTGCCTATATTTATAAAAACCCTTACTGAGGTTTTGATAGGAATTACCTTAAACCTCTATTTCAATTTGTCTAGAATCAATATCTTTATTTAGTTTTCTAATCCATTAACTCAGTATGACTCTCTATTTATTTAGGAATATTTTGACTTCTTTCATTAGCGTTTTTTGTTTTCCATCTATAAGTCCTGCACATGTTTTGTTAGATTTATATCTAAGTATTTTATTTTTTGAGCTATTATAAATCATTTTGTTTTTAATTTTGATGTCATATGTCCATTGCTGGTATATAGATATTCAGTTAATTTTTGTATGTTTATCTTGTATCTTATGGCCTTGCTGAACCCACTTTGGCATTCTTGAGGTTTTCTTTTTTTGTGTGGATTCTTGGAATATTTTTTGTAGTGGTCTTGTAATCTCCAAATGTGGTTTTATGTGGTGTATGTCCTTTACTTGCCTATACCACTGGCCAGAAATTCCAGCACTGTGCTAAATTAGAGTGGTGAGAGCAGATATCTTTGCCTTGTACTCCAGCCTTAGAGGAAAAACATTCAGTGATTCAGTGTTTTACCACTAAGTTTAATGTTAGTTGTAGGGGGTATGTGTTTGTGTGTATTTGTAGATGCTCTTTATCAAGTTGAAAAAATTTCCTTCTCTTCCTACATTTCCGAGAGTTTCTTTAACTGTCAATGGGTCTTTAAATTTGTCAAATGTATTTTACTGCATCAATTGTTATCTTTGTTTTGCTTTGTTCTGTTTTTTCTTAGAGATGGAGTCTTGCTGTCATCCAGGCTGGAGTGTAGTGGCATGATCTTGGCTCACTGCAAGCTCTGCTTCCTGGGTTCAAGCAATCCTTCCACCTCAGCCTTCCAAGTAGCTGAGGTTACAGGCATGTGCCACCATACATGGCTAATTTGTTTTGTATTTTTAGTAGAGACAGGGTTTCACTATGTTGTTCAGGCTGGTCTTGAACTCCTGACCTCAAGTGACAGACCTGCCTTGCTCTCTTAAAGTGCTGAGATTACAGGCATGAGCCACTGTACCCAACATATGTTATCTATTTTCATCTCTAAACTAAGTCTATGTTGGATTACACTGGCATATTTTTGAATATTGAACCAGACTTGTATCCAAGAAATAAATTCCAGTTGGTCATAATTTATATTTCCATATATTGCTAAATTCTTTTTTTTTCCTGATTTATTTATTTTATTGCATTTTAGGTTTTGGGGTACATGTGAAGAACATGCAAAATTGTTGCATATGTACACATGTGGCAGTGTGATTTGCTACCTTCCTCCCCATCACCTGTATCTGGCATTTCTCCCCTTGCTGTCTCTCCCCAGCTCCACACCACCCACCGTCCCTCCCCTATTTCCCCCCAACTGACCCCAGTATCTAGTGCTCCCCTCCCTGTGTCCATGTGTTCTCATTGTTCAACACCTGCCTATGAGCGAGCACATGCGGTATTTGATCTTCTGCTCTTCTGTCAGTTTGCTGAGAATGATGGTTTCCAGGTTCATCCATATCCCTAGAAAGGACCCAAATTCATCGTTTTTGATGGCTGCATAATATTCCATGGTGTATATGTGCCATATTTTCCCTATCCAGTCTATCGTCGATGGGCATTTGGGTTGGTTCCAGGTCTTTGCTATTGTAAACAGTACTGCAATGAACATTCGTGTGCACGTGTCCTTATATTAGAACGAATTGTAATCCTTTGGATATATACCCAGTAATGGGATTGCTGGGTCAAATGGAATTTCTATTTCTAGGTCCTTGAGGAATCGCCACACTGTCTTCCACAATGGTTGAACTAATTTACACTCCC
>NW_016107441.1:1860456-1861635 GCF_001604975.1 Cebus imitator | reverse complement strand
AGTTTTGATGATAGGGTGTCAATTTTTGATCTCTTCTTGCTTCTCATGTGGGCACTTATTGCTATATATTTTCCTCTAGAGACTGCTTTATATGTGTCCCAGAGATTCCGGTATGTTGTGTCTTCATTCTCGTTGGTTTCAAAGAACATCTTTATTTCTGTCTTCATTTCATTGTTTATCCAGTCAACATTCAAGAGCAAGTTGTTCAGTTTCCATGAAGCTGTGTGGTTCTGGGTTAGTTTTTGAATTCTGACTTCTAACTTGATTGCACTGTGGTCTGAGAGACTGTTTGTTATGATTTCTGTTCTTTTGCATTTGCAGAGGAGTGATTTACTCCCAACTATGTGGTCAATTTTAGAGTAGGTGTGATGTGGTGCTGAGAAGAATGTATATTCTGTGTATTTGGGGTGGAGAGTTCTGTAAATGTCTATTAGGTTTGCTTGGTCCAAGTCTGAGTTCAAGTCCTGGATATCCTTGTTAATTTTCTATCTGGTTGATCTGTCTAATATTGACAATGGGGTGTTAAAGTCTCCCACTATTATTGTGTGGGAGTCTAAGTCTCTTTGTAAGTCATTAAGAACTTGCCTTATGTATCTGGATGCTCCTGTATTGGGTGTGTATATATTTAGGACCGTTAGCTCTTCTTGTTGCATTGATCCTTTCACCATTATGTAATGTCCTTCTTTGTCTCTTATGATCTTTGTTGCTTTAAAGTCTAATTTATCAGAGGGGAGAATTGCAACTCCTCCTTTTTTTTGCTCTCCATTTGCTTGGTAAATCTTCCTCCATCCCTTTATTTTGAGCCGTTGTGTATCCTTGAATGTGAGATGGGTTTCCTGGATACAACACACCGATGGGTTTTGGCTTTTGATCCAGTTTGCCAGTCTGTGTCTTTTGATTGGGGCATTTAGTTCATTTACCTTTAGGGTTAATATTGTTATGTTTGAATTTGATACTGCCATTTTGGTGCTATCTGGGTGTTTTGCCCTTTAGTTGAGCTGGTACTTGTTGTTCCTTTATATGTGTAGAGCCTCTTTCAGGAGCTCTTGTAGAGCTGGCCCGGTGGTGACGAAATCTCTGAGTACTTGCATGTTCCCAAAGGATTTTATTTTTCCTTCACTTATGAAGCTTAGTTTGGCTGGATAGGAGATTCTGGGTTGAAAGTTCTTTTCTTTAAGG
>NW_016107441.1:1837074-1858606 GCF_001604975.1 Cebus imitator | reverse complement strand
TTCTCTGCTCAGTCCCCTTTTTAAACAGACGAATGGGCGACTTCCCATGGCTCCAATCGCCAGCCAAAAGGGCACCCAGACTGGTGTATTTTGTTTGGAGAACCACTGCTCCAGGGCACTGACAAAGCAGCCGCGTGGGGCAAAGCAGTGGCGCCGGCTGGCACAGGCGCGCTGGCCGAAACAGCCGCACTGGTGACCTGTGGAGTTCCTCTGCCTGGGAATTGCCTAGTTTGTGGGCAATAAAAATGTGGCATCCACTCACCCTCTGCGCTTTCACTGGGAGCTGCAATCCTGAGCTGTTCCTAAACGGCCATCTTGGATCCTCTCCTCCTTATAGCACATTTCTATCTTAGTCAGCTCAGGCTGCTCTAACAAAATGCCATAGGCCAGTTAGCTGATACATAATAACAGCTTATTTCTCACAGTTCTGGAGGCAGGAGGTCCAAGATCAGGGTACTACCATGAGATCTGGTGAGGGTGCCTTCCTGGTTTGCAGAAGGCCACCTTCTTTCTGCGTCCTCTCATGGTGAAGGACTAAATTCTTTATTATTTTATTTTATTATTATTTTGAGAAGGGTCTCACTCTCTCACCCAGGTTGGTGTGCAGCAGCATGATCACAAATCACTGCAACCTCTGCCTCCTAGGCTCAAGGAATCCTCTCTCCTCAGCCTCTTGAGTAGCTGTGACCACAGGTGCATGCCACCATGCCCAACTAATTTTTTGTATTTTTGGTAAAGATGGGGTTTCATCATGTTGCCCAGGCTGGTCTTGAACTCCTGAGCTCAGTGATCCACCAAACTTGGCCTCCCAAAGTGCTAGGATTACAGGTGTGAGCCACTGGTTTGGCCTATTGATAAACTCTTTTGCTAATATTTTGTTAAGGAATTTTGTGGCTGTGTCATGATGGGTATTTGTCTGTAGGGTTTTTCTTTTTTTTCTTTTTTTATACTTTCTCTAATTTAGTATCAGCAATGAGAGGGATCCTAGCTTTGTAAAATAATTGGACTTCCTCTTCTTCTTTGCTCTAGAAGGGTTTGTGTGGAATTGGTGTCATTTCTTTTTAATCATTTGGTTAAATTCTTCAGCAAAACCATTGGGGCCTAGAGATTTCTTCATGGGGAGTTTCTAAATTATGAATTTAGTTTCCTTAATAGTTATTGGGCTATTCAACTCTCTGTTTTACATTGAATGTGTTGTGATAGTTTCAAGGAATTGGTCCGTTATGTCTAAGTTGTCAAATGTCTAAGTGTAGAATTATTCATAGTATATTCCCTTATTATCCTTTTCATTTTTACAGTCTCTGTAATGACATCCCCTGTGACATTTTGATAGACCACCTGGATGGAAAGAAGTTATGGAGGGAGAGAAGGTGTGCCTTACTGGGTTTGGGTGGAAGTCCAGGTTCCCCACTATGATTTACTCTGATGCTGATAGGGATTGGTGCTTGCTACCACCCAGCAGGGATGAAAGTTTCAGTTCCTCGCTTGGCCTTCTCAGATACTACCCTGGTAGGGTTAGGGGAGGCTGGTACTCCTTGTTACAACATGGTAAAAGTGGAAGTGGGGAGTTAAGAGTGGCTGCAGGAGTGCAGTTAGTGGTTAAACAGTTTCTGGTTTTGTCTGGCCACTCCTTTCCTTTGCTTTGACTTGAAAAGGTCTTTGGATGTTCCTTGGCTTGTTTGTGCCTCTTGGCATTTCCAGTTAGCTGGGTTCACCAGCACCTAGTCTGGGTTCTATGATACCAAAAGAAAACTCAGGAAAACATAGCCATGTCATCATTCAGGACACAGTTTCCTATCCAGTCTGCCACCTATTGCCCAGTTTTCAGAGTCGTCTTATGTTTGCCTTATACATAATGTTCAGGGTTCGTATTTGGGCTTAACAGGAGAAATAGGGAAAGGTGTTACCTGTTTTGTCTTCTCTGAAGCTTGCCGCTTTACTTTAACAGGTGCCTAGAAGCATGCCTGAAGTCAGAATAGTTTTTATTTAAAGACATTTTAATACATATATAAAACCTTAGGATTTCGAAAAATGAACAAAAGACCAGAAAAGATCCATAAGATTGAGTTTTCAAGGAGTGGCAAGTAATCTGATATAGCTGTGATATAATGGGCGCATGGTAAGGCCTAAAGAGACGGGGCTGGAGATAAGGACCTTGAGCAGTTTGAATTTCTTCTATGCTAATGGGAAGCCATTGAGGGCTATTGTGCAGACCAGGGCATGGCTTGACGGCATTTTTAAGGTCACCCTCCTGTAACATGCCCTCTGAGATGACCAGAGCTTGAGCTAGTGACATACATAGATATTGAAACACTTAACATGACAATTGTAATATAGTTGAACATGGTCAAAATTGAGGTTTTCCCAGGCTGATTTGTGTACTGAATCAAAAGTGCCTACAATGATTTACACAAAAGCTAGTAACACCATCCAGCTGTTTACTATGTATACCTGTAATCTGTGCAGTTATTTCATAATGATAAATTATGCAATTAGACTTCCATCACTATAGATATAAACACTACAGAAAAACTGATTACTGTTTTGTATTCCCTTGGTGCATTAATAGAATCAATTATGCTGTATTTTCAATATGACAAACTGCTGGAGAGATTGTACATGATTTTTTCCCTCATTTTTGTATTGTTAATTTGCCAAGTAATTATCTCTCCAGGCAAGGCTTGCTATTACTGAGACAAATAATTGGGGCAAACTGGAGACCAGGGGTGAGATGTCCTTTTGCGGGATCATCTCCACTCGGCTGTCTTGTAGACTGTGTCTTCTCAGTCCTCACCTGTGGGCTTTGAGCAAGCATGTAAGGTTACTTTGCTTTGGAGAACAGACCATGGGTACGGTAAAAACAAAACAAAACAAAACAAAAAAATGAGAAATGAGATTTTTTTTTTCTAAATTTCAAACATCATTATTACTATTCAATTTTTACAGTGGAACTATTTCTAAGTGAAATCTCATTTGTACTTCAATGCATTCAAGAGCTAGACAGGGGGATTCTCTGACTGAAGTAGGGGAGTTGTGCCTGGATTTCCCCACCTGCCTTCAGGAACCTCTTCTATGAAGGTAACCCCTGAGACAAAACTGCAGAAATCTAGGCCTGGTTTGAAACATCACAGTTCTGCCTGACTTGGTTGCATTCTTTGATGTTTACAGATGAGAAAATCCATCCATTCATTTATTCCACAAATATTTATCGAGTACTGACACTGCCAAGCACTATGCTGGGAACTTGAAACTATAATCCTAAACAAGATGGCGGGTAAGAGACTCACAAACACTATTGACCCCTAGTTTGGACCCCGCTCTAGAAAACATGCTTCTCTCTGGCACCCATAATGCACATACTGAGTTTCTTTGCCTCTTCAGTGTTTCTCCTTCTCCTTCCCTATTCCGGTGGACAATGACCTCATGCTCTCTCTAATAAGTCCTCCAAATAAAAAAATATCAATCTAAAATAACTATCTACTGTATTCCTTCTAAGAATAATTAATTTTCCCACAATACTGTTGAAAGTAGGAAAGGCTTTTAGGAAACCAGGAATTGAGTAATGTTTTTTAAAACTGTGGTTTTTTTTTTTTTTGGTAAGCTGTAGTGGCATGCCTATCCTTTCTGAGTCCAACAGCTGGTTTGTGATTCTGCTACTTCCAGCCTTCTCCTTATTTCAGATGTTTTATTCCTTTGTAGAACGACATACTTCTCTAATCCATAAACTACATTTCTGTCTCATTTAAGTAATTTAAGAAAGCAATAGAAGTTGGGTTCCCAGATTTAGCAAATTAAAGCATGGAATATCCAGTTAATTTGAATTACAGATCAATAATAAATACTTTTAAGTATGAATATATCCTAAATAGTATATAACACATTCTTATAAAATTATTAAAATTACTATTTTTAGTATAAACATGACACTAAATCGTGCATGGATCATATCCATTCTAAAATATTATTTATCATTTATCTGAAATTCAGATTTAACTGTCATATTTTGTCTGATAACACTAAGTAGAACAGCAATTACAATTACTAGCTAAGTAGTAACTCAGACTGAAGTTCTGTCAATTTCTAACTTGCCAAGTTACTTTTATAAACCTCAATTTTCACATCTTTAAAATAGAGATTGATAAGACAACGTATTTTCTGTTTTTGTTGAGAGTATGACATACATGAATGCTTTTAGAGTGCCCTGCAACTGATTTTTTTTTAAGGAAGTTTTTAATTGGTGCTTGCTGGTTTTCTTTTGAACTCCAGAAAACATCAGTGTGTGTGTGAATGTGTGTGTATGTTTGTGTATGTGTATGTGTGTATACAATGTATATGTACATATAGAAAGAGAGCAAGTGTGTGTGTGTGTGTGTGTGTGTGTGTGTGTGTGTGTGTCCTGTCCCACTGAAATATCCTGCAGTAAGTGGAAATAATAAAAATGGATGCATCCCTCACAGTATTTCAGGATTGTTGAGGCAGAAAAACAGATATGGAAATGCAAGCTGTTATTATACAGTTAGGTTTCATGGCCTGCTGGAAAAAGCCTGGGCTTAATTCAAGAGTTATTTGCATTGCTCATAGGATAGCACAGATATATTTTCAGTCTGTCAAGCTCATTTTCAAGCACTATGGGCTCTGCATAGTTTAAATGAATTTTGCCAGCCATGTTCCCGTACTGAGAACCCTAAGGCATATGTTCCTGATTCATTTCTGCTGAACCAATCAAATTGTTCTTTTCTTTTTTTTCCCTAAACTCATACATGTTTGCAATGGGTCAGGAAATATTTTATTTCAGTGTTCTAGAATTAGTTGTTATTAACAAAGATACTGATTATGAATTTATGTGCATACCTGTCTCTCCTACACCATCTTTTTATCTATAGTATAATTACTGCTCAAGTAGGAGGTGGAATTGTATACCGGCAGCCTCTGAGCCAGAATATTTCCATATGACAAAATCGAAAGGATATTAACAGCATCAGTCTTTTAAACTAATTAGAATTTCAAAAAGCATTGATAACCAAGTTTACACCTGAAACTGCTATGAGTAAGAGATCCAGTAAGTTCACCCTCTTAATAAATAACACTGGTTAATATAACAAAGGTAGCTGTCATTTTTGATATTTGTTTTTATGCCTATAGTACAAAGATGCAATTCATTCTAGGGATCAGAGTGCTAAGGAGCAACCCATTTGTCCCTTTGACTGATTATGGATTTTAAATAACCACAAACATCAAAAAGAAATAGAATTTCATTTGTATCACTATAGTAGAGTTAAACCATGGTATAAAAGCTGCTAAAGAATGACTCTAAGAAATGCTATGAAAATATATTTGAGTAACTTGATAATGACCAAGGAGACTAACATGAGAATTGCTATTCATTTTTCTTTTCTTTCTTTTTTTTTTATTGTACTTTAGGCTCCAGGGTACATGTGCAGATCATGCAGGGTTGTTGCATAGGTACATATATGGCAAGGTGGTTCACTGCCTCCATTCCCCTATCATCTATATCTGTAATTTCTCCCCATGTTATCCCTCCCCACCCTCCCCACTCCCCACTGTCCCTCCTTTGGCCCCTCCAACTGACCCCAGTGTATGATGCTCCCCTCCCTCTGTCCATATATTCTCATTGTTCAACACATGCCTATGAGTGAGAACATGTGGTGCTTGGTTTTCTGTTCTTGTGTCAGTTTGCTGAGAATGATGGTTTCCAGATTCATCCATGTCCCTACAAAGGACACAAACTCATTGGTTTTTATGGCTACATAGTATTCCATGGAGTATATGTGCCACATTTTCCTCATCTAGTCTACCACTGATGGGCCTTTGGGTTGGTTCCAGGTCTTTGCTATTGTAAACAGTGCCAATATGAACATACGTGTGCATGTTTCTTTATAATTGAATGATTTATAATCCTTTGGGTATATACCCAGTAATGGCATTGCTGGGTCAAATGGAATTTCTATTTCTAGGTCCTTGAGGAATTGCCACACTGTCTTCCACAATGGTTGAACTAATTTA
Source organism: Cebus imitator (assembly GCF_001604975.1). Classification (NCBI taxonomy): domain Eukaryota; kingdom Metazoa; phylum Chordata; class Mammalia; order Primates; family Cebidae; genus Cebus; species Cebus imitator. Next base: position 1,852,582 of record NW_016107441.1, on the reverse strand, counting down.
CACTCCTAGCAACAGTGTAAATGTGTTCCTATTTCTCCATATCCTCTGCAGCACCTGTTGTCTCCAGATTGCCATTCTAACTGGTGTGAGATGATATCTCATTGTGGTTTTGATTTGCACATTTCTTTAATGAACAGTGATGATGAGCATTTTTTCATATGCTTGTTTGCCTCATATATGTCTTCTTTTGAAAATTGACTGTTCATATACTTCTTCTACTTTTGAATGGGTTTGTTAGTTTTTTTCTTGTCAATCCATTTTAGTTCTTTGTAGATTCTGGATATTAGCCCTTTGTCAGATGTGTAGGTTGGAAAATTTTTTCCTATTCTGTTGGTTGCCAGTTTGCTCTAATGATTGTTTCTTTTGCTGTACAGAAGCTCTAATTTTCAAAAATATTTTAATAATGATGTACTAAGTAGAATTTTTAATGTAATTCACCTGAATGAATATTGCCAAAATATGATATAAAGTTGATTTTAACAATCCAGATTTTGGATGTATATACACACACATTATTGACATTAAATGGGTAACCAAAAGTGTGTGTGTGTGTATATATATATTACATATATGTATAATTATAAATTACGTATTATATATAATTTTGTATTCTGTGTTTACAATTAAGTGACAAAGATTGAGCATTTTTGGTTGAGTGCAAGGGTACTGTCCATTCATAAATAAATGGTCATTTTGTGGATGGCAAGCACCCAAATGAGGTGTGGGATTGATGCCATACCTAGTTTACTTTAGGGATATGGTAGCAGGATACGCAGGGGGATAAGGCTTGAAGGGGTAGGCTATGGTTTTTAATAACCAATCTTTTCTTCCTTAAGCTCTCAAGAGTTGCTTTTTATCACTTTGCTTGAGTGATCAATCTACTTTGTATTTTAATTATTTACACGCATTTTATACTGTGAGCTGATGGAGAGCAAAGTCTCTCCACAGGATCTGATTAAACTTTTTTTCCTTTTTATCCCCTGTATGATGTCTTTACCATGTTGAGTTCTCAGTAAATATTACCTTTAACGCATGTTTAAGGATGGGAAATCATTTATGGACATTGATAAAAAGTAGACGTGGCTAGTTTTATGCTATCAGTTTATAGGAAGGCCTGACAGGCCCACCTGCAGCTGGGGCTAATAAATCTATTAAGATTTTTTTTTAATTGCATTTTAGGTTTTGGGGTACATGTGAAGAACATGCAAGATTGTTGCATAGGTACACACATGGCAGTGTGATATGCTGCCTTCTTCCCCTTCACCTATATCTGGCATTTCTCCCTGCTATCTCTCCCCACCTCCCCACACTCCTGTCCCTCCCTGATGTTCCCCCAACAGACCCCAGTGTGTAATGTTCCCCTCCCTGTGTCCATGTGTTCTCATTTTTCAAAACCCGCCTATGAGTGAGAACATGCGGCGTTTGATTTTCTGCTCTTGTGTCAGTTTGCTGAGAATGATGGCTTCCAGGTTCATCCATGTCCCTACAAAGGACACGAACTCATCATTTTTGATGGCTGCATAATATTCTATGGTGTATATGTACCACATTTTCCCTGTCCAATCTATCATCAATGGGCATTTGGGTTGGTTCCAGGTGACTTAAACATAAGACCTAATACCATAAACACCCTAGAAGAAAATCTAGGCAAAACCATTCAGGACATAGGCGTAGGCAAAGCCTTCATGACCAAAACACCAAAAGCATTGGCAACAAAAGCCAAAACAGACAAATGGGACCTAATCAAACTCCACAGCTTCTGCACGGCAAAAGAAACAGTCATTAGAGTGAATTGGCAACCAACAGAATGAGGAAAAATTTTTGAAGTCTACCCATCTGACAAAGGGCTGATATCCACAATTTAAGATTTTTTTTTTTTTTTTTTTTTTTTTTTGAGACGGAGTTTCACTCATGTTACCCAGGCTGGAGTGCAATGGCTCGATCTCGGCTCACCGCAACCTCCGCCTCCTGGGTGCAGGCAATTCTCCTGCCTCAGCCTCCTGAGTAGCTGGGATTACAGGCACGTGCCACCATGCCCAGCTAATTTTTTGTATTTTTAGTAGAGACGGGGTTTCACCATGTTGACCAGGATGGTCTCGATCTCTTGACCTGGTGATCCACCCGCCTTGGCCTCCCAAAGTGCTGGGATTACAGGCTTGAGCCACCGTGCCCGGCCAGAATTTAAGATTTTTAATATTGAGAACTTTGTAGGCTGCAAAAGTCATCAGACACACTGAGCAAATCTTTAATCAACTCATCCTGTAGTAGAAAGAGCACAGGGTGTGGAAATGGAAGACTTGAGAGTATTTGTCTCATTTCCATCATGTACTATAAACAGTGCATTAGTGAGGAGTTAGAAAAAGTTTTTCATCTCCTAGAATTTTCCCCCTTTGTGGATGGCAGCACTCACTCACCCTGTTTCTCCTTAGAGTTTTTGTGATGATACAAATAAGATGAGGTACTTCTCAGAATCTGTCCTGTATGGAAAATCTCACAAATGGGCAAAGATACGCTGATAGGAAAGCTTACCGTAACATTATTTGTAGCAGTAAAAAGTTAGAATCAGGCTAAGTGTTCATTAATTGAAAAATGATTAAACAAACCCTAGTCCATCCGTAAAATTAAATAGTATGCAACTGTTTTTGTTTGTTTGTTTGTTTTGAGACAGAACCTTGCTGTGTCACCCAGGCTGAAGTGTAATGGCATGATCTCAGCTCACTGCAACCTTCACCTTCCAGGTTCAATCAATTCTCTTACCTAAGCCTCCTGAGTAGCTGGGATTACAGGCATGCAACACTACACCCAGCTAACTTCTGTATTTTTAGTAGAGATGGGGTTTCACCGTGTTGGTCAGGCTAGTCTCGAACCCCTGACCTTGTGATCCACCCACCTTGGCTTCCCAAAGTACTCGGACTACAGGAGTGAGCCCCCGTGCCCAGCTAATACTATGCAACTGTTAATGATGCAGATCTGCATATTAATAAAAAATTCCCCATGATACATTTTGCGTGGAAATAATTGAAAACCTGTCACACCTATAGTTTCATTTTCAATAAAAGAAAATAGAAGTAAAGGGTACATGGACAGATGAATTGTTGAGTGAAAGCTGTCGGACACCGTGAGGTATGGTTGGCTTCGAAGTGGAGAAGTAGTAAAATTGGTAAGGTTAATAGCAAATATATATTTTCTTAATATGTGCCAAGCATGATCCTAAACACTTTACATTCACTAACTAATTTGGCATCACAACTTTATTATGAGGGTACTATTTTTATTTCAACTTTACAGATGAAAAAAACTGAGGTGCAGAGGTAAAATAACAAGTCTGAGATCCTAACAGAAAATGATCTAAAAGATGAAAACAGGACTTAAATCCATGTAGTCTGACCAGAAATTCTGTCTACATCATCCTGGGGGTGAGACTGAAATGTACTTCAGGGATATTTTCTTTCAATGCCATATGTTTTTCCATGGTCAGAATATCTTCACCAAACACATATTACTGTACAACTCTAATACAATGCATTTTCAAAATGAAATCATATACATGAAAGCATTTTGTTTTATAGCCTGTCACTTGCTGTACTTATATTAAATGCTAAAGCACTAAGAGATGCTCTTTACATTTAAAAAAAATACAAAATTGTTTCATACATCAACATCTGTTTACTCAATCTTTGCTAGGGTAAGGGAAGTTGAAAATAAGATAGTCACATCTCCAGCATTTACTTACATTTTCTCCATAATGTGACTCGTGATTGCTTTGCAGATGGGGTCTGATTATCAAATTGTGCATCCTCCTATACCCATTCATATCAATAGCAAGCACATCAAACAATAACTAGTGAGTGGTGTCAGTGCCTCATCGTCAGAGATACTGCCGACAAGAAGCATTTGGGCCAAGAATAAGAATTACTAGTGTATACATTTCCAGCTTTGCAATCAACATGGAAATTAGTCAGCTTCTAGCTACTGAGTGGTCTTATAGAGAGGGCTCCAGCTGCAGATGAAATGCCAAAGCAAGTATGATAAACAGAGCAGAAGCATTCATCGTTCCTCTTCAGCTGTTTGCAGCCTGAGAGCCTTGTCAGTGGGGTGGGGTTGGCAGGAGTTATTGAATTATTTCCAGAGCTGGAGGGGATCTTCAAGGCCTTATTTTCCCACCATGAGGAACCTGAGGCTCAGGAAGGGACAGATGGGAGGTTATATAGCAAGGTAAGATAAAAGAGGTGTGAGGTATCATGTAAGCCCAGCATAGGGCTGCAGCCCTTGGCATTTTTTGTTTCATTGAATTTACAGATTTATTCATTCATTTGTGCAAAAAAAAATGTATTTATTTGGTATTTACTTATTCAACAAATAACTAGTGAACACTGATAGTCTAATCTTTTCACTGCAGCCAGAGTAATCTTTTTAAAATGGAAATTTGATCATATTCCTTTTCTCCCTAAAATACCCCAGTAGCCTCATATTGCTCTCAGAATAAAGTTCCAACGTGTTACTAAGACGCTTTCTGTCCTGAGATCGAGCTCATCCCTATCTCACCTTAGGTATTTGTATTTGCAGTTCCCTTTTCCTAGAATGCTCTGGCAGGGCTCTCACTTGGCTGCCTTGCTTTCATAGCTTGGCCTTCTTATGAAAGCCACCTTTTCAGAGAGACCTGCTTTTAGCATGCTATCGAATTACATCCATCCTAGGTTGTTCTTCTACCACCTGTATTTTCCTGCTAGTACTTAACTCCAGTCTATATGTATACTACCTGCCATTTGTTGGTTGCTGTCTTATCCATGTCTGTTTTCCCTTTGTGCCTGACTCAGTGATGCTCAGAAAATGTTTTAAGAGTGAGTGAGTGATCCCGTTAGGTGAGATGCTCTATCCTAGGCACTGGGGTTACAGTGGTGAATGTAACAGATGCTTGGCCCTGTGGCCTTTATAGTCTAGGAAGAGTGATATAGAAAAATATATACATCAAAACATCATTTGTTTTATTCATATTTTAACCTTACTAGATCTAGAGCTCCTTTTTAATGAAAAATTTTCATGTTTTTCTTTCATATCCTGATATGAAGTTTATAGGTAACATAACCAACTTTGATGTATTATTTTATCAAATCAATGTTTTCATCAATAAAATCCTATATTATAAAATTCAAATATAAAAAGTAATATTAAAAGATTCATTTATAATACAATTATTTGATACATTGATACAATATTCTACAACACTACTTTTTCTTTATCTTTTTTTTTTCTTTTAGAGAAAGAGATGAGCCTCTCACTTTCTTACCCAGACTGATCTCAAACTCCTGGGCTCAAGTGATCCTCCCACCTCAGCCTCCCAAAGTGCTGAGATTACAGGCATGAGCCACCCTGCCCAGTCACATCTACTTATAAGGAACATGTTTAGGCTTAAGAGAGCAAGACAAAATGTAGCTTAATATAATCAATACTTTTTGTTGTAATTCAAAATTGAGGCTTAACGTACACATTTAAATTTGCAATGACTGTCACAGCTACAAGTGCCTACTGATATCAGTGTACCATATTAGCAAGACAAACACTGAGAACATCAATACTGATGATTGATGCTTTATTGAAGTCTTGTTTAAGTCTTGATAAAGTTATGAAAAAATATCTTCCCTTGATTTATCTTGTAGTTACATTCCTGGAAAATTTAGCATAAAACCATGCAAAAAACACAATTTGTTTATGTGTAAAATTTACTTAGGTTCTAGGCTCAGATTGTCATAAACTGTGTTTTTCACCTCTTGAGGGCCTGGCAAGGTATTCAGAAAGTTTGGATGATACAGGACAATTTTTTCTGAATATAAATCTGATACATTGCAAGATTTCTCACAACTCTGATCTCACTCAGTAAGTGCTAGCAGCATCAAAGAGTTGTAATAACAAAACGTTCTTGCTTGGGATGGAGCTACTCTTGTTTAGAATCACTGACTAAATTAAACAAATTTATATACAGATGGCCTGCCAGGTGCTAATCCTGTTTTTAAAAGAAAATGAAGGCTTTCTTTCTAAGAGGATGAGTTAACAATGTTGACAGTGATGCCAGAGCATTTGGGAAATAGAGCCAAAATCACACTCAGGAGTGTAGATGGGTTGCAGAATGAACCTTAATGTGACCCTGTAACAAACTTCCCATTCTGGCCTCTTTCCAGTGTTCAGCAGAGCCTGTGTGGGGTGTACATGGCAGATTCAGAACTCAGTGCCTTGGGATTAGTCTATTTGAAGAAGTGCCCTTCTCTACTGGAAAATCATCTGAAAATCAAAATAAAATGCAGGGTACTTAAAACATACTAACATCACACAAACATTAGAAATTCATGGTGGACTGACAGAAACATACATAAGGTTATTTGAAAATGAAATACTTTTGTTGAGCTTCATAAAATATTTCCCAAGCTTAAATAGATATGCAAAAGGGAGGAAAGGAGGTTGCAGAAAATTTAAATCCACAAAATCATTCAGCTTACAATTTCAAATCTATTTAAATTAATGAACAAATATTTATTAAATTCTATGTGTCTTTCTCTATACTGTGTATATATATATATAGCTAAATCATAAACTCTTCCGTGAAGAAGCCAAACTTTCCCATTTTTCTGTAGCTTATATTGTACCCAGCATGACTCTTGATACAGAGTAAGGATACATTATTTGCTTAAACCAGTGATTCTCAGAATACATCAGAATCACCGGAAGGCAGAGTTTCTGATTAGGTAAATAAAATGGGGCCTGGAAATTTGCATTTCTGACAAGTTCCAAAGTCAGATGATTCAGGGGATACATTTTGAGGATCAATGACTTAAAGAGTAACATTGCAGTAAAGAACTCAGACTCTAGAACAAGATGAGCATAAGGTTGGATTTCAGCTGCACTTCATATTAACTAATTATATTTCCTGGGGTCATTTACCTAATTTCAAAGCCTCAGTATCTCCTCAATTAATGGGAATAATAATATTTATTTCATCAGCTTTTGTGAGCACTACGTAAGTAACATACATTATGTGCTCAGCAGACATTAGTTATTTTTTATGGAGGTTTCTCTAACAAGAAAAGGCTTTGGGTTACTTAGAGAAGATATTAATGCACGGTGTATATGATGAATAAGTATTATAATCGAGGAATTCTAGGAAACACTTTGTCTTTGGGTTTAATGATTTTCCCATGGGTCTACCTGTATTAGGAAGGTCATTCAGAGGATGGTGATGGACGGTGGGTTGTGGGGGGAAAGTCAAGTACCCATTTAGTTGGTAATTAAAATATTGCTGAAGCATTGACTGTATTTACATGAAAACAGCTCAATTTGCCTACAGCATAAAGTTGTTCTCTGGGAAGAAATGTAATATTCAAATAGCCTGTAATCAAAAGAGCTACCCCACACCTGGGAAAAGCATCTTGGTAATTTTATGAGTAGGACAAGAGCAGAAATTAACAATTGCTTTTCTTTACAGCAGCAACAATACTAGCAATTTTAAACAGCTACTTGGTTTTTCATTTTTTTCTTCACTGTGATGATTCCTTTGTTTGATTGTTACTGAGCATAGGAAGTTGCAAGGTTTGAGAGTACAGCTCCTGTCCTCATGAAGATAAAGGAATCAGGCCATTTCAGAGAATGGCCTCTATGCTCTGAATATGATACTCACAGTAAATTACCAGTTAGCTCTGGAATGAGCCATCTGGATTACAGTCTCATGTGACTGGGGAATAATTTAGGGTGGTCAAGTCTCTCCTGCTCTCTTCTGCTGTTTGAATGCCTTTTAATGATTTCTTTCCAAGCTGTCCAATGTATTCTTCAATGCTGCTAGTGACATGGGACTCATCTCCAAAAGGAGTTTAATCTGACTTTGACTAAATTGTACTGTAAGAAATTTCTTCTTTACATTGAGCTGAAAACTGAATGATCTTTTTAGATAAATAAAAGTCATTATTGGGGCCCACCTGAGTCTTTTCTTCTCTTGACAAATGTTTTCATGACATTGAAGATAATTAACAGTTTAAATATAGGGTAACTTAGGGTTTTAGTCCCAGAGTATATCACTTACATTTTTTTTTTAGTTGACATCCAGAGAAGTTAAGAACTCAGGCAAACATCCCCTAGATGTGACTAATATTTATCTCCCTCTTATCATCTTCATTTTTTTCTCTGTCCTTTCCATTTAGTTTTCTGGTTGGCTCTGGAATGGAGACAGCAGCATTCTTGGAAGTATCCATATTGGATAGATTTATTCGTCTATTCATTTATCAAAGAAATAGTTATTCCTGAGCATATTTTGTGTACATAAAATTATGCTGAGGGCTCTGGGTCTATAAAGATAGTAACAAAACCCAGGAGGCAATTTGCTTTTATTTGTAGATAAACTTGACATCACTGAAAGCGTCTTTCTTGAGCTTCTTCATTGTTCGGTGGGAATAATTGATTATTAACAGCTGTCATGAGTAGAGTAGAAAAGGGCTTCCATTCTCATTTTGGTGTTCAATGTATGTGAGTGTGTGGACCCTATTGTAGGCCCTTGAGCAGTGCATAAATTTGTTACAGGTAGTTAAACAGGTATGAGCGGGGCAGGAGAGGGCTCTCCCCCTACCCACTGGGAATATTAGGTGATGGTTCAACAATTACCACACTATGTCTCTAAAGCCAGGGAAAGGACATTTCCTGATGATCCATAGCTATTAACATTAAAGTGTTAATTGAATATAGATGCCAGGGAGAATAAACTTCCTGGGCATGTGCATGAAGAGACAAGGTGGCAAAGCACAACCTTCTGGGTACACTGCATGGGAAAAAGGAAGAAAGCCTCAGATGGGCATGTATACAACTTCCTAAACACACTGTCCTTGTTCGATTCTTAAGGGTACGGAGGGCACTGAGTATGAGGAAAGCCCACCCTAAGGTATAAATCATGGAAAACAGGCAAGGCTATAAAGCCCTAGGATCAAGGTTAAATGTCCCCTTTTTCTCTCTTTGACCTTCAGGAGCCCTCTTGGATCTCTTCCAAGTGAATCTTCTTTCCTTTCATGTTCTCAAGACTTTTTAAATAAATTTCCACTCCTGCTCTGAAACTTGCCTCAGTCTCTTTTATTGCTTTATGCCCCTCTGTCAAATTCTTTCTTCTGAGGAGGCAGGGACTAATGTTGCTACAGAGGGCTACAGATATGCCAGCAGTAACTTGGGGTAACTCAGGTATCTTCCACCAGTAACGAATACGTACCAAATAATGCTAGATATGGAAAGTGCTACTGGAGGAGAGAAGGAGGAGGTCACCGTGGGCTAAGAATACTTTACGAAAGAAATGTGCCTTGAATGTGCATGGATAGATGCAAAAAAAGGATGGCATTTCACACAAAAAGAGGAGCAAAAACAAAGATATAGAGAAAGGAAGAGCCATGTTGTCTTTGGGGACAAGGAAGAAATTAACAGACCATCGTTCTAGAAGAAATGGTCAAGGAGAGGCTTAATAAATAGGAATGATATCAAACTAGAGTTAGGATGTCCAGAGCAACTTTTGTGTAGTTCTCATAACCATGGTGACTAACAATAAGATGTAACAGGTTCTTCTCATTTTGCCACTAACTTTTGGCAAGAGAGACAAGAGGTCATGTTTCAATCAGATCAGTTGATGTGGCTAAATTACAAGCCAATATGTGAAAGTTCATGTTGTAAGTGTAGAAAGCAGTTTATTCCACATAAAATAAAATGAATCTAATTCCATGGCTGTTTTCAGAGCATCACTCTAAGAGTACCTGCTAAAATAATAGTACACATAAATGAAAATGTGCTAGAATATTTAAAAATCTGTCATATAAAGTTGAGTTTTTACTGCAAGAGAGCAAGTTTGAAGTGTCGCTGGAGGCATGTATTCTCAGTCAGGGCAGTATTGACACCAAGAAGGCAAAAATTCTTGGTGGCGAGAAGGGGATCCTACTCTTTATGTGTAAAATACAGCTATACGTACCATATAGAAATAGATACACAATATTCTATGATGCTAACATTTCATGGGGAAATAACTAGGGGGGAAAAATAAAGGGTTCCTTGGGAGGGGATAACAAGGAAGAAAAGAATGAAAATCAAGGCCCTAGAGAAAAGTCAGGTGGCCTAATCCATATTAGGCATGTGTCAGCACTGGGTGCATCCTTGGAGCTCACAAGAATAAGCCAACTTGGATGTTTGCTACTGCACTTCTTTGTTGCTGGGGTATCATTTTCCTCTGTTTTATAGCTGACCTCTTCTGGTTGACATATTATTTTTTTAGGTTTGTTGACTCTAGTGTCATACCTGACTTGTTGATAAGAACTCAAGATGACTTTTATATACTTTTGCTGTAATCTGTTTTTTATTGTTTAGCTTTCAGCAATGGTATTGTTTACATCTGGGTTGTAAGACCTCTTCATGGTATTCCTCTAGGAATCTCACTACAATGATATAACTTCAGAGCCTTCTTGGGAAATATGACTGGAGGGCCATTATGTTGTCAATATGTGAATTGTGTACCACAAACAGATTATAGGGCTCCTCTCATAACCACTGAGTAATTTGTGATAATAGGCCTAGAGAATCTGTATTTTTAATAAGCACTTTAAGTGATTCTCATGGCTGCTTAAGTTCTGTTTTAAAAGGAATGCTCTGAGGCAGCTATTGAAGCAAGATTTTACTATTGCAGTAAGAATAATTAAACCTTCTTTCTTAGGTCATGGTTGAACCAGTGGACTCTAGTATCTATAGAAGCTGTATTTTTGTATTTAATGTAAATTCTACAGTGTGTCAATATTTATCCTCAAGAATTACTGGCAAAGTTATAGCGCAAAAGGTTTGCTGCCATGAAATCTATCATCACATTTTATTCCAAAATATATAAATGTCCCTAAGCAAATGTATCCTTCGGCTAGATGGAAAAGTCCTTTCAACTCTATAACTTTGCAAAATTATGTTAATCATAGAAAAACTTCTGGGGTAGGTGTCTGAAATTTAAACCCCAGCTCTGTAACGAGCCTGATTCTGCCCATAAGTGCTAATTTAGCAGCTTTGGGCTACAGTCACCAAATCAGTTGTATCAGGATAAAAACTTTCCTAATTATTTGGGAGGATATTTGGATATTCTAAGGAAGGAACTGTTGCTAAGGCTTCACTAAAAAAGTAAAAGGAATTTACAAGAATATAAGGTATTATTATTAAAAACTGACTCCCAGATGTAACCATGCTTGTGATAGGTAAAATATTTTTTCCCATGTTGGTTTAAGCTAATGATGACGGGTTTGAAAAATTTTTAGTTGAAGAAGATTTAAAGAAGAAAAGATAGGACATTGTAAGTAATCACTGAAAGTGAATGAATGTGCCTAATGTGAAATGACACCCCTGGAATTTCCCAGGAACCAAGAGCGACATTTAAGCAATTGAAAACATCAGCAGAAAGAATCATTTCACAGAACACAAATTTATGTCAAGAAGGAAGTAGAAGTATTTTGTTCCTTCTGAAAAAGAAGGACTTTACAAAAACATTAATAACATGTCTATCACGCAGCCTTCTTTACCAAAGGGGAAAATTATTTCTTTATAGACCTTCTTTTGAAGTAGCAAAATGGGTGCCTGCAGTTTGAAGCAATAAGTTTTGCTAACTTACCAACCCTGTTAAAATTAGAAAACCTAAATTGTCGACATATCCAGCAAAAATCCCGGGTAGGGCTCTTATGGCTGACATTGGGTCATGTGCCCGTTGCCAAGGCAGTTGTCATAGCTGGAGAATGTGGTGATTCAATCAGGTAGGCAAGGTCATTATTAATCATGATCTTGGGAATGTGGTTAATTCCATCTGAACGATATGAACTGTGAGTGCTGGCTGGTGACTCTTAAAAGGAAAAGGAGGGTTTTGCTAACAGAAGAAAGGGGGATGGTTAATGAGATAACACAAACATGGAATTCTACTTCAACCATTTATCCTAGCTGGATGTAATACTTTATCCTATTAAAATTTCTGTTAAGAACTTGACAACTCTTTTCCAGCTCCTTTCCTATCTTACATTCCTATTATTAATATCTGTACCCATATCTCCTTTCCCTACTCACCTTATCCTCAAGTGGAAGCTCCTACTCATCATTCTATTTACTATACTGCCTTGCAGGATGTTTTGTTTATTTTCTACCCACTGTGGAAATAAAAACAGGGCATTTAACCTTCCTGGATCTGTTTTTTGAAAAGGATATATTGTAACAGGGCATTTCTAAGCCCCTTTGCGTTGTCAAAATCATTCAGTTCTACTACAGAATCAAATAGTTCTTGAGTGGATGACTGACTGCAATAAGAAGGAAATGCAAAAACTGTTGTACTTTGGGTTTGCTTGGATATGCTTCAGGAATGTCAATTACAGACTGAGTCAAACACCCAAATCCAGTAGCTCAGAATGTTCAATTTAAATATGATCTGATAGAGTATTTTTTTCCTCACTCTGGTTTTCTACACATGGAATGCATAGTATTTGAAATTGTTTTCCAGTTTACTGCTTTCATTTGGGAGAATGCAAAGAGGCTGGGTTTCATGGAAAGAAAGTGAATCGGAGCTTATTTTGTTATTTCATATGGAGATGAAAAGCCTTAATGTAAATGGATTATTAAACCCAGAGAACCTGAGTAAAACTAAAGATGAGAGATGTAAATAATTGGAAATAAATAAATGGTATAATATTTGCTGGCCTTAGCTGAGTACTTGCCAAATGTTAGACGCTATCTATGTGAGTATATGCTTCATCTTATTTAATTTTATAGTGATCCTATGAACTAGGTTTGTAATTCCCACTGGACAAAATGGAAAACAAGAATGAGCTAAGAATTTTCAAGTTTTCAAAGAGATTAAATGGTTTGCTGAGAGGAGACTCAGAAGCAGAGCAAAGATCCTCATGCCAAGGGTTCTGACAGGACTCAAACACTCAAACTACTGTATTGTGTTCTGAGTTATACTACATAAATGTGTGTTATTTCTTCCCACAGATTTCCACACTTAGGGGTTTTTTTTTTTTTCCTTTATTTGGCTCAGATTAGAAAGCGTCTTTCTGCCACTTACATATTTTTACAGAGATGAAGGATCAGATTATTATTAATTCATGTGGCTTGTTGAGCCTGTATCTACATGACTAAGGAATTATAAAGAATCCTAAAATCTCATGGATGCAAGAAATTCTATCAGCCATTTGGTACCACTACTCCCCCAAACTGATGCTTGGTTTTGCTGTGATTTTGAATACAACATGGATATGGTTTGGCTGTGTCCCCACCCAAATCTCATCTTGAACTGTAGTTCCCATAATCCCCATGTGTCCTGGGAGGGACCTGGTGGAAGGTAATTGAATCATGGGGGTGGTTATCTCCATGCTATGCTCATGATAGAGAGTGAGTTCTCATGAGATCTGATGGTCTTATAACGGGCTTTCTCCCTACTTTTTTTCTCTGCATTTCTCCTTGCTGCCTCATGTAAAGAAAGACAAGTGTGCTTCCCCCTCTGCCATACCTGTAAGTTTCCTCAGGCCTACCCAGCCATGCCGAACTGTGAATCAATTAAATTTCTTTCCTTTATAAATTACTCAGCCTTGAGTATGTCTTAATTAGCAGCGTGAGAACAGACTAATACACATATTATAGAAGTTAAAAGCAGTACATGACAATCTAACCCTGGCATTTAAAAAGCAATGAGATTATCTGCCCAGAGTGATCAGCATATGCTTTAGTTGGATCTATGTGCTGCAGAAGGAAAAATATCCATTCGGGAATGCTAGAGTATCTGGATATGCAATGGCTCTTCCACAGAGTAGAGGGCCAGGGCAGGACCCCATCCTTGAACCTGGTATCATCTATCTCTGTGTTCAAGTTGTACAGGTTACTGTAAAACCAAATGAGGCAATTAGCTACATGTATGCAAGTGTGTATGTGTATGAGGTAAACACTGAAATAAGATGATCATAATCAGGCCACAGTAGCCAAATCATAGGAAGACTCAGATGCACATAGGAATGAAGGAACAGCCACTCAAGACACTCAGTACACATTTTGCTAAATAATCAATTAAATATAATAGATCACTTAAAATATTTTTAAAATCAATGTTGCTTTGGTATTCTTAAAGAAACAAATCTGTAGGTTTCTTTGTGGTGATAGCAAATTGCATGGAACATGGCATGAATATTTAGCATCTAATCTGAAACCAGAGCCTACCTCGGTATGTCCTATTCTGGGGTGTTTTCACCTCTGTCTCTCTGACCAGATTTCTTGAACCCAAAGTAGTCTCCCAATATTTTCTGCTTTAGCTCCTGCATACATATAAGATAAAGAGAGAAAGTCAAATGATAATCACTTTTTATTATGGCCTTGGTGGCTACATTTTGCAGCCAAGGTGCCTCTGTGCATTTCTGGACGTCGGAGACATGTTATATCTGACCTCTCAGCTTCTCAGTTGGCTATTTTCTGTGCCCCCTGTACAGTTATATCTTTGTTTCTTTAAATTAGAGGAGCTCCTTGACCTTTTTCTGTTTATAATTCCACAAAAAATAATAGAAAATATAAATATAATCAAGTAAAGCATCTCATTATGTAGATTCCCCTTACACTTGCCCCAAACTCATTGATCCTAGGTCTTGTGAAAGATGACAGGAGAAAAAAATCTGAAGAGTCAGTTACGGTTTGACAAAGCCATCATCCTCAGCAGGCTTGGTCAGGTCAGCTGTCACATCATTAGCTAAGAACCGGACAGTCTTCATCAATGGTTTTTAATTCATTAGCGCTAAGCGGCATGATTGATTTACAAGTATTAATGATTTGCCACTTTTATCAAAGGGTCATTGGAGATGGCCATCTGTTGAGGATACCTAAGTTCTACAGATTCTAGTGGCCAATTTATTAATGCATATCTAACTCTAGCTTGGTTATCTTGTTTCCTTTAAAGCACTATTATTTTAGTAATAGCTTTTTAGGGAAAAAAATTGCTTTAAAATGGTGAAGCATATTTAACATTTAGATGATGTATATTTTGTATTACCTATATATTATGTAAAATATACATGGTAATATAATTTGTATTATATAACTATTATTGTTACACAGTATATTATTTTGTCATATGTAATTTTTCTAGATAATATATTTGTTATCTATAGACAGATAAATACTAAGATCTTAGTTTTAAAAATAATATAGTATATATATATATAAAGAAAGTCAGCCAGGCACGGTGGCTCGTGTCTGCAGTCCCAGCACTTTGGGAGGCCAAGGCAGGCAGATCACCTAAGGTCAGGAGTTTGAGACAAGCCTGGTCAACATGGTGAAACCCCATCTCTACTAAAAATATGAAAAATTACCCAGGCATGGTGGTGTATGCCTTTAGTTCCAGCTACTCAGGAAGCGATGCAGGAGAATCACTTGAGCCCGGGAGGCAGAGGTTGCAGTGAGCCAATATCACACCATTGCACTCCAGCCTGGGCAACAAGAGTGAAACTACATCTCAAAA
>NW_016107441.1:1835241-1837009 GCF_001604975.1 Cebus imitator | reverse complement strand
ACACACAAACACACACATATACATATATACATATATATGTGTGTGTATATATATGTATATATACATATATATGGATGTATATCATATATGTGTATATATATGTATAAATACATATATGGATGTATATCATATATACGTATTATATATATACACAAATGTATATCATATATATGTATATATACATATATATGTATGTACATACATATACACATATACATACATATATACACATACATGTATGTGTATATATGTATGTATATGTGTATATGGCAAGTCTAGATATATATGTGTGTGTGTGTGTGTGTGTGTATATATATATATATATGGCAAGTCTTGATCATTATATTTGTGTGTATACATGCATATTCATACATATGATACCTATATTTCTTCCCTACTCTTCTTACTTGTCATCTGTTTACTGTGCTAACGGGAAGCTGACCTCTAAAGATACTCCTAAAATGAAAGAAAATAGTCTTTCAGCATCCCAGATCCAGCCCAGGTGGTCTAGGCTTAGCTTCAGTGAGACATAGCAGTATGACTTTATGATTGTAATGAAGAGAAATTATGTCCACATAATGATACCATACTAAGTCTCAAAAATAAATGAGCTATTCCACCCAAGATGAATTTACATTTCTATAAAAGGAGAGAACAAAGATGTAAAATTTGATAATGTCTTTCAAAAATACCTAGGAAAGAATGTGCTGTACTACATGAAGTTTATCTAGTAAGCACAACAAGGTATTTGCTCATTTAGTCATTCATTCACTTGGCAAATATTGATAGAGCAGTATATTTTGTGCCATACACACTGTGCTGAGCACTTAAGATATGACAGTGAACAAGATCATCTTTACCAAGCTGCCAATGTAAGGCAAACAATTAGTGAAAGCACCACTAAGTCATCAATTAGACTGCGACAAGTATGAAGAGGAAAATAAGTAGGAGTAAAGGAGATATATTTAAAATGGGACTAAAGCCAGTCATAAAGAGAGTCAGAGGAAAATATTCTACACATGGTTGTGAGGGAAAGTGTTAAAGACTCTGAATAAAAATCTGATAATAAACAATGTATCAGGAGGACAGAACAAGAGAAGGGGTATCAGGACCCAAACTGGGAGAGGCAGGTAGGGTCAGGTCACACAGTGCCTTGTTAACCACAATATGAAGTTTATACAGTAATTGAAGTTCAAAGAGCTTTCCCCGTGAGATTCATATGCCAGCTCTTTTGTCTTTTCTTCTTTTATTTCACTGGTTCTTCTGGTACCATGTAAAAGAGAAGTAGCAGTAGAGTGCATCTTTCTTTTTATTAACTTTCAAAGGATGTTTCTAAAATGTAGCCATTAAATAAATTTGCTTTAGTTTTCACATTAATATTCCTTGACAAAGAAAATTAACTTCTATTTTTAAATGTTAATAATTTTCTTCATAAATAGTTTTGTACTATATTGAATGCTTAGTCTCATCTATTGAAATGATTAGATGTTTTTCTAACATTTAAGTGGTACATCTTATCTATTGATGTGGTATATTTCACAATAAACTTTGATTTTAAACATTCTGTCCACTCTTGAGAAAATCCCTACTTTTTCATGATGTGTATATTTTAACATGCTGCTAAATTATGTCTACTATCATTTTGTTTATCTTTTGTGACCTGTGTTTTTAAGAGGTATTGTTCTGTATTTTTCTTTTCTTATATTATCCTTTTTTTTTTTTTTTTTTTTTTTTTTTTTTTTTTTTTTTTTTTTTTTTTTTTTTTTTT
>NW_016107441.1:1832980-1834192 GCF_001604975.1 Cebus imitator | reverse complement strand
CTCACTGCAACCTCCACCTCCCGGGTTCAAGCAATTCTCCTGCCTCAGCCTCCCGAGTAGCTGGGACTACAGGCGCACGCCACCACGCCCAACTGGTTTTTGTATTTTTAGTAGAGATGGGGTTTCACCATGTTGACCAGGATGGTCTCGATCTCTTGACCTCATGCTCCGCCCGCCTCGGCCTCCCAAAGTGCTGGGATTACAGGCTTGAGCCACCGCGCCAGGCCCATCTTCCATTTCTATACTTCCTATTTATGTGTGTCTCCTTACAGGTAAAGTGAGTCACTGGTAGGCAGCATATAATAGGATGTTTGTTTGTTTCATTGAACCAATCTGTATCTTTTAATTTAATCCATTTACATTCAAGATTATTATTGATAGGTAAGCACTTACTCTTGCCATACTGTTAATTATTGTCTGGTTATTTTGAAGAACTTTTGTTCCTGGCTTCCTCTTTTGTTGTTTACCTTTGTGGCTTGGTGATTTTCTGTACTGATACACTTCGATTCATTTCTCTTTCTCATTTGTGTATCTGCTTTAACTTTTTTCTCTTCTGGTTATAGTAAGACTTACAAAAAATATCCTTTAGTTATAGTAGAATATTTGAGCTGTAAGTGAGGTATAACAACTGTAAATACATGTGTATATAACACCAGAGATCCCAGATATATAAATCAAGTATTATTAGATTTAAAGAGAGAGATTGCCTGAAACCCAATAGTAGTAAGGGTCTTTATCACCTCACTTTTAGCCACACACAGTTCAGACAGATAATAAAGAAACAGATCTAAACTGTAATCCAGGTACAATGTACCTAGGAGATATTCACAGAAAATGCTACCAACCAGCTGCAGAATACACATTCTTCTTATCAGCACATGAAATGTTCTCCAGGATAGATCACAGGTGAGGCCACAAAACAAATCTCATAAATTTTTAAAAATTAACTTTGGTCACATATGAAAGACTTTCACCCTGCCTCCACAATTTATAATTTTGTTGCCTTAATTTACATCTATTTATATCATGTATTCCATAACAACTTATTGTAGCTCTGGTTATTATTATTTTCACTTTTAAGCTTTGTACTGAGATTTGAAAGATTATACACTATCATTGCAGTAACTAAGTATTCTGACTTTGATTACAAATTTACTTCTGCCATTGGGTTTTATACTTCCATGTATTTTTTTTTTTTTTTTTTTTTTTTTT
>NW_016107441.1:1809387-1832905 GCF_001604975.1 Cebus imitator | reverse complement strand
TGCAACCTCCGCCTCCTGGGTTCAAGAAATTCTCCTGCCTCAGCTTCCTGAGTAGCTGAGATTATAGGCACATGCCACCACACCCAGCTAATTTTTGTCTTTTTAGTAGAGATGGGGTTTCAATACATTGGCCAGGCTGGTCTCAAACTCATGATCTGCCACCTCAGCTTCCCAAAGTGCTGAGATTACAGTCATGAGTCACCGCACCTGGCCCATATGATTTTTTTAAATTTTAAAATTTTTAATTTTTTGGGTACATAGAAGGTGTATGTATTTATGGGGCATGTGAGATGTTTTGACACAGACATTCAGTGTCTACTACTCACATCAGGGTAAATGGGGTATCCATCACCTCAAGCTTTTACAATTTATTTGTGTTACAAACATTCCAATGATACTCTTTTAGTTAACTTAAATGTACAATAAATCATTGTTTGAAGCCATCAGGTTTTGCTGTCAAATACTAGATATTTTTAATTCTCATGAACTATATTTTGTACCTGTTAACTATCCCCAATACTCCCCTCAACTCCCTACCACTACCCTTCCCAGGTTTTGGGAATCTCCATAAGTTCAATTGTTTCAATTTTTAGCTTCCATAAATGAGTAAAAACATGCAACTGTGTCTTCCTGTGCCTGTCTTACTTCATTTAACCTAATGTCCTCCAGTTCCATCAGTGTTACTGTAAATGACAGAGTCTCATTAATTTTTATGCTGAATAGTACTCCATTGTGTAAAAGTACCACCTTTTTTATATTAATGGGCACTTAGATTGTTTCCAAATCTTGCCTATTGTCAATAGTTCTATAATAAAAATAGGGGTACAGATATCTCTTTTATATACTGTTTTCCTTTCTTTTGGGTATATACCTAGGAGTGGGATTGCTGGATCCTGCGGTAGTTCTAGTTTCAGTTTTGCGTGGAATCTTCGAACTTCTCCATAGTGGTTGTACTTATTTACATTCCCACCAACAGTGTATGAGGATCCCCTTTTTTTCCACATGTTCTCCAGCATTTTGTTATTGTCTCTCTTTTAGATAAAAGTCATTTTAATGTGGGTGAGATGATATCTCACTGTAGTTTTGGTGTGCATTTCTCTGATAATCAATTATACTGAATGCCTTTTCATATACTTGTTTGCCATTTTATATCTTTTTTTTTTTGAGAAACATCTGTTCAGACCTTATGCCCATTTCTAATCTGATTATTAGATTTTTTCCTATTGAGTTTGAACTCTTTATATCTTCTAGTTATTAATCCCTTGTCAGATCGATAGTTTGAAAATATTTTCTGCCATTCTGTAGGTTGTCTCTTTATTGTGTCCTGTACTGTGCAGAAGCTTTTTAACATGATCTGATTCCATTTGTCCATTTTTGCTTTGGCTACCTGTGCTTGTGGAGGTCTTTGTCCAAACCTATGTCTTACAGATTTTCCCCAATATTTTTCTGTAGTAGTTTTAGGTCTTAGTCTTAGATTTAAGTCTTTAATCTATTGTGATTTGATTTTGGATACAGAAGGGATAGGGGTCTAGTTTCATTCTTCTGCATATCCAGTTTTCCCAACACCATTTATTAAAAAGAAGTTCTTTCCCCAATGTATGTTCTTGTCCCCTTTGTAAAAAAAAAATGAGTTCACTGTAGATGTATGAATTTGTTTCTGAGTTATCTGTTCTGTTGCATTGGTCTATGTGTCTGCTGTGATGCCAATACCATGCTGTTTGGTTCACCATAGCTCTGCAGTATAATTTGAAGTCAGGTAATATGATTCCCCCAATTTTGCTGTTTTGTTCAGGATGACTTTGGCTACTCAGAGTCTTTTGTGGGTCCATATAAATTTTAGAGTTGTCTTCTATTCCTGTGAAGAATTATTGTTGGTATTTTGATAGGGAGTGTTTGCAATGAAACTGCAGATTATTTGGGGTAGTACGGACATTTTAACTGCACTAATTCTTCCAATCCATAAACACAGAGTATCTTTTAATTTTTTGTGTCTTCTTCAATTCTTTCATCAGTGTTTTATAGTCTCCTTTGTAGAGATCTTTCACTTCTTTCGTTAGGTTAATTCTTATGTATTTTATTTTATTTGTGGTGGTTGTAAGTGAATTACTTTTTTATATTTCTTTTTCAGATTGTTCACTGTTGGCATATAGAAATGTCACTGATTTTTGTGTATTGATTTTGTATCCTGCAACCTTACTGAATTTGTTTATCAGTTCTAATAGTTTTTTTTGTTTTGTTTTGTTTTGTTTTTGTTTTTGTTTTTGGTGGAGTATTTAGGTTTTCCCAAACATAAGATCATATCATCTGCAAACAATGATAATTTTACTTCTTCATTTCCAATTTGGATGCCCTTTATATCTTTCTCTAATCTGGCTGATTGCTGATTGCTCTGACTATGACTTCCAGTACTGTGCTGAATAACTGGTGAAAATGGGCATCTCTGTCTTGTTCCAGATTTTAGGGGAAAGCCTTCAGGTTTTCCCTATTCAGTATGATACTATCTGCGGGTCTATCCATATATATAATATGTTGCTATATCATATATATGATATGTTAAGGTATATTTATTGTGTTGAGTATGTTCCCTGTGTACCCAGTTTATTGAGAGTTTGTATCATGTAGAGATGTTAACTCTTACTCTTTTTCAAAAACCCATAGACCATAAAGCCAAGTAGTTTTGTACCATGACTTGAAATGATTTTATGGTTTTTGTTCTTTATTCTGTTGATATGATGTATTGCATATGTTGAGCCATCCTTGTATCCCTAGGATAAGTCCCACTTGATCGTGATGAATT
The DNA here is from genome assembly GCF_001604975.1 of Cebus imitator. NCBI lineage: Eukaryota > Metazoa > Chordata > Mammalia > Primates > Cebidae > Cebus > Cebus imitator. The sequence goes on along the minus strand of NW_016107441.1, from coordinate 1,830,108 downwards.
ATCTTTTAATGTCTTGTTGAATTCAATTTGCTAGCGTTTTGTTGACAATTTTTGCATGTGTTCATCAGCAATATTGACCTATAGTTTTATATTTTTGATGTATCTTTCTTTTTTTGAAAGCAAGAAATAAACCTTTATTGCTTTAATCCACAGTTACTTTGGGATTGTTTGTTACTACATCATAACCCAGCCCATCCTGACTAATAAAATAACCAATCCTTCTTGGATAAATAGCCTCTTGCTATTCTTCACTATAGAACACACCAGAGTTGCTCACATGAAAAGCAGTGAGCTTATCTTTTTGATATCAGGCTAATATTGACTTTATATAATTAGTTTGGAAGTATTTCCTCTTCCTCTATTTGTTGAAATAGTTAATAGGATTGATATTACTTTTTCTTTAAATGGTAATATTTAGCAGTGAAGCTATCAGGTACCAAGCTTTTCTTTGCTGGGAGACATTTTATTACAGCTTCCATCTCATACATTGTTATAGGTCTATTCCAGTTTTGAATTTCTTCATGGTTTAATTTTGGTAAGATGTGTGTTTCTGGGAACTTACTCATTTCATCTAAGTTTCCAATTTATTGGCATATAGTTGCTCACAGTAGTCTGTAATAATTATTTTAATTTCTGCAGTATCACTTGAAGTCTCTCCTTTTTAATCTCAGATTTTATTTATTTTGGTCTTCTCTTTTTTTCATAGTCTGACTAAATGTTTGTCAGTTTTTATTTATCTTTTTGAAAAACCACTTTTTTATTTCATTGATCTTTTGTAATTTTTTTTTAATTTTATATATTCCTGCTCTGATCTTTATTATTTTTTCTACCGATTTTGGGTTTGGTTTGCTCTTGCATTTTTAGTTCTTTAAGATTTGTCATTAGGTTGTTTATTTGAAGTTTTTCTCCTTTTTTGATGTAGGCACTTATTGCTATATACTTTCCTCTTAGTATTGTTATTGCTGTGTTATAGGTTTTTGTATATTGTGTTTACATTTTCATTCAAGAATTTTTTTTTAATTTGTCTTTTAGTTTCTTCATTGAACTACTTATCATTTAAGAACATATTGTTTAATTTCCATTTGTGTGTATAGTTTCCAAGGTTTCTCTTGTTTTAAATAATCAAATAAATTAAAACAATATCAATGTTTTCTCTCAGATAATGTAATCAAGTATCTTCTCTCATATTATGTTATATGATATTGAAGAGATAGGAATCTAGTTTCTTCTCTCATATTGTGTTTGGATACGGAAGATATAGGAGTCTAGTTTCATTCTTCTGCATATGGATATCTAGTTTTCTTAGCACCATTTGTTAGAGAAGTCCTTTCTCCAATGTATGTTCTTTTCCCCTTTGTAAAAAATGAGCTTACTATAGATATATGAATTTGTTTCTGAGTTATCTATTCTGTTCCACTATGTGTCTATATTATGTTATATGAGAGAAGAAGCTTGATTACATTATATGAAGAAGACACTGATATTATTTCAATTTCTTTGATTTTTTTTTTTTTTTTGAGATAAGAGTCTTACTCTCTTGTCCAGGCTGGAGTACAATGGTGCGACCTTGGCTCACTGCAACCTCTACCTCCCAGGTTCAAGTGATTTTCCTGCTACAGCCTCCTGAGTAGCTGGGACTACAGGTGTGTACCACCATACCTGGCTAATTGTGTTTTTAGTAGAGACAGGGTTTCACCATGTCGGTCAAACTGGTCTCAAACGCCTGACCTTGTGATCCACCCGCCTCAGCCTCCCACGGTGCTGGGATTACATGTGTGAGCCACCGTGCCTGGCCAATTTTTTTTTTTTTTTAATTTTTAAGGCTGGTTTTGTGGCCTAAAATATGTTCTAGTCTTCAGAATGTCCCGTGTGCTGAGGAGAATGGGTATTCTTCAGCCCTTGGATGAAATGTTCTGTAAATATCTATTAGGTCCATTTGGTCTATACTGCAGATTAAATACACTGTTTGTGTGTTGATTTTCTGTCTGGATCATCTGTCCAATGCTCAAAGTGGGGTTAAAGTCTCCTGTTATTATCATATTGAGGTCTATCTCTTTCTTTAGCTCTAATAATAATTGCTTTATATACCTCAACACTTCAGTGTTGAATGCATATATATTTATAATTATTACAATCTCTTACTGAATTGACTCCCTTATCAATATGTGAAGACTTTCTTTGCCTCTTTTTCTGGTTGCTTTCTTGAAATCTCTTTTACTTCATATAAAAGTATAGCTACTCCTGCTCTTTTTTGGTTTCCATTTGCATGAAGTATTTTTTTCCATTCCTTTATTTTCAGTCTATATGTGTCTTCATAGGGGAAGTGTGTTTCTGATAGCAGATAGTTGGGACTTGATTTTTAGTTCATTCTGACACTTCGCCTTCTGAATATAGAGTTTGGTCCATTTACATTCTGTGTTATTATTGATGAGTAAGGATGTACTACTGCCATTTATTTTCCTGGTTGTTTTGTGGTCTCCCTTTCCTGCCTCCCTCCTGCCTTCTCTTCCTTTCTTCCTATTTCCCTTTTAATGAAGGTGATTTCTCTGGTAGTATGTTTTAATTTCTTAAGTTTTTTGTGCATCTGTTGTATGTTTCTTGATTTGAGGTTACAGTGAGGCTTCCAAATATCATTTTATAACCATTATTTTAAACTGATGACAACACCGATTGCAGAAACAAACTAATAAAGAGAAAACTAATAAAAACTCAACATTTTAACTTTACCCCACCCCCACTGTTTTTTACCCCCACTTTTATTTCTGTGTATATCTTACTATACTGTTTATGTCTTGAGAAGTTGTGGGAGCTATTATTTTTGATAGGTTCATCTTTTAGTCTTTCTGCTCCTCATACAGTTTACATACCACAATGATAGTGTTATAATATTCCGTATTTTTCTGTGTACTTAGTACCAGTGAGTTTTGTACCCTCAGATGATTTCTTATTGTTCATTAACATCTTTTTATTTCAGATCGAAGAATTCCCTTCATTATTTTTTATAGGTCAGGTCTGGTGTTGATGTCTAGGGTATCCCTGTGGCCAACACCACTAAGAGTGTGCTGGGCCAGATCTGAAGTCAGCACAGTAATGGGTCTTGCCCAAGACCCATGGAAAGTACTACCTGGTTACCACTGATGTTTGTTGAAGGCCCAAGGGCTCTTTAGTCAGCTTGTGGTGAATCTTGCCTGGCCTGAGTCTCTGCCTTCAGGGCAATGGGTTCCTTTCTGGCCCAGGGAATGTCTAGAAATGCCATCTAGGTGCTGAGGCTTAGAACCAGATTGTTTAGGAGTCTGCTTGGTGCTTTATTTTACCACAGCTGAGCTGGTACTCAAGTTGCAAGATAAAGTATCTTTTCCTCAAGTAGAAGGAGTCTCTCCCCATGGCCTTCCCGGCTCTTGGAATGTGCTAGTTCATACTTGAAGCCAGTTTGATAGTAGGTTTCACCCAAGGTCTGGAAGGTATTGCCTAGCTACTGTGAGTATTTGTTCAAGGCCCAAGAGCTCTTTAATCAGCAGGTGATGAATTCTGCCAGGACTGGGTCTTTCCTTTCAAGGCAGTGGGTTTCTTTTTGGCCCCAGGGGTTGTCTAGAAATGTTGGTCAGGAGCTACAACTGAGAATGAGGCCTTCAGAACTCTGCTTAGTGCTTTATTTTACTGTGGCTGAGCTGGTATCTAAGTTGCAAGACAAAGCCACATTTATTCTTCCCTGTCCTTTCCTCAGGTGAAAAAAGTCTCTCCCAGAGCTTGTGAGCTGCAATGCTTGTGGTTTGGGCAGGGTGACACAAGCACTTTCTTGGCCACCTCAGTTAGTGTCTCACTAGATCATGTCTACCCCAAGTCCACTAGCTCCAGGCCCAACATAGCACTGAGACTTTCCCAGGAATTTCAGCTCCGTGGCCTAGATTGCCTTTCAAATTTATTTATAACCCCAGAGCATTTTAGTTCACTGTGGTGTGGCTAGCTTGAACTCAATCTCCAACTGTTGGGATGGACAATTACCTTCTGGCTAGGGCTGGTCTAAATGTTCCCTCCTTGGGTGCCAATTGAATTCTACTTTGTGTTGCTTTTCATTGTGACAGGGCAGGACAGAGTTCCAATGCAAAGTCCCACAGTCACTGCACTCTCCCTCCCAAGCATAGTCGCAAGTAGTTTCTTTCTCTGTGCATATGGTTGCTGCTAGGAAATGGGGGAAGGGCCGTTTTGGCAATTCAAAATTGTCTTTTCTAACCTCTTCAGTGCCTTTTCCCTTGGTTTAATATAAAAACCAGGTGTTCACTCACCGGATTTTTAGTTCTTATGAAGAGAGGGAAAAATGCAGAGTTAATCAATGGGCATAAAATTTCAGTCAAGCAAGGTGAGTAAGCATTAGAGAGATCTGTACCTACAGTCAGCAATCCTTTATTATATACTTAAAAATTTAAGAGGGCAATCTCATGTTAGTTATTCTTACCACAATAAAAAAAAAGCTGTAGAACACTGTCTCTAAATAACTAATCCCATAATATGTCTGTCTTGCATAATATGGTTGTAAGCATTCTTTTAACTTTTAAATAATGCTCACTTAAAAGTTGGCAAACAAAACACATTTATGCCACTCAATGTTTATAAAACTGAACTTTTAATGTGAAATTTTTTAAACCCAATGAGGACAATGAAAACAAGGCAAATATTACATTATTTTGTCACTACTACTAACAAACCAAAAATGCAAATTCAAAGATGATTGTATGGTACCTTTTATTTCTTGCTGCTCAGAGGACGCTCAAAATTTACATTCATCTCAGTAAGAAGAAAAAGGGTATAAAGTGGAATTCTTTTAAAAATTAAATCTTGTAGTCTTAAAAGAATATCTTGTAATAGTACTTTAATCCTCAATTGTAGAAGGAAACATGTAGATTGGCAGACATGTTAGATATGTCTATTTTGTTGTTAAGATTCTCACAACCTTGCTAATTTTTTGTCTGCTTCATCTATCTCACTTTCATAGGGGTGTTTTACATGTTCCAGCGTAATTGTAGACTTGTCAATTTCTTTTTATACTTTTCAGTTTTACTTTAGATATTTTAATGAACAATAGTGTGAACATCTAGTTCATAGATTTGATATGTTCCTGGTGAATTACCTTTTTATTACAATGTAGCATTTCTTTTTATTCTTGTTATTGAATTTTGCCTTGTAAGCTGTTTTCATTTTTAATATTGCTATGAAGCTGATTTTTATTTCAAGTTCATTTTAGGAGTGTTTTAGGAGTGTTTATTATATGCAGGTTATCACTATATTTTGCCATTTTTATTCAACGTGATAATATTTGTCCTAATCAGGAGTTTGACTTGATTACATTCATTATGATTTTTTAAATGTATTTAGACTTACTTCTATCACTTGGTTGTCATCTTTGTGTGCATATTTCATCTGCCTTTTGTAGTATTGATAGAAGATTTAATAATTTTATAAAATCCTACATCTAGGCAGAGTTTCTATCATTTTATAAACAGAAAAAAGACCTTTCATATATTTTAATTACCCGTTATACATTGTATCTTGTTACTTTTATTTTACTAGGCAAATTAAAATAGTTATTATATTAATTAGGTTATTAATTAATATTAACTTTGCCTCTCACAACAGAAACACAAATTCTAAAATCTCAGTATCACAACAAACCAAACATTTGGTTTTGATTTTATCTCATGCATAGTCTGATGCAGGTTGCAGCCTCACTTCCAGGCAGTGACTCAGAGTCTCACAAGGCTTTCTTCCTGCAAGAGGTCACTAGGCCTCTTAGGCTTTACAGCTGCAGATTCGAATTACTGCCTCCTTTGTGGTGTGAGGGCTATGCCATATATATGCATGGAGACAGGTTAGCATAGCTACTGGGAATAAGACTACATCTTTGCTTTCTGTTTCCTTAGGCCTATAGCTCTTATAAAGTCTTCCCAGTCAAAGCTTAACCTTTATTGGCATTGTTTGGGTAGCTTCCTTTAGGATTGGAGGTGACTTAAGCTGAGCTCTGGCTTCAACCTGTGAACCTTCCTCCAAGTCACTAACATGAAGAAATTGAGCCTACTGTCTCCACTGCTTGCTTCACTGCCTGAACCATGAAACCCAGGCCTTTAACCTCAATCACATGTATTCTGAATCTGGTCCACAGATCGAAGGGAATAATATAAGTTATAATCTCAGCCAGCTTGCTTTTTTAAATACTTACTACTTCCTGTTTCATTTCTTTCAGTTTAAAGTTTATGATTTTACTATTTTTATAAATTATTACATATATTTTAAGCATCCTAAATATATTTTAATGCATATTTTGAAGTCTTTTTTTCAGATTATTTCATAAGATGAATTTTGTGTGTACTTTATTGCAGGGATCCCCAATCCCTGGACTATGGACCAGTACTGGTCCGTGGCCTGTTAGGAACTGGGTTGCACAGCAGGAGGTGAGTGGTGGGCGTGTGAGTAAAGTTTCATCTGTATTTACAGCCACTCCCCATCACTCACATTACTTTCTGAGTTCCACCTCCCCTTAGATCAGCAGTGTCATTAGATTCTCACAGGAGTACAAACCCTGTTGTGAACTGTGCATGCTAGGTTGCAAACTCCTTATGAATAATGACTGATGATTTGTCAGTGTCTCCCATCAACCCTAGATGAGAGCATCTAGTTGTAAGAAAATAAGCTCAGGGTTCTCACTGATTCTGTGTTATGATGAATTGTAAAATGATTTCATTATATATTATGTTATAATAGAAATAAATTGCCCAATAAATGTAATGCACTTGATTCATTCTGAAACCAACCCCCACACTCTGGTCAATGGAAAAATTGTCTTCCATGAAACTGGTCTCTGGTGCCAAAAAGGTTAGGGACCGCTGCTTTATCACATGGGAGTGTTTTTTGTCCCCGTTATTTTCACACAGGAGATTAGCTCAGGCCACCCTTGCCTATAGCAGGCCAAGAACAGCCATGGCTCTGGTCTTCACTTGGCTTCTGTTTCTAATCCACTTCTGTTCATTCTGTTTTACAGCCCTGCAATTTATTTTTTCCCCAAATATATTTAATGTATTATTGTTAGGTTTGGAGCAGAGTGAGGCAAGTCAAAGTACAAAATCACTACAGGTATTGATCGACTTACGACCTATACAACTTATGACCATTCGACTTTATGACCACAATCACTAGCAACGACTGCTCTGCGTCTGGCAGTGCAAACGTTGCACAGCTGGGCGTACAACAGTGTGGACCAGCTTCCGGCAGCACTACCATCTCAGCGTGCACCATTTCAACTGTTATCCCAGACTCGGTACAGCAATTTGTGTTTTATGTCTTGGATATTTTTCATCAAATCCCTCCCAATAAACTTCTTATACATTTCGAAGCAATGGACCCAAACGTCGAGCGATTTGCAAGGATTGAACGGATGGCACATGATGTGTTTCGTCCTTATCGTGAAATTTATGAAGAAAAAAAGAAACATACAATTCAGACAAAGCTCACCATATTTATGAAAAAACCAACTCCGGTAACCCCAACTGCTGCCTCAGATGACAACAACGATCTGCAGCCAAGCACCAGTGGCCAATAAAATGTTTCATACATGTTTATATATTTTGATATGTTTTGCAATTGGGAAAATGTTTCCTATGGTATTTTTTACACTTGTATTTTGTATTTTTGTATGCACCTGTATTTTGTAATTTTGTATGTTTTGCAAACATTAAACCAGTTGCACTGGTAATGCAGTGTTTTACTTAAACCTGATGAATGTAAAAATAAGAAACAAAATGGTGTAGAGGTGATACAAATGGTATAAAATGAACAAAGAAAATTATGATATATAACAATAATGAAAGAAAATTATGATAAAATATGACAAAGATTTTTATAACATCATTTCACAGTACTGTACATATAGCCTACTCAACTTATGACCATATCGTGTTACAACCGGTCTGTCGGAACCAATGGTGGTCGTAAGTCGAGCACTAACTGTACAGTACTTTACCAGAGATATTTGTCCAACGTATTTTTTATCATTCCAAGTAAATGGGAGATACAGTTTTAACAATTGATTTTCCAATGCCTTTGATTTACTTTTAGTCATAATTTCAATTTAAAAGAGCATTAAAGCATTTTGACATGTGAACATACAGATGAAAATACGTTGTTGTAATATTTTTTTCTCAACCTTATTGCTCCTTGCACTCTGTCACAGAACCATAAATGCACACTGTAATACATACTACAAAACTTTTCTAACTCCCATGAATATTTTATACTAACATAGTCTGCCTCAGCTCAGTTGAAGAAATGCAATGGAACTCTTAGTTTTGTGGAGAGTAAGGAACACCTCTGACTGAGAGCTCTTGAGGACTATTCCCACCATGCAAAAAGCGTTCCATGGAAGGTAGTATGTCTTATTTTCAAATATGTTTTCTTCTTCTGCCATTGTAGAGGAGGTAAAAATGGCCCATTCACTGATCACTAGAAATTTAATAAATGGCCCATTCACTGATCACTAGAAATTTAATATCAAAATTGTTAATTTCTGCTTCACATAAACTAAGCAACACAAGAAAAAGCACCAAAAATTATAAAGGCTTAAGTCGCATATCATTTGGTCACCACTTTTAATCATTGAGTCTATAGTATGTTTCAGGCATTGTTCTAGGCACTGGAAATATAGCTGTGGAAAAAAGACTAAAAAATCCCTGCCTGTATGGAAATAGAAGCAAATACGTCAATAACATATATAAAATGTTGAATAGATGATAAATATTATGAAAAAACAGAGCATCATAATTGCCACTTTAAACAGAATGGTAACTAAGTGGAGATCTCAACATAAAACATTAAAAGGATGTAGGAACAAGTCACCAGGATGACTTTGGGAGAGGTGAAGCTGGTGTAGTTGAAGATGCTGTGCAATACTCGTGGTGGGTGTACTTAGAGGAGAGGTCAGAGAGCAAGAGATTGAGATCATATAGGGGCTTGCTGGGCAGGTAACAATGTGGAAGCCACTAGAGAGTTTGGGGCAGAGTAACATGATTTAACTTGCACCAAAAAGAATTACTTTGACTATTGTTTTAAGAACAGACAAGAGCAAGGGGAAGTGATTACACGTTTACTGTCTTAGATGTATTTTAAAGTAGACACTATAGGGTTTGCTTAGGAATTGGATTTGGCATATAAATGAGAGAGTAATTAAGGGTAGCACTAAAGTTTGGGGCCTGAACAATGGGAATGATGTATGGGTAAATTTTTGCAGTTTACCCATCTGACAAAGGGCTGATATCCAGAATTTACAAAGAACTAAAACAGATTTACAAGAAAAAAACTAACAAGCCCATTCAAAAGTGGGAAAAGGATATGAACAGATACTTTAAAAAAGAAGACATACATGAGGCAAACAAACATATGAAAAAATGCTCATCATCACTGGTCATCAGAGAAATGCAAATCAAAACAACATTGAGATACCATCTCACGCCAGTTAGAATGGCAATCAATAAAAAATCTGGAGACAACAGATGCTGGAGAGGATGTGGAGAAATAGGAACACTTTTACACTGTTGCTGGGAGTGTAAATTAGTTCAACCCTTGTAGAAGACAGTGTGGTGATTCCTCAAGGACTTAGAAATAGAAATTCCATTTGACCCATGCAGCACTGTTTACAATAGCAAAGACCTGGAACCAACCCAAATGCCCATCAATGATAGACTGGACAGGGAAAATGTGGCACATATACACCATGGAATATTATGCAGCCATCAAAAACGATGAGTTTGGGTCCTTTGTAGGGACATGGATGAACCTGGAAACCATCATTCTCAACAAACTGACAGAAGAGCAGAAGATCAAACACCGCATGTTCTCACTCATAGGCGGGTGTTGAACAATGAGAACACATGGACACAGGGAGGGGAGCACTAGACACTGGGGTCAGTTGGGGGGAAATAGGGGAGGGCCGGTGAGGGGGTGGGGAGCTGGGGAGAAATAGCAAGGGGAGAGATGCCAGATGTAGGTGATGGGGAGGAAGGCAGCAAATCACACCGCCATGTGTGTACCTATGCAACAATCTTGCATGTTCTTCACATGTACCCCAAAACCTAAAATGCAATAAAATAAATGGAAAAAAAATATATATATATATACATTTTTGATATGTATACATTTTTGCACAATAAAAAAAAGAAAGATAACTGTAACAGAAGCAGATTTGGTGCAACAGTGATAAAGGTTAAGTTGTGTTTTTAAATTATTAAAATGAGGTTCACATTCAATATCTAAGTCAAGATAGTGAATAGATAGAAAATCTAGAAATGTGAAGTTCAGCCATAAATCCATACCTAAGATATACACTTGAAAGCTATTGGTATGTAGATGGTATTTAAAGCCAAGATTGCAGGAAGAGATCATCAAGGGAGTAAGATTAGAGAAGCAAAGAGATCCAAGGACTAATCCCAAGCCACTGATATTTTCCCAGAAGAAAATAAAAACATGTTTCCAGGAAGACAAAGGATCCATAATGTGAAAAACTGTTGATGATCAAGTAAGATAAGACTAGGAACTGATCACTGGGCTTAGACATATAATAAATGTCACTGATACTCCTCATCAGAGCTGTTTTAATATAATTGTAGGGATGAAAAATCTTGTTGAGGTTTCAAGAAATAATGATGCAGAAGTAGACACAATGAATTTTGTTGTAAGGTAAACAGAGAAATAACATAATATCTATAAAAGGTGTGGGTCTAGAGGAATGCTTATTTTACTAAGTTATATTTTATTTATTAAATGTATTCCAATGTTTCAAAATCAAAGAGATATAAAAAGAATATATTGGGAAGTATTTCAGCCATGATTTTTCTCATTCTGCTATGTATGAATACCTCTTTTTAAAGTTTGTTTTATATTTCTCAGATTTATTAGAAGGTAAATCTAAACTTTGAGTTCTCTTAATCTGCTTTTTGTACCTATATGTTAGATAAATTAAATTTTTAGTTTTAATTTTGCATTTAGTATCCTGAAAGTGTTTCTATTTTTGTATGAATGTAAAGGGTTCTAATTTTTTTTACAGCTAAACAGCATTTCATTTTGGTAATATACTATGGTTTATTTAATAAATCCCCTTCGAGGAACATGTAGAGTGTGCCTTTTGCTATCACAAAAAATGTTGTAATACAAAGCTTTGGAAATAAATAGTCTTTGTGTATGTCTGCATTGCTAGAAATGACTACTGGTATAAAGAGCAATGCATGTGTGATTCTGGTAGATACTGCTAATTACCTGCCATCATAGTTGTGTCATTTTCTGTTTCCAACAGCAATGTATGAAAGTGCCATTTCCTCAAAATCTCACCAGAGTGAGCTTTCAAACTTCTCAAATTTTACTAATCCAATAGCAACTGGAAATAGTAATTAATGTCATTTCTCATTGTAATTGAAGTTGAGCCCTTAAAAACTATGTCTAAGTGGATTTATATATTGTTCTATGACCTGGCTAATCAAGTTCCATGCTCATTATTTCACTAGAGTTTGGGTTTTTTAAATTCTCAATTTATAAGAGCTCTTTATACAATACAGACATAAGTCTCTTGCCTAAGAAGTTGCAAATATTATTTCCCTGATTGTCCTTTGTCTTTGATGTTTTATAACATTTTTAGTATAAAATAAAACACAGAAAATCACCTAAAACAAATACATAGCTTACCGAATTTAACTGTGACTGCTACCCTGGTCACGAAGTAGACATTTCTAGTTATCCCAGAAGCCTTGTTTAGGTACTCTGCCTAATTCACAACTCTCTTCCTTCCCTCAGGGTATCCCTTGTCCTGTGTCTTATAGTAATAACTTGTTTTTCCTCATTATTTCATTACCTAAGTATATACCTCTAGACACTTTAATTTCATCCTGCCCATTTTAAAACTGATATGTCTTTTAAGTTCCTTTTAATCTATAAATTTCCTATCCTTTAACCCTTTCCTTTTTCCATACAATTTATCTCTTGAGGAATTCAGGGCATTTGATCTATAGAGGGTTTTTTTTTTTTTTTTAATCATCTGGATGTTATTGATTTTACACTACTCCTGGTATAGCCAATATGTTCCATTGTCCTCTGTATTTTCTATAAAATGGGAGGCAGACCCAAAGGCTTGATTAGATTTAGGTTTGACCCCCTTCAGAATGGTTATGTGTGGCATTGTATTCTTTCATCAGGAAATATATAAAGTCTAGTTTTTGTTCTTTGTGGTTTGCACCCACTACTGCTTAATATCTAGATATATTAATTTATGAACTATTGCAAAATGGTGATAATTATATTATGTTTTAAAAGTATTTTTGAGAATAACTTTATTGAGACATTTCCTCTCATGATCATTAGGTTATTAAGGACATAGTCCAAATAAGAAAGGAAAGAGAAATGCTTGTTTCTTTTATATACCCAGCTTTTAAGAAATAAATGCTTACCTGTTATCCTAATAGAGTAAATAGTACCATTATAAAATTATAATGAAATATTATATTGAATATATATTATGTGTATATTATATTGAATATAATGAATTTTATGGATTAAATTTATATTTGAAAGCCTACATAAAATGTCTAATTTCCTAGGACAAATTATTTGCCCATATAGGTTCTTCTGAAGACAGGTTAAAGCAGATACATTTTTATAGACGAAAAAGAGAAATCTGACAATAATATTGGGTTAGATAATTCTTTATTGCCAGAGGTGGGATATTTATTCATTGAAACATAATTAGCAATATCCCTAGTCTCACTTACTAGATATTTTCCTCTGTTGTAGAAACAAAAGCTGTGCCCAAATATTGTCAAATATTCCCTGCGAAGCAAAATCACCTCAACTGAGAAAGACTTATTCATAGATAAATGTGATTTCAATCATAATCTCAGCAGAAAATTTTCTAGAAATTAACAGAATTCTAAATTTATATGATAAGCAAAAGACCTAGACAATCCAAAGCACCATTGGAAAAAAGACAAAGTGAAGGACATAGAGTACTTTCTATAACACTTTCTAAGATGGGGTGGTACTGAAATAATTATTGACAACTGAATCAGTGGATCAAAACAAACAGCCCAGAAACCAACTCTGACTTAAACAGTTGTTTGAGGAAGGAATGTGTTTGGGAAAGAAATGCATTTTCAGTAAATTGTTGTGATCCAAGTCGATATCCATATTGCAAAATGATTAAATTTGACCCCACCTCATAGCACACATAAAATTTACTGGGAAACAAATCATAATCTAGATGTAAGGATCAAATATGATAGAACTTTTAAAATAAAATAGCAAGCAGAAAAATATTTTCATTACTTGGGGATAAGCTAATGTTTCTTAAACAACATAGAAATTAGTAACTATAAAAGTAAATATTAATACAATGGACATTTTCAAAATCTAATATATCATTAAGAAAATGAGTAAGTACACCACAGGTTCAAAAAAAATTTACAAAACATATATCTAACAAAGGACTAGTCCCATGGATATATAAAGATCTCCTAAATAGAAATAATACTGAGACAAAAATAGATTTATTTTTAAAAAGGGAAAAACAAAATGCTAATTAACAAGGTTATAGATCAAGTAGGGGTATAAAGTTATGCAAAAATGTTATTGTAGAATAGTGAAAATCAATCTATGGAGGATTAGTGGATATTGACTGAAAATAGATATGAGGAAACTTTTTTTTTGAGTGATGACAATGTTCTATATTTTGATAATTGAGTTATGAAGATATATGCATTTTTCAAAAAATAACTATTTTTTAAATTTTAAAATAATTTTATTTTAGTGTACATGAATTTTACAGAAACTAAATAATGATAAACTCTAGTAACTGATATGCATGCTGAGGTATTGAGGAAGTATGCACTGTCTGCAATTAGAAGTCCATCAAAATTAAGATGGTTTGGCAGGTGGAGATAAAGTGTGATAAAACAAGTGTAGACAATACTAATGATAGAATTTAGGTGGCAGGTATACTAGAGTTCATTATAAAATTATTTCAAGATTTCTGTATATCTCAACCTTTATGTGGTAAAATGGGGGGAAGTAATGTATATAAAATATTCAAGAAAAGAAAATGTGGCCGTCATTTTATTTTCAGCCAGTTCAAGCTGCAAGTATAAAGGCTAAGACAAATCATTATGAATAAGCAAGAACACAAGAGGTATTTGTCCCATAGGCATTTCATGAGAATCTACTGTAGAAAAAGCTTTAGACATCCAGTATAATTAGTGAGTTGAGTATACAGATTAATGTAGAATTACAGGGAAATAGCCAGTGGTTGGTTAATGGATACATAGAACTAAGCTCTGATTTTTTATCATGCCCAAATTCCTATCTAAGGGGCCTGGGGAGTCATGCCCTAAAAAACATAAATTCTCATCAGATGGGTTTTGTTTGACCCTGTGTATCGTGACTTACTTTCCAATCTGACTCTGGCATAACGAGGAAGAAAATCAAAATATTGTACCCCAAAATGTATTCCTTGTGATACTTTGAAATTGTCCTGCAATGTCTCTTGTGGGAAAAACACATTCTATAGAGAATCCCCTTCCCCTTTTGTTTTCCTTCCTTCCCAGATCCAGGAGATAATCAACTAAGAGCAAGGAACCCTTTTAAGTTTGATAATAAACAATTTACATCCTTCTCTCTCTAAAGTCTGCTATTTAAGAGCTTCTTCTTCACAATAAAACTTGGTCTCCACAATCCTTTATCTTTGACCTGAACATTCCTTTCTTCTTTTTTTTTTTTAATTGCATTTTAGGTTTTGGGGTACATGTGAAGATCATGCAATGTAGTTGTATAGGTACACACATAGCAGTGTGATTTGCTGCCTTCCTCCCCATCACCTATATCTGGCATTTCTCCCCATGCTATCTCTCCCCAACTCCCCACCCCCTGCTGTTCCTCTCCTATTTCCCAACAGACCCCAGTGTGTAGTGTTCCCCTCCCTGTGTCCATGTGTTCTCATTGTTCAACACCCGCCTATGAGTGAGAACATGCTGTGTTTGATTTTCTGCTCTTGTGTCAGTTTGCTGAGAATGATGCTTTCCAGGTTCATCCATATCCCTACAAAGAACACGAACTCATCATTTTTGATGGCTGCATAATATTCCATGGTGTATATGTGCCACATTTTCCCTGTCCAGTCTACCATTGATGGGCATTTGGGTTGGTTCCAGGTCTTTGCTATTGTAAACAGTGCTGCAATGAACATTCGTGTTCATGTGTCCTTATAGTAGAACGATTTATAACCCTTTGGATATATACCCAGTAATGGAATTGCTGGGTCAAATGGAATTTCTATTTCTAGGTCCTTGAGGAATTACCACATTGCATTCCACAATGGTTGAACTAATCTACACTCCCAGCAACAGTGTAAAAGTGTTCCTATTTCTCCACATCCTCTCCAACATCTGTTGTCTCCAGATTTTTTAATGATCGCCATTGTAACTGGCGTGAGATGGTATCTCAACGTTGTTTTGATTTGCATTTCTCTGATGACCAGTGAGGATGAGCATTTTTTCATGTTTCTTGGCCTCATGTATGTCTTCTTTTGTAAAGTATCTGTTCATATACTTTGCTCACTTTTGAATGGGCTTGTTTTTTTCTTATAAATCTGTTTTAGTTCTTTGTAAATTCTGGATATCAGCCCTTTGTCAGATGGGTAAACTGCAAAATTTTTTTCCATTCTGTTGGTTGCCAATTCACTGTAACGACTGTTTCTTTTGCTGTGCAGAAGCTGTGGAGTTTGATTAGGTCCCATTTGTCTATTTTGGCTTTTGTTGCCAATGCTTTTGGTGTTTTGGTCATGAAGTCTTTGCCTACGCCTATGTCCTGAATGGTTGTGCCTAGATTTTCTTCTAGGGTTTTTTATGGTGTTAGGTCTTATGTTTAAGTCTTTAATCCATCTGGAGTTAATTTTAGTGTAAGGTGTCAGGAAGGCGTACAGTTTCTGCTTTCTGCACATGGCTAGCCAGTTTTCCCAACACCATTTATTAAACAGGGAATCCTTTCCCTATTGCTTGTTTTTGTCTGGTTTGTCAAAGATCAGATGGTTGTAGATGTGTGGTGTTTCTTCTGTGGTCTCTGTTCTGCTCCATAGGTCTATATCTCTGTTTTGGTACCAGTACCATGCTGTTTTGATTACTGTAGCCTTGTAGTATAGTTTGAAGTCCGGTAGTGTGATATCTCCCACTTTCCCTTCTATGGATCCCAGGCCTTTAGACAAACTCAACCATCAACCAGAAAATTTTTAAATTTAACTCTAGCCTGTAAGCCCCAAGTTTGAGTTTTCCTGGCTTTCTAAACCAAACCAATGCATTTCTTAAATGTATTGATTGATGTCTAATACCTTCCTTATATATAAAACCAAACTGTGCCCCAACCACCTTGGGCACATATTGTCAGGACCTCCTGAGGGCTGTGTCATGGGCCATGGTTACTCACATTTGGCTAGGAAAAAAATTTCTTAAAATATTTTTGAGAGTTTGACTCTTTCCATCAACAATACAAAAGTAAACCTGCATAGGACGAAAAAGTTCTAGGAGTCTATAGTACCACAGAGTGACTATGATAAACAATTTTGTCCATGTTTTCAAATAGCTTGAATAGCAGATTTTGAATGCTTTCAATACAAAGAAATGATAAATGCTTTTATTATGAATATGCTAATCACTCTGATTTGATCATTGTACATTGTATATGTATACTGAATTATCACATTGTACCCCATACAGATATACAAAGATTATGTCAGTTAAAAATAATGAGTATAATAAGTTATAGTAATATAACCACAATAAAAAAATAGTATACAGAGTTAAAATTATTTGAAAAGAAATGTTTTTTTAGTCATAACCATTTTCCAACCTATGATAAATTAATTGACCTTCGTTATTCTCCATACTTAATGTACATAATAATTACCCAGGAAATTTGTTAAAGACTTCTATGTCCCACCTCCACACACTGTGATTTACATGTCTGGGGTGGAGCCACTGATTTACATTTCTTATAAGCCTCTAGGTGGTGTTAAGGTGAGTCCACAGAACACACTTTGAGTGACACTGATGTAGACAATAGTCTGTAATGGTTCCTAACATCACAGGAGAGTCATCTAGTTATGAGTCTTCTGATGAATAAAGACCATGCCACATGTGTTGTTGTTATGCCAAAAATAAATAAAGCCAGAATTAGAACAAGTCTCTATATCCTAACACCAATTTTTCCGAAAATAAAATAGGTAAACCTTAATGCTGTGGAAATGTAATCAGCAAAGTCCAAGTTATGGGAAATTCTGCAGGACTTAGGATCCAGTTACTTTAACAAAAAATTACAGAGAAATAAAAGGAGGGGAGAAATTAAAGAAACTCAGAATTTATATCAACCTATCACATTGTATAGAACTTATTTAAGCCCAAATTCAAAAATAAATGGTAAAATCAAAGTTATAATACAAGTGAGAAATTTGGAAACTATATGTGATGATATTAATAACTTGCTGTTATTTTTTAGGCATACCAAAGTCTCATTATGAATCTAAAAATATAGTTTGATTTTTTTCTAGATACATTCTCAAATATTTGTAAAGTTATCTTTTGTCTGAGAACTGCTTTGAAATAACCTTGTTTGGTGGTGAGTGTGGATTAGATTAAACAAGATTAGCTATGAGTTGCTAATTGCTAAAATTGGGTAACGGATACATGGGGATTCAATATACTACTCTCCCTATGTTGGTAATCATTTGATCTTTTCCATAATAAAAAAAAAACATGCCATTGTAATACATGAAGAATAATTCATTAGTTTGCATATAATTGGGCAATGTTGCAAGGCTCAATCATCAAATAGTCCATATAGGGCGATTCATAACGCAATGGACAGATTGAAAATAAATTTCAAAGTCTATTTCGTGTTGTAAAAAATGCCCATAAACTTCTACAACCAAGGTGATTTACCAGTCATCAGGAGACACTCCAGAAGCATAGACTGAAATAAATTTGAAAAGTAGTTATACCAAGATGACGTAGAGAATCACTGGCATATGATAAAACCAAAAACTACTGCTCCCCCCATCCTTCCCTTTGTTTTGCCAAATGTTATTTTGTCAAATTCCCTATTTCCAGTTTGACATTGCATTTATTTTTTTAACACATTACCCTACTGTTACTTGTTTATTTGCTCTCTTTTTGAAGCTAGAATGCATTGCAAATTGTGATTTTTTTCAGTGTAGGCTTGCTAAGTAAAATGAAATAATCTTGCTTAACTTACTCATTGGAATTTTATATAATGTGTTATTTTTCTATTTTTATGTAAGGCTGGATGATTTTCTAGCAATGATACTTACACATTCTAAAATTGCTTTGTATAATAAAATGTAGTCTAAAACAAAATTTTAAAATATAGAAAAAAAGTTTAATGTGCCAATTTCTCTCCAAAGAGAAAATTTACACCATCATTAGCCATCATGAATAACTGATATCATCAAAGTATTTCACTATTGTCAATTTGTTGAATGAAATATGTGACTGTAATAATTAATTTCCCAGTGATGTTGAGAATTGTTTCATATGCATATTTGCCTACTTTTTTCTATTGGATTATTTACCCTTTTTTCATTGATAGGTAGGATTTATTGATGTGTTGCAAATACATATAAATATATTCATTCCAAATATAAATCCTTAATTTGTTAGATATGTTGCAAATATATTTTTAGTGTGTTGCTTTCCTTTGAACTGTGTCTATTTTATTGTATCTAATTTTTAATTTAATGTACTCTTTTATTGATGGGAATTTAAATTACCAGGTGTCTCATGTTACCAATGGCACTGAAATTATTTTCTGCTTTATAAAACATAGCAAATGTAATTATTTTAGTTTTAATTCTAATAATAATTTTAAATAAAGTATATGGTGCTTGCTCCCTGTCAGGTGAAATAAGTACTTTAAATATTTTATTTCAATATAAACTTGAAATAACACATGTGACATAATAATCTTTAATTAGCAAAGGAAGAAATTTAAGTTTAGAAATGGTGATTGAGTTATCTCAACTCAAACTGCTACTAAGGAATGAAACTAGAATTATGTTCAAAGCTGTTTTGTTTTGAAAGCTAAAACTCTCTTCATTATGCTCTACTGCAGCTATTTTTATTGTAGCTAACCATGAGCTGTAAGTTTCAAGACAGCAAAAATGATATTATACTCAATTTATAAACTCTATACTATCTTCAAATAGCAGGTAATAAATAAATATTTATTAAATGCATATGTCAGCTAACGAAACTTATTTTGGCAAAATGTTTTTAATCAATGAGATATTAATTTTCTCAGTTTTGGCAGCTTTTTAAGAGGGGGACATTTGCCTCAGAGTATTATTTATTAGTTTAAACTTAGCAGATAGGAGATATTTGGAGGAAGACGGATCAAGTCTTTAGTCTTTGAAGAGTCTGTGATGTGTTAATACATAAGCTGTCATTCCCTCTGTATTTAAGGTAGTATCCTTTTTTCTCTCTAAGTAAGAGTTGTCTTCACATTGAGTAAGTTGAGGAGAAAAAAGGAGAAGGGTGTTGGTTTTGCTGTCTCAGGGATAGCAATGGTAGAAAAAAATCTGCATGTAAGTGACCCATGTGGTCCAAACCATGTTGTTCAAGGGTCAACTATATTCATACACTGTCAATCAGTTGATGTTACTGTGGGTAAGTGAAGTAAGATGATGCTTACCTGCTGCTGTCATGGAGTTTAAAGTCCAGGAAATTTGCTTGGATTTGCCATAAGAAAACATATTAGGAGTTTTTCTAGACCTGTACTGGGATATTATATTTCAACATAACATGCGTAAGTAGAAACATTAATACCTAGTGTACAAAATATAGTTAGTCTTTAGAGTATAGGCTAGAATAGGAGCAAGCATACCCTCCGGAGTTTAACTAGCTTTATTGCCATTTAGCAGTTATCTGTAGTTTACACAATATTATGTTTGGCCTATTTAGTGGTCATACTGACAAATAGAGTAAATACCTTGCTTTTAAAGAAATATATATTTCATCTGAATGAAGAAGTCATATAAGTATTGCCTAAATTATGATAATCTGATTTGGAGACATTTTATAATGGCCACTACGTCATGGTGAAACCAGAGTTCTGATTATAGACTGATTCGGGTACGTTATGTTTCTCCACCATTTTCTTACTTACTTACTTTTTCAAAACCAATTTTCTCATCTGTCAAATGAGCGCAACAATAAATGTGTTACAGAATACTATAAGAAGTAATGAAAAAATTACACTTCTGGTTATCATGGAGTGGCTTTAACAGCCTAGTCTCTTTGCTCAGAACAATTATAGAAATTGAATAAAACAAAAAGAAATAGTCATTTGAAAGCACTGAAGAGCAACCATGTTAGCTAGAACCTGAGAGGCCAAGTTACCAAAGAAAATAGAACCACAAAGTTTGTCTGATATTGTACATAATTTTTTACCTTGATGAATTTGCCTCACCTTAAATAGCAAAAAGCAAAAGTTTTCATAAGCCAAGAAGAAGGGAGATTCTGGGAACACAGGTAGAGCTGTCAGCCACCAATTGAAGTTTATTTATTTATTTATTTATTTATTTTTCCCATTTATTTATTTTATTGCATTTTAGGTTTGGGGGTACATGTGAAGAACATGCAA
>NW_016107441.1:1801443-1808017 GCF_001604975.1 Cebus imitator | reverse complement strand
GGACCCCTTCCTGACACCTTACACTAAAATTAACTCCAGATGGATTAAAGACTTAAACATAAGACCTAACACCATAAAAACCCTAGAAGAAAATCTAGGCAAAACCATTCAGGATGTAGGTGTAGGCAAGGACTTCATGACCAAAACACCAAAAGCATTGACAACAGAAGCCAAAATAGACAAATGGGACCTAACCAATTGAAGTTTAGATCTCTCAAAGAAGAGCATCCAATACACACTGGCTTTCAGTCAAGAACTTTGAAGAACTAAGCCGGAGAAGTAGGCAAATCAAAATAGACTAGGACTTACAAAGACTAAAACTCAACCATGAAAAACTGCAATTCCTGATTCAAATCTTCTGCCCCTACTTCAACTGCTTGCCAGTAAGAGAACTAAATCATCTCTGGAAAAAGACACTATCATACTTAAGCTCTTGAATAGTAAATTTGAAATGTCTAGCATTCTGAGAAGAAGGGATATTTTCAAGCAAAACAAAAATAAACCCAGAAATGTGGAAACGCAAATAAGATTGAATAACATAGAAAAGAGCAGACAAAACTAAACAAATATTGACTATTTAAAAACCATGAAAATAAATAGAGAAATTTTCAATATGCAACTTAATATAGCAACAATACAAAATGTGTGAGGAGATGAATGTGCTAGAATGTTCTAAGACACCTTTATTTTCTGGGACCTAGAAAAAGCACTTATTACAAATGCTAATAAATCAGTAATGCATTTGAGAATATCTAGAACCACCATGAAAAATAACTTTGTGTAACAAGCTTAATGAAAGGAAACAGAAGACATCGAGTATTTTTAAAGCAGACTAATTTTAAGAGGCAAGAAGAGAAAGTTACATGAGATAGGCATATTAGAACTATAAAAACAATTATTGTGCAAATCCTAACCAAATGAGAACTAGTATACTAATTTCAAGGTAGCATTTTCAGAAAAATTACTAGAGATTATGTTGAACATTTTGCTATGATAAAAGGCTTAATTCATACATATACACACATAAACATGGTTTCCAACTGCAAAACAAACAAAAGAACCTCACATACAGAAAATGAGAATTAGTCAAATCAATAATTATTATAAAAGATTTTTAATATCTCTCAGTAACTGATTAAAAAAGCAATATTATCAAGTATTTTTATAATAATAAAATTGATCACAGACATATATGCAGTCAACAACTGCAAAATATAGTTGTAAATTCATATAGAATAATTATCAATATTATCAATTGCTAGGATATTTAACCAATTCTCAACAAATTTCAAGTTGGAAATTATACAGAGTATTATTATATTTTTTTATGGTAGAATTGGATAAGAGGTTAGTTGGTAACAAAAACTATAAATAATGGCTATGAAAATGCTCAAATGTTTAGAAATTAAGTGGAACACTTTTAAATAATCCCAAATTTCTAAAAAACATAAAAATATTAGAAAATATTTTTAATTGATACTTTTCAAATCTTTTGCCATGCAGTTAAAACTCCCTTAATAGAAAAAATGCAGACCTGAACTCATTTATGTGTGTTAGAAAAGGAAAGCTTAGTGTTCAAAAAGACCATGCACAATCAACAAACGGTTGATTAAACAGGAAAATCAATCAATATGCTATAACAGTAAAAGACTCTTACATGATCATTCCAATAAATGCAAAAAGATCATCTGATAAAACTTAACACCCTTTCATAATGAAAACAACAAAATTCGAATATGAAGAAATTTTCTCAACCTCACAGTGAGCATCTATGAAAAAAGCATAGCTAACATCAGGCTTAATAGTGAAAGACTGAGAACTTTTCTGCTAACAGAGGAACGAGACATAAATGTCTAGTCTCAAAACTTCCATTTGACATTGCACTGGAAATGCAACCATGGAAAATAGCAAGAAAAAGAAATGAAGTCATTCATATTGGAAAGGAAGAAGTAAAAATATCACTATTTGCAGATGGCATAATCTAATACATAAAAATCTGCTGAATCTATAAAAACTGTTGATACTAATAAATGGTTTAGCAAATATGTAGGATGCAACATCAATATACAAAAACTAGTTATATTTCTACTTTTCCTTCTTTGTTGAGGTATAATTAATGAAGAGCAGTTGTATACTGTGATGATTTTCTATAAGCATACAATGTGAAATAATAGTTGAGTAAGTTACTATCACATCCGTACCTACCTTTTTGAGTGTGCTGAGAACAATTAAGATCTGCTTCCTTAGCAAATTTCAAGTATACAATATACCATTTTTAACTATATTCAAGATTTTTTACATTAGACTCCAGAAATTAATCACTTATAACTGAAATTTTATGTTTTGACCAATGTCTTCCCATTTTCCCTACCAACAGGTTGCTGGCAGCCACCATTCTACGCTGTTTCTATGTGATCAACTTTTTTAGGTTCCACATATAAATGACATCAGAATATTTTGTCTTTCTGTTTCTGGCTTATGTCACTTAATAATGACTTCAGCGTCATCCATCTTGTTGCAAGTGACAATTTCTTTTTTGTTGTTGTTATGATCTTATAATATTCCAGTGAGTCTCACATTTTCTTTCTCCATTCATGCACTGATGGATGTACAGGTTGTTCCTATATCTTAGCTATTGTGAAGACTGCAATGCATATGGATTTGATATCCCTTCAAGATACTTATTTCATTTCTTTTGGATATACAGACAATTCCTAACTTAGAATAATTTGACTTACTATTTTTTCACTTTACAATGATATGAAATCAGTATGCACTTAATAGAAACTACATTTCAAGGATACCCACGTAGCCATTCTGTTTTTCACTTTTAGTATAATCTCCAATAAATTACAATAGGATAGTCAACATTTATAATAAAATAGGCTTTGTGTTAGATGATTTTGCCCAACTGTAAGGTAATGTAAATGTTCTGAGAATGTTTAAGGTAGGGAAGGATAAGCTACAATGTTTGGGAGGTTAGGTCTATTAGGTGTATTTTTGACTTACAACATTTTCAACTTACATGCAATGAGCTTATTAGGACACAGCCTCATCGTAAGTCAAAGAACAACTGTATATCGAGAAGCGGTGTTACTGGATCATAGCATAGTTCTATTTTTAATTTTTGAGGAACTCCATAATGTTTTACATACTAGCTGTACTAATTAATTTTCCTACTAAATCATGACAATGTATATGAATTTCGCTTTCTCTATGCCATTGCCAACACTTGTCATCTATTGTCTTTTTTATAATAGCCACCTAACAGGTGTGAGATGATATCTCATTTTAATTTTCAGTTCCCTGAATATTCATGATAAGTACCTTTTCATATGTTTATTGGCCACTTATATGTTACCTTAGGAAAAATGTTCAGGTCTGTATTAGGATTCTCCAGAAACACAGAATCAATTATACAGATCGATATCAGAGATTTATTATGGAAATTGACTCACATCTGTGGAGTCCAAGTCTCACGATATACCATCTGCAAGCTGAGAGAATCTGAAAAGTTCATGGTGTAATTTGGTTTGAGTCTGAAGGGCCAAGAGCCAAAAGAAATAATGTAACTCTAAGTCCATGGCCAAAGGCCTGAGAACGGAGAGCCAATGGTGTAAGTACTACAGGCTGAAGGCTTGGGAACTGGGAGAGCTCGAAGGGCAAGAATGGAAAAGGTAGCTGTCTTAGCTCAAGAAGAGAGAAAGAAATGGCCTTTACTCCACCTTTTTGTCTAATGAATTTCACAATGCCTGTCCACATTAGTGAAGGGGATTTTTTTTTTTTTTTAATTTCAACTTCTGGGATACTTGTGCAGAGTGTACAGGTTTGTTACATAGGTATACATGCGCCATGCTGGTTTGCTGCACCTGTCAACCCATCATCTGGGTTTTAAGCCCCATATGCATTAGCTATTTGACCTAATGCTCTCCCTTCCCTTCTCCCGACCCCATAACAGGCCCCAGTGTGTGATTCTTCCCACCCTGTGTCCATATGTTCTCATTGTTCACCTCCCACTATGAGTGAGAATATGTGGTGTTTGGTTTCTGTTCTTGTGTTAGTTTGCTGACAATGATAACTTCCAGCTTTATTCTTATCCCTGAAAAGGACATGAACTAAATCTTCTTTTATAGCTGCATAGTATTCCATAGTGTATATGTGCCACATTTTCTTTATTCAGTCTAATATTGCTGGGCATTTGGGTTGGTTCCAAGTCTTTGCTATTGTGAATATTGCTGAGATAAACATACATGTGCATTTGTCTTTATACTAGAATGGTTTATATTCCTTTGGGTATATACTCAGTAATAGGATTGCTGGGTCAAATGGTATCTCTGGTTCTATATCCTTAATGAATAGCCACACTGTTTTCCACAATTGTTGAAGTAATTTACACTCCCACCAACAGTGTAAAAGTGTTCCTATTTCTCCAAATCCTCCCCAGCATCTGTTGTTCGCTGACTTTTTAATAATCACCATTCTAACTGGCATGAGATGGTATCCCATTGTGGTTTTGGTTTGCTTTCTCTTATGACCAGTGATGATGAGGTTTTTTTTTCATATGTTCATTGACTACACAAATGACTTCTTTTGATAAGTGTGTGCTGATATTCTTCACTCACTTTTTTGGTGGGGTTGTTGTTTTCTTGTAAATTTGTTTAAGTTCCTTGTAGATTCTGGATATTAGACATTTGTCAGATGAGTAGATTGCAAACAATTTCTCCCATTCTGTAGACTACCTGTTCACGCTGATGAAAGTTTCTTTCACTGTGCAGAAGCTCTTTAATTAGATCTGATTTGTCAATTTTGGCTTATGTTGCAATTGCTTTTGGTATTTTAGTCATGAAGTCTGTGCCCATGTGTATGGCCTGAATGATATTGCCTAGGTTTTTCTTGAGTTTTCCTGGTTTTGAGTTTTACATTTAACTCTTTAATCCATATTGAGTTAATTTTGTATAAGGTATAATGAAGGAGTCCATCTTCTGTTTTCTGCATATGGCTAACCATTTTTCCCAGCACCATTTATTAAATAGGGATTCTTTTCTTTTTCTCATTACTGGTTTTTGTCAGGTTTGCTGAAGATCACATGGTTGTAGATGTGAGGTGTTATTTCTGAGGCCTGTGTTCTGTTCCATTGGTCTATATATCTGTTTTGGTACCAGTACCATGCTGTTTTGGTTACTGTAGCCTTGTAGTATACTTTGAAGTCAGGTAGCAGGATGCCTCCAGCTTTGTTCTTTTTGCTCAAAACTGTCTTGGCTATATGGGCTACTTTTGATTCCATATGAAATGCAACGTAGTTTTTTCTAATTCTGTAAAGAAAGTCAGTAGTCGCCTGATGGAAATAGCATTGAAACTATAAATTATTTTGAGCAGTATGACCATTTTTACTATATTAATTATTCCTATCCATGAGCATGGAATGTTTTTCCATTTGTTTGTGCCTTCTCCTATTTCCTTGAGCTGTGGTTTGTAATTCTCCTTGAGGTTATCCTTCATGTCCCTTGTAAGTTGCATTTCTAGGTATTTTATTTTCTTTGCAGCAATTTTGAACGGGAGTTCATTCATGATGTGGCTCTCTGCTTGTCTATTATTGGTATATAAGAATGCTTGTGATTTTTGCACATTGATTTTGTATCCTGAGACTTTGCTGAAGTTGCTTATCAGCTTAAGGAGTTTTGGGGCTGAGACGATGGAGTTTTCTAAAGATACCATCATGTCATCTGCAAACAGAGACAATTTGACTTCCTGTCTTCCTATTTGAATACCATTCATTTCTCTTGTTTGATTGCCCTGGCCAGAACTTCCAATACTATGTTGAGTAGGAGTGGTGAGAGAGGGCATCTTTGTCTTATGCAAGTTTTCAAAGAGAATGTTTCCATCTTTTGCCCATTCTGTGCCCATTTTACCCATAGATATGGATTTGTCATAAATGGCTATTATTAATTTGAGGTATGTTCCATCATTACCTAGTTTATTGAGAGTTTTTAGCATGAAAGGGTATTGAATTTTATCAAAGGTCTTTTCTGCATCTATTGAGATAATCATGTGGTTTTTGTTATTGGTATTGTTAATGTGATGAATTACATTTATTGATTTGTGTATGTTAAACCAGCCTTGCATCCCACAGATGAAGCCAACTTGATTGTGGTGGATAAGCTTTTTGATGTGCTGCTGCATTTGGTTTGCCAGTATTTTATTGAGGATTTTCATATTGATGTTATTCAGGAATATTGGCCTGAATTTTTTTGTTGTTGTTGTCTCTCTGCCAGGTTTTGGTATCAGGATGATGCTGGCCTTATACAATGAGTTAGGAAGGATTCCCTCTTTTTCTATTGTTTGGAATAGTTTCAGAAGGAATGGTACTAGCTCTTCTTTGTACCTCTGGTAGAGTTCAGCTGTGAATGAGTCTGGTCCTGGGCTTTTTTTTAGTTGGTAGGCTATAAATTACTGCCTCAATTTCAGAACCTGTTATTGGTCTATTCAGGGATTCAGCTTCTTCCTGGTTTAGTCTTGGAAGGGTGTATGTGTCCAGGAATTTATCCATTTTTTTCTAGTTTTTTTTTTTTTTTTT
>NW_016107441.1:1782853-1801396 GCF_001604975.1 Cebus imitator | reverse complement strand
TTCCTAGTTTATTTGCGTAGAGGTGTTTATAGTATTCTCTGATGGCAGTTGATACTTCTGTGGGATCAATTGTGATATTGCCTTTGTCATTTTTTATTGTGCCTATTTTATTCTTTTCTTTATTAGTCTAGCTAGTGGTCTGTTTTGTTGATATTTTCAAAAAACCAGTGCCTGGATTCACTTATTTTTTGAAGGATTTTTTTGTGTCTTTTTCTCCTTTAGTTCTGCTCTGATCTTAGTTATTTCTTATCTTCTGAAAACTTTTGAATTTGTTTGCTCTTGATTCTTTTTTTTTTTAATTGTGATGCTATAATATCAATTTTAGATATTTCAATCTTTACGATGTGTGCATTTAATGCTATAAATTTCCCTCTTAACACTGCTTTACCTGTGTCCAAGAAATTCTGGAACATTGTCTTTTTGTTTTCATTGGTTTCAAATAACTTATTTATTTCTGCCTTAATTTTGTTATTTACCCAGTATTCATTCAGGAGCAGGTTGTTCAGTTTCCCTGTAGTTGTGGGGTTTTCAATGAGTTTCTTAATCCTGAGTTCTAATTTGATTGCACTGTGATCTGAGAGGCTATTTGTTATAATTTCCTTTCTTTTGCATTTGTGGAGGAGTGTTTTACTTCTAATTATGTGGTCAATTTTAGAGTAGGTGCAATGTGGGGCTGAGAAGAATGTATATTCTCTGGATTTGGGAGGGATGGTTCTGTAGATGTCTATTAAGTTCACTTGGTCTAGAGCAGAGTTCAAGTCCTGAATATTTTTGTTAATTTTCTGTCTCATTGACTTGTCTAATATTGACATTGGGGTGTTAAAGTCTCCCACACTTATTGTGTGGTAGTCTAATTCACTTTGTAGGTCTCCGAGAACTTGCTTTATGAATCTGGGTGCTCCTTTATTGGGTGCATATATATTTAGAATAGTTAGCTCTTCTTGTTGCATTGATTCCTTTACTAATATGTAATGCCCTTCTTTGTCTTTTTTGATCTTTGTTGGTTTAAAGTCTGATTTATCAGAGACTAGGAATGCAGCCCTGCTTTTTTCTGCTTGCCATTTGCTTGGTAAATACTCCTCCATCCCTTTATTTTGAGTTTATGTGTGTCTTTACACATGAGATGGGTCTCTGAATACAGCACACCAATGAATCTTGACTCTACCCAATGTACCCATCTGTGTCTTTTAATTGGGGCACTTAATCCATTTACATTTAAGATTAATATTGTTATGTGTAAATTTGATCCTATCATCATGATGCTAGTTGTTTTTTTTGCATATTAGTTGATGCAGTTTCTTCAGAGTATCATTGGTCTTTATATTTTGTTGTGGGTTTTTTTTTTTTTTTTTTTTTTGGTGGCTTTCAGTGTCTGGTACCAAATTTTTCTTTACATATTTAGTGCTTCCTTCAGGAGCTCTTGTAAGGCAGGCCTGGTGGTGACAAAATCCCTCAGCATTTGCTTGTCTGTAAAGGATTTTATTTATCCTTGACTTATGAAGTTTAGATTGGCTTTATATGAAATTCTGGGCTAAAAGTTATTCTCTTTTAGAATGTTGAATATTGGCATCCACTTTCTTCTGTCTTATAGGGTTTCTGCAGAGATCCACTGTTAGTCTAATGGGCTTTCCTTTATGAGTAACCCAACCTTTCTCTCTGGCTGCCCTTAACATGTTTTTCTTCATTTCAACCTTGGTGAATCTGATGATTCTGTGTCTTGGGGTTGTTCTTTGTGAGGAGTATCTTTATGTGTTCTCTGTATTTCCTAAATTTGAAGGTTGGCCTGTCTTTCTAGGTTGAGGAAGTTCTCCTGGATAATAGCCTGAAATGTGTTTTCCAACTTGCTTCCATTTTCCCCATCACTGTCAGGTATAACAATCAATTGTAATGATCTCTTCACATACTCCCATATTTCTTTTTTTTTTAATACTATTTTATTGCATTTTAGGTTTTGGGGTACATGTGAAAGACATGCAAGATTGTTGCATAGGTACACACGTGGCAGTGTGATTTGCTGCCTTCCTCCCCATCACCTACATCTGGCATCTCTCCCCTTGCTATCTCTCCCCTACTCCCCATACCCCACCGTCCCTCCCCTATTTCCCCCCAACTGACCCCAGTGCGTAGTGCTTCCCTCCCTGTTTCCATGTGTTCTCCTTGTTCAACACCTGCCTATGAGTGAGAACATGCGGTGTTTGATCCTGTGCTCTTCTGTCAGTTTGCTGAGAATGATGGTTTCTAGATTCATCCATGTCCCTACTAAGGACACAAACTCATCATTTTTGATGGCTGTATAATATTCCATGGTGTATATATGCCACATTTTCCCTATCCAGTCTATTGTCGATGGCCATTTGGGTTGGTTACAGGTCTTTGCTATCGTAAACAGTGCTGCAATGAACATTCGTGTGCATGTGTCCTTATAGTAGAACGATTTGTAATCCTTTGGATATATACCCAGCAATGGGATTGCTGGGTCAAATGGAATTTCTATTTCTAGGTCCTTGAGGAATCGCCACACTGTCTTCCACAATGGTTGAACTAATTTACACACCCACCAACAGTGCAAAAGTGTTCCTATTTCTCCACATCCTCTCCAGCATCTGTTGTCTCCAGATTTTTTAATGATCGCCATTCTAACCGTCGTGAGATGGTATCTCAATGTAGTTTTGATTTGCATTTCTCTGATGACCAGTGATGATGAGCATTTTTCATATGTTTGTTGGCTTCATGTATGTCTTCTTTTGTAAAGTGTCTGTTCATATCCTTTTCCCACTTTTGAATGGGCTTGTTAGTTTTTTTCTTGTAAATCTGTTTTAGTTCTTTGTAAATTCTGGATATCAGCCCTTTGTCAGATGGGTAAACTGCATAAATTTTTTCCCATTCTGTTGGTTGCTGATTTGCTCTAATGACTGTTTCTTTTGCTGTGCAGAAGCTGTGGAGTTTGACTAGGTCCCATTTCTCTATTCTGGCTTTTGTTGTCAATGCTTTTGGTGTTTTGGTCATCAAGTCCTTGCCCACGCCTATGCCCTGAATGGTTTTGCCTAGATTTTCTTCTAGGGTTTTTATGGTGTTAGGTCTTATGTTTAAGTCTTTAATCCATCTGGAGTTAATTTTAGTGTAAGGTGTCAGGAAGGGGTCCAGTTTCTGCTTTCTGCACATGGCTAGCCAGCTTTCCCAACACCATTTTTTGAACAGGGAATCCTTTCCCCATTGCTTGTTTTTGTCTGGTTTGTCAAAGATCAGATGGTTGTAGATATGTTGTGTTGCCTCCGAGACCTCTGTTCTGTTCCATTGGTCTATATCTCTGTTTTGGTACCAGTACCATGCTGTTTTGATTACTGTAGCCTTGTAGTATAGTTTGAAGCCCAGTAGTGTGATGCCCCCTGCTTTGTTCTTTTTGCTTAGAATTGACTTGGCTATGCGGGCTCTCTTTTGGTTCCATATGAAGTTTAAGGTGATTTTTTCCAGTTCTGTGAAGAAGGTCATTGGTAGCTTGATGGGTATAGCATTGAATCTGTAAATTACTTTGGGCAGTACTGCCATTTTCACGATATTGATTCTTCCTAACCATGAACATGGAATGTTTCTCCATCTGTTTGTGCCCTCTCTTATTTCATTGAGCAGTGGCTTGTAGTTCTCCTTGAAGAGGTCCTTTACGTTCCTTGTTAGTTGTATTCCTAGGTATTTTATTCTCTTTGTGGCAATTGTGAATGGAAGTTTGTTCTTGATTTGGCTCTCTTTAAGTCTGTTATTGGTGTATAGCAATGCATGAGATTTTTGCACATTTGTTTTGTATCCTGAAACTTTGCAGAACTTGCATATCAGTTTCAGGAGATTTTCTGCTAGACTATGGGTTCTTCTAGATATACAATCATGTCGTCTGCAAATAGAGACAATTTGACTTCCTCGTTTCTATTTTAATGCCCTTTATTTCTTTTTCTTGCCTGATTGTTCTGCCTAGAACTTCTAGTATTATATTGAATAGGAGTCGTGAGAGAGGGCATCCTTGTCTGGTGCCACATTTCAAGGGGAATGCTTCCAGTTTTTGCCCATTCAGTATGATATTGGCTGTTGGTTTGACGGGTTCACAGCCGAATTCTACCAGACATACAAAGAGGAGTTGGTACCATTCCTTCTGAAACTATACCAAACAATACAAAAAGAGGTAATTCTTCCCAAATCATTTTACGAGACCAACATCATCCTGATTCCAAAACCCGGCAGAGACTCGACAAGAAAAGAAAATTTCAGGCCTATATTCATGATGAACATAGATGCAAAAATCTTCAATAAAATACTGACAAGCCGATTGCAACAGCACATCAAAAAGCTTATCCAACATGATCAAGGAGGCTTCAACCCGGGGATGCAAGGCTGGGTCAACATACGCAAGTCTATAAACGTAATTCACCACATAAACAGAACCAAAGACAAAAACCACATGATTATCTCAATTGATGCAGAGAAGGCCTTTGACAAAATTCAACAGCCCTTTATGCTAAAAACCCTCAATAAGCTAGGTATTGATTGAACATATCTCAAAATAATAAAAGCTATTTATGACATAGTCCCACATTTCTTAGAGGTTTTGTTCATTCCTTTTTATTCTTGTTTCTCTAATATTGTCTTCACGCTTTATTTCAGTAGGTTGATCGTGAATCTCTGATACTCTTTCTTCTGCTTGATCAATTCAGCTATTGATAATTGTATATTCTACATGACGTTCTCATGCTGTGTTTATCAGCTCCATCAGGTCATATATGTTCCTCTTCAAACTGGTTATTTTAGTTAGCGTTTCCTGTAACTTTTTGTCATGGTTCTTAGGTTTCTTGCATTGGGTTAGGACATACTCCTTTAGCTCAGAGGAGTTTGTTATTACTCATCTACAGCCTTCTTCTGTCAATTCATCGATCTTGTTGTCCATCCAGTTTTGTGTCCTTTCTGGAGAGTAGTTGTAATCATTCGGAGAAGAGGCATTCTGATTTTTGAAATTTTCAGTGTTTTTGCACTGTTTTTTTCCTCATCTTCATGTATTTATCTACCTTGATCTTTAAGGCTGATGACCTTTGGATGGGGTTTTTGTTTGGGAGTCTTTTTTGTTGATGTTGATGTTGTGGCTCTCTGTTTGTTAGTTTTTCTTCTAGCAGTCAGGATCCTCTTCTGCAGGTCTGCTGCAGTGTGCTCAAAGTCCCCTCCAGACCCTGTTCAACTGGGTATCACCATTGGAGGCTGCAGAACAGCAAGGATTGCTGCCTAGTCCTTGCTGTAGAAGCTTTGTCCCAGAGGGGAACTGACCTGATACCAGCTGGAGGGCTCCTGTATGAGGCATCTGTCCACCTCTCTTAGGAGTTCTCTCCCAATTAGGAGGCACAAGTGTCATGGACTTACTTCAGCAGGCAATATATCCCTTAGCAGAGCTGGTGTACTGTGTTGGGAGAACCCCTCTTGTCAGGATTAGCTGCTCTCTTCAGAGCTGGCAGGCAAAAAATATTAAATCCACTGAAACTTCATCAACAGTCAGCCGCCCCTTCCCCCAGGTGCTCTGTCCCAGGGAGTTGAGAGTTTTATCTGTAAGCTCCTGACTGTGGCTGCCACCTTTCCTTCAGAGTTGCCCTGCACAGTGAGGAAGAATCTAGAGAAGCAGTCTGGCCACAGCCTCTTTGCTGTAGTAAAAGTGGCAGTCTCCTTAGCACTGTCAGGGGATAACTGCCTAGTAAAGCTTCAGCAATGGTGGATGCTTCTCACCACCACCACGCTCGATCATCCCAGATTAACTTCATACTGCTGTGCTGGCAGTAAGAATTTCACTGCCAATGGATCATAGCTTGCTGGGCTCCATGGCAGTGGGACCTGCTGAGCAAGACCACTTGGCTCCCTGACTTCAGCCCCCTTTCCAGGGGAGTGAACAGTTCTCTCATGCTGAGGTTCCAGGAGCCACTGGGGTATGAAAAAAACTCCTGCAGCTAGGTCAGTGTCTGCCCAAACAGCCACCCAGTTTTGTCCTTGAAACCCAGGGCCCTGGTGGTCTAGGCACACAAGGGAATCTCCTGATCTGCAGATTACAAAAATCATGGAAAAAACATACTAACCTGGTTGGTAGCACAGACCCTCAAGGCATCCCTTGGGTG
Source organism: Cebus imitator (assembly GCF_001604975.1). Lineage (NCBI taxonomy): Eukaryota > Metazoa > Chordata > Mammalia > Primates > Cebidae > Cebus > Cebus imitator. The sequence goes on along the minus strand of NW_016107441.1, from coordinate 1,795,265 downwards.
AGGGAGGGAGGTCCCTTAGCTCCTTGCATTTTCCAGGTAAAGTGATGCCCCACCCTGCTTCTGCTAGCTCTCTATGGGTTGCATCCACTGCCTAACCAGTACCAAAGAGATGAACTGGGTACTCAGTTGGAAAGGCATAAATCACCCACCTTCTGCATTGGTCTTGCTGAGAGATGTGGACCAGAGCTGTTCCTATTGGGCCATCCTCGCCCCTTTCAATTTTCTTTACTCAATCTGCGGATCCAAATGCTAATCTCTCCAGAAACACCCTTATAGACACACCCAGAAATAATACTTTCTCAGCTGTGTGGGCATCCCTTATTCCAATCAAGTTGACACACATAATTAACTACTAATTGTCCTTTGCCGATTTTAAAATCAGGGTATTTTTGTTGTTATTTGAGTTCTACAAGTTTCTTATAGATTTTGGATATTTACTGTCATCAAACAGGTGATTTGCAAATATTTTCTCCCATTTTGTATGTTCTTTTTATTTTGTTGATTATTTCCTTTGCTATGCAGTAACTTTTTCATTTGATATGGTCACACTTGTTTACATTTGTGTTTGTTGCCTGTACTTTTGTTCTCATATCCAAAATATTCACAAGAACAATGTCTAGGAGCTTTTTCCCCCTGTGTTTTCTTCTGAGTTTTGGCTTCAGGTCTCACATTTAAGTCTTTAATCCATGTCGAGTTAATTTTTGTGTGTAATGAGGATATAATTTTATCTTTTTGCATATAGACATCTGGCTTTCTCAACATCATATATTCAACACACTATATTTCCCCATCACATATTCTTGGCACTCTTTTCAAAGCTTGGCTTACTATGTAGGTACAGGTTAATTTCTGGGTGCTGTATTCTGCTTCATTTTTCTTTTTGTCTATGTATGCTAGTACCATGCTGTGTTGACTACCACAGCTTTGTAATATAACTGGACATTCAGAAATGTGATACCTCTAGCTTTTTGTTCTTACTCAAGATTATTTTGTCTATTCAAGGTCTTTTTTGGTTCTATACACATTTTCGGACTTTTTTCTATTTCTGTGAAAAAAATTACGTTAGTATTTTTGAAAAGGATTGAACTGAATCTGAAGATTGCTTTAGATAGTATAGACATTTTAACAAGATTAACTCTTCTGATGTATAAGCACAGGACATCTTTCCACTTATTTGTGTCTTTTTAAATTTGTTTCAAAATGTAACTCATTGGCTAAATTTATTCCTAAGTATTTTATTATGTTTGATGCTATTATAAATAGAATTGTATTCATAATATAATTGTGAGATAACTTTTTAATGTATAGAAAGGCAACTGTTTTTATGCTAATTTTGCATCCTGCAACTTTATTGAAGTCATTTATTAGCTTTAACAGGTTTTGAGGTAAGTATTGAGAGTGTTCTAGAAATATAATCATATCGCTTATTAACAACGACAATTTTACTTATTTCTTTCAAATGTAGATACTTTTTATTTATTTCTCTTACCTAATTGCTCTACCTAGGATTTCTAGTACTATGTTATACAAATAGTCGGATTGGACATTCTTGCTATGTTGCTGATGTTAGAGGAATAGCTTTCATCTTTTCACCATTGAGTATAATGTTAGCTGTAGGATTGTCGTGTATGTCCTTCAGTATTTTGAGGTGAATTCCTTGTATATCACATTTGTTGAGTGTTTTTTTTTTTAATGGTGAAAGGATATTAAATTTTGTCAAATGCTTTTTTTGCATCTATTGAGTGATGGTATAAGTCTTAACTTCTCCATTCTGCTAATGTGGTGTACTATGTTTACTGAATTGTACATATTGAAATGTCTTTGCATCTCTGATTTCTTCTTTGATCCACTGGTCTTTCAGTAGCGTGCTTTTTACATATTTGTATTTTTTTCAGAATTGCGCCTTTTATTGAATTTCAGTTTTATACCATTGTGGTTGAAAAATCCATTTAATATTATTTAAATTTTCAAATTTGTTAATATTTGTTTGGTGACTGCACATACAATCTATTCTGGAGGATGTCCCATGTGTGTATTCTTCTCTTTGGATGGAATGTGCTGCATACGTATCTGTTAGGTCTATTTGGTCTATGGAGTTATTCAAGTTCTATCTGAATGATCTATCTATTGTTGAAGGGGGCATTGAAATTTCCTGCTATTATTGTATTTCTGTTTCTCCATTGGGTTTTGGCAATCTTTGCTTTCTATATTTAGGTGCTACTGTGTTGGCTGCATATGTATTTACAATTCTTATATTGTCTTGATGAACTTAACCCTTTATAATTATATAGTAATTTTCTCTGTCTCTTGCAACAGATATTGACTGAGATCATTTTGTCTAATAGAAATATAGCCACCCTTGCTCCTTTTGGTTTTCATTTGCTTGGGATATCTTTTTCCATCTCATCACTTTCAGCCTATGTGTGTCCTTAGGGTTTAAACGAGTCTTTTTTGAGCAGTATATTGTTGAATCTTATTTTTCTTTTTACCCTTTCACTCTGAGTCTTTTGATCAGAAAATTTAATCCATTTATATTTAAAGTAATTATTAATGGCTAAGGACTTGCTACTGTCATTTTATTGTTTATGAAATTTTTATTTCCTTCTTTTTTCTCTTGTTATTTGTTTCTTCTTGTAATGGAATGTTTTGATTTCTTTCTTTTTATGGTACATGTGCAGGATGTGAGGTTTGTTACATAGGTAAACATGTGCCATGGGGATTTGTTGTCTAGATTATTTCCTCAGCCAGGTATTAAGCTGATTATTCATTAATTATTTTTCCTGATCTGCTCCCTCTTCCCAGCCTCTACACTCCAGTAGGCCCTAGTCACTGTGCATTGTTGCCCTCTATGCATCCATGTGTTCTCATCATCAAGATCCCATTTATAAGTGATAACATGTGGTATTTGGTTTTCTGTTCCTGCATTAGTTTGCTAAGGATGATGGCTTCCTGCTCCATCCAGGTCCCTGTAAAGTTACAGCTGCATAGTATTCGATGGTATATATGTACCACATTTTATTTATCCAGTCTAACATCGATGACCATTTAGGCTGATTCCATGTCTTTGTTACTTTGAATAGTGCTATTTTGAACATATGCATGCATGTGTCTTTATAACAGAATGGTTTATATTCTTTGGGATTATATTCAATAACCCCATTACTGGGTATTTCTATATCTAAGACTGAGGAATTACCACAGTGTCTTTCACAGTGGTTGACTACATTACCACCAACAGTGTAAAAGTGTTCCTTTTTCTCCACAACCTTACCAGCATCTATTATTTTTTTACTTTTTAATAATAACCATTCTGTCTGGCATGAGATGGTATCTCATAGCAGTTTTAGCCTGCCTTTCTCTAATGGTCAGTGATGTTGAGGTTTTTTCCCTCTGCTTATTGACCCCATGTATGTTGTCATTTGAGAAGTGTCTGTTCATGTCATTTACCCACTTTTTAATTGGGTTGTTTTTTTCTTGTAAATTTAAGTTCCTTATAGATGCTGGATATTAGACTTTCATCTAGTGCATAGATGGGAAAAGTTTTCTCCTCTTCTGTAGATTGTCTGTTTACTCTGTTGATAGTTTATTTTGCTATGCAGAAGCTCTTTAGTTTAATTAGATCCCATTTGGCAATTTTGGCTTTTGTTGTAATTGCTTTAAGTATTTGGCCATCCCTGTATCCTGAATGGTATTGCCTAGGTTTTCTTGTTGTGTTTTTATGGTTTGGAGTTTTAAATGTAAGTCTTTAATCCATAATGAATTGATTTTTGTATATGGTGTAAGGCAGGAGTCTGGTTTCAATTTTCTGCATATGGCTAGCCAATTCTCCTAGCACCATTTATTAAATAGAAAATCACTTCCCCATTCTTTTTTTGTCAAGTTTGTTGAACATCAGGTGGATGTAGGTGTGTGGTCTGAATTTTGGGCTATGTGTCTGTTTTTGTACTAGTACCATGCTGTTTTGTTTACTGCAGCCTTGTAGTAGTATAGTTTGAAGTCAGGTAGTGTGATGCTTCCACCTTTTCTCTTTTTGCCTCGGATTATTTAGGATTACATTAGCTATTCGGACTCTTTTTTGGTTCTATATGAATTTTAAAATAGCTTTTTCTAACTCTGTGAAGGATGTCAATGGTAGCTTAATGAGAACAGCAGTGAATCTATAAATTGCTTTGGGCAGTATGGCAATTTTTAAGATAATGATTCTTCCTATCCATGAAATAATTTGCCATTTGCTTATGTCATAGGTATTGAAGGAACATATGTCAAAATAATGAGAGCCAGCCAATATGATACTGAATAGGAAAAAGTGGTATTCTCCTTGAAAACTGGCACAAGTCAATGATGTCCTCTCTCACTATTGCTATTCAACATAGTATTAGAATTTCTGGCTAGGGCAATCAGACCAGAGAAAAAAATAAGGGATATTCAAATAGAAAGAGAGAGTGTCAAACTATCTTTTTCTTCAGATGACTTTATCCCATATCTAGAAAACCCCATCATCTCAGCCCAAAAGCTTCTTAAGCTGTTAAGCAACTACAGTGAAGTCTTAGAATACAAAATAAATGTGCAAATGTCACTAGCATTCCTATGCACCACCAACAGGCAGACAGCCAAAGCATGAAAGAACTCTTATTCACAATTGCCACAAAAAGAATAAAATACTTAGCAATACAGCTAACAAGAGAAGTGAAGGATCTCTACAGAGAGAACTACAAACTATTGCTAAATGTTTCCTTTTTCTTTATTTTTTTATCTACTTCCTAGTTTTTTTTTTTCTCTGTGATTACCATGAGGCTTAAACAAAATATTTTTAGTTACAACAATCTATTTTTAAATGGAAACTTATTCATGTATAAAATCTCTGTATTTTACTCCCCCCCCCACCAGCACACATTGTATGCTACTGGTGTTATATTTTACACATTTTTATGTTGTGTACCTTTTGGCAAATTGTTGTAGCTACAGTTACTCTTTCTTTTGGCTTTTGACTTTTATACTAGAGTTAAAAGTGACTTATGTACAGCTATTATAATATTAAAGTATTCTGAATTTGTTTACCTTACTATTATTATACTTTTATATGTTTTCATTTTCTTACTTAGCATCCTTTTGTTTCAGCTTGAGAAACTCTTTAGCATTTCCTGTAAAACACATTTAGTGGTGATGTATTTCTTCAGTTTTTGTTTGTCTTAGAATATTATTATTTTTCCTTATTTCTGAAGGGCAGCTTTGCTGATTATTATATTCTTAGTTGGCAGTTTTTGTTTTGTTTTTCAGCCTATTGAAGATATTATACCACTCCCACCTGGCTGTAAAGTTTCTGCTGAGAAATTTACTGATAACCTTATAGATGCTCCTGTGTATGTGGTAAGTTACTTTTCCTTCACTGTTTTCAAAATTCTCCTTTTGTCATAACTTTTGACAATCTGATTGTAAGGTGTCTGAGTAATCTTTTGGTTAATATAGAGTGGTGATCTAAAAGTTTCATGAATCTACATTTAGTATTACTTCCAAGATTTTGAAAAGTGGCCATGTTTTTCTTTAAATGAGCTTTCTACATTTTTCTCTTTCTAGCATATTTCTGGAACTCTTATAATGTGTGTATTCATTTGTTGGATAGTTCCCAATATGTCCCATATGCTTTCTGGACTCTTTCATTTTTTTCTTTTTATTCATCTGTCAAATTTCAAATGACTTGTCCTTCTATTCACTGATTCTTTCTTCTTCATGATCAAGTATGATGTTCAAGCTTTCTATTTTTTTTTTTTCAGTTCTGTCAATGTATTCTTCAGTTCTGGGATTTCTCTTTGATTCTTCTTTATGGTGTTTATTTCTTTACTATATTTCTCATTTTCCCTAATCATTTTTCTGATTTTGTTTGGTTTCCTATTTGTGTTTTCTTACATCTCATTGAGCACCTTTAAAATGAATACTTTAAATTGTCAAGCAATTTGTAGATCTTCAATTTTTCATGTTGGCTACTGGAGGTCTGTTCAATTTGGTTGATTCTTTGTGTTTCTTGTAGGCTTGCATTAGTGTTCATGCATTCAAAGGAGCAAATATCTCTTCTATTCCTTATAGTCTGGTCCCTGCAGATAATGACCTTATTCTATCAGGTCCCCTTACTTATGAAATTGCCTTTTGGGAATGTAGTCAAATGGCTTTGTAGTTAAGTTATATGTTTGCTGCAGGGACTGCAATAAAGTCTATGGTTCACAGCCCTGTTATCAGGCAGTTATAGATCCTGCATGGTCTCTGTGTAGATGGAACTGTCTCCAGGACACTTGTTTCATAGGTATTGAAGGAACATACCTCAAAATAATAAGAGCCAGCCAGTAGGGCTAGTGCTGGGAAAAGGGTCAACATTTGGGTCCACAGATGGTGGGCCTGATACCAGTTATGCAGATGAGGGCGGCTCATACTGCATCACTGGGTACATCCATGGACAATCGAAAACAGTCCTGCAGTGTGGCAGATGGACTACAATGGAATCACAGGGCTGCTTCAGGGTTGACAGCTGGTACTGATATGTACAGGCCTGCCTTTGGGAATGGGTATGCCTCCTTCCAGGTTCCTGGGCAGCATGAGTGGCCCCAGACCACAGTGGAGTATAGCCAGTACTCGGTCACAGGGCCACTTCAGAATCTACAGTGGAACCTCCATTGGCATTCCTGCCTTTGGCTCAGTCTTTCCCTAGTCTTTGTGCATGGAGGAGCATACTCCCTACTGAGCCCTCACAAAGGTAAGACTGCTCCTAGACTGCAACTGAAAAGGGCTAGAACTAAGCCATAGAACAAGTTTCAAATCTGCAGTCAAAATGAGGTTGGCAAGCCAGTCTGCAGGGCATGAATGGTTGTATCTCCTTCTGGATTCTGGGCAGGCAATATTCTTCCAGACAACAGCTGGGAGGTGGACTTGGTTTATAGGCCACTTCAGAATCCACAATTGGTACTGAAGTTGACAAGCCTGTTACCCAAGGCACAAGCAGATGTGCCTCCAACAAGCTTCCTTTGTGGATAGCCCAGGTGACAAGAATGATGTCCATGTGGGTACAGAACTGTTTCTAGGTCTGTATCTGAGACTAATATGAGCAATCCTGATACGTAGGTTCAAGCCTGCCTTCTCAAAAGTGACCCTTCTATGTCTTTGGCTCTACTAATGTATTATAACCTCCTACCTGGATATCAAAGCTATAGCAAACCATTTTTGTTCCCATGTCACTGACAAATTATTGCTGTAGGGGGAACACAAACAGGAGGCCTTCTGTTCCATCATCTTTCTGACATCAGTCTCCCTAAAACTAGTTGTATTTCTATAAACTAGAAATGAATGATCTGAAAATAAAATGGAAAACTACATTTTAAAGATAAAGTCCAATACTTTTGTACTGAAACCTACAAATAATTGAAATAAATTGAGGCAGATTTAAACAAATGGATATTTCATGTAGATGGGATAAAAGATTTAACATTGTTGAGGTAGCAGTACTCCACGAATGGATATGCAGATTCAGTGAATTTCTTATTAAATCTACAATTTTGCCTTTCTTCAGAAATAAATAAGACTATAATAAAATTTACATGAAAATGCAAGGGACCGTGAATAACCAAAACAATATTGAAAAAGTTAACTTGCAATTCCATATTTCAAGACTTACTACAAAGCTGTAGTAATCAAGACAGTGTAGTACTGTCACAAGAATAGGCATATTGACCAATGTAATACAATTGAGAATTCAGAAATAACCATACACTTAGTTGACTATACATTCATGGTCAACTAAATTTAGTTGAATATCCAGATGCAAAAGAATCTGGACTTGTATTTCACGTTAGCTCAAATTTAAAGGCCTAAATAAAACCGCTAGAACTATAAAACTCTTAGAAGGAAATATAGCTATAAATAAGTGTTACTGTAATTTAGGCAGCAGTTTCTTAAGTGTAACAGCAAAAGCTTAAACAACTAAAGGAATAAAATGGATACACTGAACATTATCAAAATGTTAAGTTTCTCTGCATCAAAAGACACCATCAAGGGAGAGGTTTCAAGATGGCTGACTGGAAGCAGCTAGTGTATGCCACTGTCATGGAGAGGAGAAAGACTGATGAGTAAACATTAGCTCTTCAAGAAGATTCTATGGGAAGCCATATTGAGATTCATCAAGGAAGTATCAGTGACCCAAGGGCTGCAGAGAGGAGCAAGGCAAGACAGTTACTAACCTAGGATTGGAGCAAAGGCAAGGGAGGTTACCACCTATCAACTTAATTTGTGAATAACCTATACACTGAAAAGTATAAAACATTGATGAAATAAGTTGAAGACACAAAGGAATAGAAATACATTCAATATTCATGCATTGAAAAAATTATTATTGTTAAAATGTTCATCTCACCCAAAGTGATCTACAGGTTCAATGCAAATTCTATCAAAATTCCATTGTCAGTTTTCACAGAAATAAAAAACAAATCCTAAAATTTATATGAAAATAGAAAAGAATCTCAAAGAGCCAAAGCAACCTTGAGAGAAAAGAACACAGTTAAACATGTTACAATTTCTGATTTCAAAATATAAAGTTATTGTAATTAAAACATCATGGCACTAGCATGAAAACAGACACATCAACCAATGGAACAAGACAGAAAGCCCAGAAATAAACCCAACAATATATGGTTTATTGACTTTTGAGAAATCTGTGAAGAAAACAATGGAAAAAAGACTCTCTTTAGTAAGTGGTATTAGAAAAACGGAATATCCACAGCAGAAGGATTAAGTTTGGACTCTTATATCACACTATACACAAAATCTTGTCTAAAATAAACAAAAGACTTAAATGAAAGACCTGAAACTCTAAATCTTCTAGAAGAAAATACAGAGGAAAAGTTTTATGACTTCTGTCTATGTGATGATTTCTTCAATAGTACTTCAAGAGCACAGACTAAAAACAAAAACAAATGGAATTCTATCAAAGTAAAAAAAAGAAAAACTTTTGCACAACAAGGAAAATAATTGGCAGCATGAAGATACAACCAATGGATTCGGAGAAAATATTTTCAAATCATACTTCTGATAATGGACCACCATCAAAAATATATAAGCAACTCAAACAGTTGAATAGCAAGAAAAAAAATTGAAAGTGAACAAAGGATCTGAACAGAAATTTCTCAAAACAAGAGATATGAGTGTCCAACAGACATATAAAAATGTTCAGCATTACTAATCAGGGGAACACAAATTAAAACTACAAGACAGTTATCTCTTTACACCTGCTAGAATGACTATTATTAAAAATACAAGGAATAATAAATGTTTGTGATAATGTGAGCAAAAGGGAAGACTTGTACAGTCTTTGTGGGAATCCAAATAAATGCAGCCACTTTGAAAAATAGTATGGAGATTTCTCAAACAACTGTAAGTGGAATTACTATATAATCCAGCAATCTAACTTCTGGGTACGTAGCCAAAGGAAATGAAATAGGTATATCAAAGAGATAGCTCCACTTACATGTTCATTCCAGCATTAGTAACAATAGTCATGATATCAGAGTAACCTAATAGTCCATTAACAGATGAATGGATAAAGAAAATGTGGTATACATATATAATGGTATAGTATACAGCCTTTAAAAAGGAGAAAACTGTATAATTCATGACAACATAGATAAAATTGGAGAATATTATGCTAAGTGAAATAGTCCAGACACAGACACATAGTATATGATCTCACTTATATGTGGAACCTAAAAAAAAATTAATCTCATAGAAACAGAGAGTAAAAAGGTGGTTACCAGAGGCTAGAATGTAGGGAGAGTTACAGGGCTAAGGGAGATGCTGATCAAAGGGTAGAAAGTTTGTTAGAATAAGTTTTAGTGATCCATTGCACTGTATGATGATGACAGTTACTAATAAAACACATTTCAGCATTTTTTAATAAATAGATTTTTAATACTCTCACTATACACAAAAAAATAAGTTAAGACTCATAGACTCCTGATGTATGGTAAGAAATATTTACAATCTATTCCCTCTGAAGCCTGCTACCTGAAAGTTTCATCTGTGTGATAAAACCTTGTTCTCCGCAATCCCTTATTGTAAAAAAATAAGTTAGTGAAGTGATGAATATATTAATTAGCTTGGTCAATTTTTTCTATAATGTGTACATAGATCAAAACATAACACTATGTCTCATAAATGAACATTATTTCTTAGTTAAAAATAAATTTTTAAAAACCCACAGATTGGGAGAAAATACTTGGACAGATTGGGAGGAAACACTTGGAAACCATATATCTGACTGGGAACTTGTATTTAGAATATATAAAGAACTCTTCTAAATCAATAGTAAAAGAGCAAACTGCTCACTTTAAAAAAAAAAATGGGTAAAGGATTTGAATAGACATTTCTTCAGAGAATGTATACAAATGGTCAATCCACATGTAAAAATAAGCTCAACATAATTAGTCATTAGGGAAATGCAAATCAAAATCACATGAGATATCGCTTCCCACTCACTGGGATGGCTATTACGATGTGAATGTCTTTGCTGAAACTCATGATGAAATTTAATTGTTATTAAATTAGTATTAAGAGGTGTAGCCTATAGGAGGTTATTATGCTATGACAACTCCACCCTCACATATGGATTAGTACTGTTATTACAGGAGTGGGTTAGTAATAGCAGGCTCTTTTTTTTCTGTCTTGTGTGCCAACTTTCACCATGAAATGATCATCACCACATAACAGCATCATGCTCTTTGAATTTCCAGCCTCCAGAACCATGAGCCAAATAAACTTCTTTTCTTTATAAATTACCAGGTCTGTTTCATTCTGGTATATTAGCAGGAAGCAGACTGAGACAATGGCTATAGCCAACAAGACAGATGATACCAAATATTAGTGAAGATAAAGAGAAACTAGACCTCTAACACATAGTTGTTGGAGATGTAAAATGGTAGAGTCCCTGTTGTAAACTCTTTGGCAATTTCTTAAAAAGTCGAATGAAGAATTATTGTATAAGCCAGCAATTCCTAGGTATATAACCAAGAAAATTAAAAACATGTTCACACAAAAACTTGTATATGAATGTCCACAGATGCATTACTCATAAAAGACAAAAAGGAGAACCAACTCAAATTTCCATAAGCTGCTAAAACAATAAGCAAATTTAATATATCTGTACAGTGGAATGTTATCCAGGCCTAACAAGGACTGACGTACTGTTACATGCTACAACATGGATAAGCTTTAAAAACATCATTTCTAAGTGACAGAAGCCAGACACAAGAGCCACACATTGTGTGATTCCATTTATTTGAAATATCCATAAAAGATGTAAGCCAAAAATAAAATTTTAAGCCCCCCAACTGACTGATGGACCCTCCCCTCCCCAAATTATCCTGCCAAAACTAGTTCAGGCCATGATGGGAAGTGGGAATCAGACATGCCTCACAAACATCAATACAGAGACTTTAAGACTCATAGACTCCTTATGTTTGGTAAGAAATATTTACAATCTATTCCCTCTGAAGCCTGCTACCTGAAAGTTTCACCTGTGTGATAAAACCTTGTTCTCCGCAATCCCTTATTGTAACCCAGGCATTCTTTTCTATTTGATTCCAGACCTTTAGATAATAACTCTTTCAACCAATTGCCAATCAGAAACTTTAAATCTACCTAGAGAGAAAAGGTTAGAGTTAGAGAGCGATGCAACTAACCAAAAAAACTTTGCTACATAGAACTTGACCCACAGATGCTGGCTTTAAGATGAAGGAGCTATGAGTCAAGGAGTAAACCTGGCCTCGAGAGGTGGAAAAGGCAGGAAAATGCATTCTCCCCTAAAGCCTGCAGCAAGAAACATTGCCTTGCCAAAAACTTAATTTTAGCTGGACAAGACTTCTGTTAGACTTCTAACCTAGAACATTGTATGATAATACATTTGGGTTGTTTTCAGCCATCAACTTTGTGCTAATATTTTAAATCAACAGTATAAAACTAACACAAGTTCTAATATGAAAAAATATAAACCATAGCTATAGACTTTATACTATGCACACAGATCTATTCCAGATGATTGCTTATCTAAATGAGAAAAAGTACATTAATAATCAAGCTTCTAAAGGATATAGGGCAAAATATCTTCATAACCTTGAGGTAGACAACATTTTTTAAGCAGGAAACAACTGTATAAAATATAGATGAAAGAATGAAAATTAAAAGTTCTACCTTTTAAATTAAGGTGATACACAAAATAAAAATATAATAAAATGAAAACCAATATAAAGAAAACTTTCTGCTTTTTTTCCCCATTTATTTATTTTATTGCATTTTAGGTTTTGGGGTTCATGTGAAGAACATGCACAATAGTTGCATAGGTACACACGTGGCAGTGTGATTTGCTGCCCTCCTCCCCATCACA
>NW_016107441.1:1759198-1780523 GCF_001604975.1 Cebus imitator | reverse complement strand
TATGTTCATCATGGATATTGGCCTGAAGTTTTCTTTTCTTGTCGAGTCTCTGCCGGGTTTTGGAATCAGGATGATGTTGGTCTCATAAAATGCTTTGGGAAGAATTCCCTCTTTTTGTATTGTTTGGAATAGTTTCAGAAGGAGTGGTACCAGCTCCTCTTTGTATGTCTGGTAGAATTCGGCTGTGAACCCGTATGGACCTGGGCTTTTTTGGGTGGTAAGCTCTTAATTGCTGCCTCAACTTCAGACCTTGTTATGGATCTGTTCAGGGTTTCGGCTTCTTCTTGGTTTAGGCTTGGGAGGAGGCAAGTGTCCAGAAATTTATCCGTTTCTTCCAGGTTTATTAGTTTATGTGCATAGAGTTGTTTGTAATAATCTCTGATGATGGTTTGAATTTCTGTGGAATATGTGGTAATATCCCCTTTATAGTTTTTTATTGCATCAATTTGGTTATTCTCTCTTTTCTTTTTAATTAATCTGGCTAGTGGTCTGTCTATTTTGTTGATCTTTTCAAAAAACCAGCTTCTGGATTTATTGATTTTTTGAAGGGTTTTTTTTGTCTCTATCTCCTTCAATTCTGCCCTGATCTTAGCTATTTCTTGTCTTCTTCTAGACTTTGAGTTTTTTTGATCTTGCTCCTGTAGCTCTTTCAATTTTGACAATAGGGTGTCAATTTTTGATCTCGGCTTGCTTCTCATGTGGGCACTTATTGCTATATATTTTCCTCTAAAGACTGCTTTAAATGTGTCCCAGAGATTCTGGTATGTTGTGTCTTCATTCTCGTTGGTTTCGAAGAACGTCTGTATTTCTGTCTTCATTTCATTGTTTATCCAGTCAACATTCAAGAGCAAGTTGTTCAGTTTCCATAAAGCTGTGCGGTTCTGGGTTAGTTTTTGAATTCTGAGTTCTAACTTGATTGCACTGTGGTCTGAGAGACTGTTTGCTACGATTTCCATTCTTTTGCATTTGCTGAGGAGTGATTTACTCCCAATTATGTGGTCAATTTTAGAGTAGGTGTGATGTGGTGCTGAGAAGAATGTATATTCTAAGGATTTGGGGTGGAGAGTTCTATAAATGACTATTAGGTTTGCTTGGTCCAGGTCTGAGTTCAAGTCCTGGATATCCTTGTTAATTTTCTGTCTGGTTGATCTGTCTAATAATGACAATGGGGTGTTAAAGTCTCCCACTATTATTGTGTGGGAGTCTAAGTCCCTTTGTAAGTCATTAAGAACTTGCCTTATGTGTCTGGGTGCTCTTGTATTCGGTGCGTATATATTTAGGATCGTTAGCTCTTCTTGTTGCATTGATCCTTTTACCATTATGTAATGTCCCTCTTTGTCTCTTATGATCTTTGTTGCTTTAAAGTCTAATTCATCAGAGATGAGAATTGCAACTCCTCCTTTTTTTTGCTCTCCATTTGCTTGGTAAATCTTCCTCATCCCTTTATTTTGAGCCTTTGTGTATCCTTGCATATGAGATGGGTTTCCTGGATACAGCACACTGATGGGTTTTGGCTTTTGATCCAATTTGCCAGTCTGTGTCTTTTGATTGGGGCATTTAGCCCATTTACATTTAGGGTTAATATTGTTATGTGCGAATTTGATACTGCCATTTTGTTGCTAGCTGGGTTTTTGCTCTTTAGTTGAGCTGGTACTTGTTGTTACTTTATATGTGTAGAGCCTCTTTCAGGAGCTCTTGTAGAGCTGGCCTGTGGAGACAAAATCTCTGAGTACTTGTATGTTTCCAAAGGATTTTATTTTTCCTTCACTTATGAAGCTTAGTTTGGCTGGATAGGAGATTCTGTGTTGAAACTTCTTTTTTTAAGGATGTTGACTCTTGGCCCCCACTCTCTTCTGGCTTGTAGGGTTTCTGCTGAGAGATCTGCTGTGAGTCTGATGGGCTTCCCTTTGTGGGTAACCCGACCTTTCTCTCTGGCTGCCCTTAGTATTTTCTCCTTCATTTCAACCCTGGTGAATCTGACCATTATGTGCCTTGGGGTTGCTCTTCTTGACGAATATCTTTGTGGTGTTCTCTGTATTTCCTGGACTTGAATGTTTGCCTGCCTTGCTAGGTTGGGGAAGTTTTCCTGGATAATATCCTGAAGAGTATTTTCCAGCTTGGATTCATTCTCTTCATCGCATTCAGGTATGCCTATCAAACATAGATTAGGTCTTTTCACATAATCCCATACTTCTTGGAGATTTTGTTGATTACTTTTTACCCTTTTTTCTCCAGTCTTGCCTTTCTGTTTTATTTCATTGAGTTGATCTTCGACCTCTGATATCCTTTCTTCTGCTTGGTCAATTCGGCTGTTGATACTTGTGCATGATTTGCGAAGTTCTCGTGTTGCGTTTTTCAGCTCCATCAATTCACTTATATTCCTTTCTATTTTGTCCATTCTCGTTAGCATTTCGTCAAATCTTTTCTCAAGGTTCTTAGTTTCTTTGCATTTGGTTAGAACATGTTCTTTAAGTTCACAGAAGTTTCTTACTACCCACCTTCTGAAGTCTGATTCTGTCATTTCATCACACTCGTTCTCCCTCCAACCTTGTTCCCTTTCTGGTGAGGAGTTGTGATCCCTTGCAGGAGGAGAGGTGTTCTGGTTTCGGGTGTTTTCATCCTTTTTGCGCCGGTTTCTTCCCATCTTTAAGGATTTATCCACCTGTCGACTTTGTAGTTGCTGGCTTTCAGATTGGGTCTCAAATCTTTCAGATTGACGTTCTGTTTGTTGATGATGAGGTTATTTCTGTTTCTTGGTTTTCCTTCTGACAGTCTGGCCCCTCTGCTGTAGGTCTGCTGAGGTTCACTCCAGGCCCTGCTTGCCTGGGGTTGACCTGCAGCAGCTGCTGAACAGTAAGGGTTGTTACCAGTTTTCTTCTTCTGCTATCTTTGTCCCAGAAGGATACCCGCCTAGTGTCAATCTGATCTCTCCTTTATGAGGTGTCTCTTTGGATATATAGGGGTCAGGGAGCTGCTTGAGGAGATGGTTTCTTCTTTATAGGAGCTCAAATGGTGAGCTGTGAGCTCTGTTGTTGTTCATTCAAAGCTGCTGGGCAGGTTCGTTTAGGTCTGCTGCAGCAGAACACATAAACTGCTTTTTGTTCCCAGGTGCTCTGTCCCAGGGATTTAGGTTTTTATTTATGAGTTTCCGTTATGCTGCTGGAGAACCGCCGCTCCGGGGCACTGACAAAGCAGCCGCGTGGGGCAAAGCAGCAGCGACAGCCTGCCCAGCCACGCTGGCCGAAACAGCCACGCTGGTGACCTGTGGAGTTCCTCCGCCTGGGAATTTCCTGGTCTGTGGGCAATAAAAATGCGGCGTCCACTCACCCTCTGCACTTTCACTGGGAGGTGCAATCCTGAGCTGTTCCTAAACGGCCACCTTGGATCGAGATTCAACTTTCTGCTTTCTTAAGTGTGATAGATACCAGAAGCAAAATGAGAATACATGTCATGGAGTGGGAAAAAATATATATATGTGATCATATATATACATGAATATATATTCATAGCCAGATTATATAAAATTATACCTCAAGTAAAATTTTAATGTAAATTAAAAATAAAAAGACAAATATCTCATGTACCCCATGAATACATATACCTACTATATACATATACTACTATATATATATACCTACTTTATACATACATGTATTTATACTATAAATACATATACCTACTATATGCTCACAAAAATTAAAAATAGAACATTTATAAAAACAATATAATTTTACAAAGCTAAGATATCAAAAAAAGACATTTCATGGAAGAAGCTACATTTCTACAGCAGTAAAAGTGAATGAATTGCAACTGTGTACAATATCACTGATAACTATCTCAAACAAAATGGCCAAAAAGACACGAAAGAACATATACTATATTATGGCATTTTTATAATGTTTAAAACAAAGCCAAATTACCCTATAGTTTCAGAAGTCAGGGCAGTACTTATCCATGGCATGGGGTTAGAAGTGAGACGGGAACATGTGACACGGGTACATGACTCATAATTTTCTGTTTCTTGATCAGGATGTTTGTTCCACACCAGATGAGTGTGTTCAAATTTTGAAAATTTGCAAGGTAAATACTCATGATATCTGCATTTGAAAAAGATGTATACTATTTCTTGGTCAAAGTCAACCTTGAACGAAAGCAGCAGGCAAATGAAACAAGTATTAGTAGCTAAAGAGCTTAAGCAAATCACTTATGTGGCTCATTCTAATCCCTCAATAAGTGGTAGCTGTTATTTTTAAACCTTTTTTCCTGCTTCCACTTCTCATCAATGTGTTAGAAAACACCCTCCCTCTCTCATCTTTGCTATTTTTCTTGAAGACAAGAAAGACTATTGTTAATAATTATTTGCCTGTATTAAAGTTCTGAAATCACAGTGTCTAATTAAGAATCTGGGCTTTAATTTCTAAAGTGATTTAAAGTGTTCATAAATCTCCTTCAGAATCTCTGTGAAAGGTATCTACATCTTGCACTCCTCTAATTACACCCAGTTTTCTTAAAGTACCAGTAATCAGTTTTTTTTAAGAAATATCATTTTGAAGAAAGGTTATTGTTTTATCAACTTTCATCTCTAGTACCTACTAGAACAACAATATTTTCTATCATTTTGCTACACAGATCATGTTATGTACATAAATATGTTATATACATATATATGCATGCATACATGCCTTGTATATATATGTGCTGTTTCTAATACAGTTTCAATAGGCTTTTATCAGAACGAAAATTTCAAAATTATATCCACCGAAAAATATATTCTACATTCTAAAATATTGACTGAAAAATCACCTGTATGAACTTCAAAGTAAAACTATATTTCCAAAAAAGTGTAATATGGGCATAAAAAAAATACTTTAAAACTCTTCATAGTGATTTTACTTCTTATACCATTTCACCATATATTCATACATTTTTCTTAAAAGCTATTTCATGAAGGACCAGGGAAGGCATTTTCAGCTATAATTTATACATGAGAAAATAGGCACAAAGCAATTGTCTCAAGTTTATAAAGTTTCAGATTAAAGGGAAAAAAAAAAGCCCACAAATCCATGGTTTTCTGCTTCTAATTAAGTTCGTTCCTTTTTGTCCTCTGTATTCCATTCTCCCTCCCGCACTCCCTCCCTCAGCACACCTCACTTATGCTGCTTTGTGTACTCCTTGTACTTAAAATAAGAAAGGCCTATGTAGATATTAAGAATATATACGGAAGGCCCAAATAATATAGGTGAATCTTGAAAATATGAACTTCAAAGGGCAAATAGGATTAGGTTTAGAATTGAGTAGAGAGAAGGGCAATACAAATGGAGGAAGGTACCACCAGTCAAACAGGGCACATGCAGCTGTTAATGAAGAAACTGAACTACTTAGAAGAGACAGAGAGTGTTAGAATGAGAGGAAAATAGACAGAAATTTGAAAACTATTGCAAAAAATTCAACCTGCACTGTAGTACGGCAATCTCACCTCATCCAAGGGGGATACATTCCAAGACTCCTAGTAGATTCCTGGAACCCCAAATCATACAGAATCTAACCTATAATGAATATGTTTTTGCCTATACATGCATAAGTATGATAAAGTTTAATTCATAAATTAGGCACAGCAAGCAATTAATAACTGATAAAATAGAACAGTTACAACAATATACTATAAGAAAAGTTCTGAAAATATGTGTATTTACTCTCTCTTACATATTCTCTCTCAAAGTGCTGTAATATTCTCAAACCACAGTTGACTCAGAGTAACTAAACCTGCAGAAAACAAAATTGCAGTTGAGGGGACTACTACATTTCTACCAAATGAATCAGTATTAATTAATGAAACTCTCTAGAAGTCTATTTGGACTTTAAGAGCATGTTTTTATTTCTTGTTTAGCTGAGTTAGGATTGAGAAAGAAGGTAGGCATCCTTAGGTGAGAAGATAGTGTTAAAAAATATACTTTAAACAAATTAAATTTAATAAAGTTTAATTGAGCAGAGAATGATATGCAAATCAGGCATCCCCCAGTACTATAATAGAAGCTGTTTGCAGGTACTCCAGGGCTGCCTCATGGTCAGGTACAATTTATGCACAAAAAAAGGGAAACAGCATACAGAAAATAGAAGGGAGGTACAGAAACAGCTGAATTGATTACAGCTGGGTCTTTGCCTTATTTGAATCTAGTTTGAACAGCTGACTAACTGTAGTTAATGGAACTTTAGCTGCAGTAATTGGCTGAGACTCTGCTACTTGTTACATGGTAAGTTACAGGTGGTTTACATGTCAAGTTATAGTTCATTATGTACAGAGGAACTTTTCAGCCAAACTTAAAATATGTAACAAATCAGCTTTAGGCCAAACTGACCCAAAGTTTAACGATTTTCCCTTTTGATCAGCCTCTCAATTTTGAGAGACTGAACAAAACTTTAGGCATTGACATAACTCCGTTGCCACTGCAAATAGACTTATTTGGTCTCAAATCCCACCAGAAAATAGCAATGGGTTTTGCAAGGTGTGAATAAAAAAACAGAACAATAGAAAAAAATGCCTGATTAACATCAAGTTACATCAGGTTAGATTTTTTGTAAGGGTTAGAACAAAAGGGATCTCCTCATTGTACCAGAATCTCTTGGTGTCAGAAGGGGGAAAAAAAAACTGGTTTCCGTATCTCTCTGCTTAAAGTTTTGTTTTGATTATATGGCACTTAGCCTGAGTGATTCTATTTTAGTTTGTTGTGGTCTATTGGGGACTAGGGAAAAGGCCCAGTCACAAACATTGGCCTCCCATAATTCTGCTTAGCAGTTCCTCCCTTTTGGTTAGGTTCTTGCCTAAATGAGAATGTGACCAAACCTTAGGGCATGAGTGCTACTCTTCTCAATTACCATCATTTTTAGTTTCTAGTCTGAATATACCATTCACAGGTTATGCTGTCCTCATAATAATGCTTTTGTTTGAGATTTTGCTGTTCCAGTCAAAGGGAACTCATTTAATGTTCTAAAGATGGCTACATGCAACTATTTAAAACTTTTGAGGCTGGGTCACACATGTAATCCCAGCACTTTGGGAGGCCAAGGTGGATCACTTAAGGTCAGAAGTTTGAGACTAGCCTGGCCAACATGGTGAAACTCCATCTCTACTAAAGTTATAAAAAATTAGCTGAGCATGGTAGCAGGCACCTGTAATCCCAGTTAACTCAGGAGCCTTAGGAAGGAGGATCACTTGAACCCGGAGGACAGAGGTTGCAGTGAGCTGAGAGTGTGTCATTGCACTCCAGCCTGGGAAACGAGCAAAACTCCAAAAAAAAAACAAAAAATTAAAATTAAAAATAAAACTTTTGAGCAAATACTGTAAATCAGGGAAACTATTGTAACTATCAGGAAGACAATACCAAGAGTTTGAATTGTGCTTCTTAGCAAGGATTCCCATGAACCAACCCAACTAATATTACTACATTAAAGAATTAGCCAGATGAAGTGTACTCATTTTAACTAAGCATCTTGTTTGTTAATGTCTTGCAACTGAGTCTCTATAACACCCATTTTATTCATCCATGTGCAACAAGAAGTGTTGACAACTGCACAGTGCAGTGGTGCAATCTTGGCTCACTGCAACCTCTGCCTCCCAGTTTCAAGTGATTCTCCTGCCTCAGCCTCCCAAGTAGCTGAAATTACAGGTGTGCATTTTTGTGTTTTTAGTAGGGACAGGATTTTACCATGTTGGCCAGGCTGGTCTCAAACTTCTGACCTCAAATGATCTACCCACCTCAGCCTCTCAAAGTGCTTGGATTACAGGTGTAAGCCACCGTGCCTGGCCCAGCAATGTTCTTTTTAACTTACAATGTAGGTTAGATGGAGTGGATCAATGTTCTGTTTCTGACTATGAAGGAACAAAAGTACTATTAAGTTGTCTAGCTCACACTGGCCTTTCATCTTCCATTAATCAAGGTATAAGTTTGACCATGTATAAGGTTGTCTGCAAAATTCTCCACAAATAAAGGTAAACCCCATGTATGTATACAAATACCCCTTTTCTGATTCTGTTGTTTATGGATACATTACTTGGAATGGTGAAATTAGCAGTTTCTAGCCAAGGATCTAAGGTAGAATTATTACAGGTTGAAAGAACACTGTAGTACTCTACCACATAAATCAGTTTGCAAGAAACTTCTAGGCTATTGGTGCAAAACTGCCTTGTGTTGGTCCTGGTCCTTGTATCCCATACTGAATTGAATTAAAACAAGGAGTGAGAAAAAGTGAGCCTAGAAATCTGACCAGTAGTGTAATTTGAACAACAGTTAAGTTAGGAATGTTGCTAAAATTACCCACTGTGTAAGCTAAGGGATCCATTAGGTTGTATAAAGTTCGTGTTTGGTATGACAGATGAAATGCTCCATAAAGTTACCCACAGAAGGTACTGACTGTGGAAATCTAATTACAGCATTATCCTGCTGAGCAAAAGAGTTATACATAAATAAGAAAAAGATAAAAGTTCATGATGACAGAAAAGTATTTACCCATAATCCTGGGAAAGCTGCCCATGTCTAGGATACTGTCTGCTTCTGAATAGAAATTTTCCTGTTTAGTTTTACCTTAAGATCCACATGGATGTACCATTTCCAAGAGTATAGAGAGCTGCTTCTGAGCTACAAAATGTGGACCCAAAGTTTGAGGTCCCAGTTTTGCTGTAGTGTTAGTGGCAAGGATAGTCTTTCTTTCTCTGATGACACTTCCAGAAGACCTAATCTCTGTGTTCTAGATTGTCCTCAGCTGGTGGCTCATTAAAAGCTTCCTTTAACTGGCAGAAATATACTTTGGCATACTACAGTAAAGCCTTACAGTATGTAGTCATATTAGAGTTTAGGAGAGCAGGAGGTATATTAGGTTCTATTATTAGGAGCATAGGCCTTCCAGGGACTATTTCATAAGGGGTCAACTTATGTTTTCAATTGGAAGTAGATGTGACTATCATCAATTTGCAATGCCTTTGATCAAGGCAATCCAGTAGTCTCAGTTTGTTTTGCTTAATGGTATTGTATCTATAATAACTTAGTTAACTGTTTTACTGCTTTTCCAGTGAAACAAGTATCACTGGGGATTTCCCCAGGAATATTCCTGGGGAAAGCACATTTTCTAACAACCTTTAGCCATGGTTATAGCATTAGTCTTCTTGCGTGGAGAAGTTTGTACACCACCAGAAAATATAGATTGAAAATAGCAATTGAATGAAAATCCCTCTAGAAATGTTCATATGGCCCATCAGGTAGCAGAAATGTACCTGATGTTTTGATTATCTTTCCATTATTATGGTTTTGATAAACAAAACATTGATTATAAATCATTTTAGCAATTTTAGAAAAGTCTCCACACATTTGTTTTTCATGATTTCAATTATTTTATCTCTTCCATGTTGAGTCATGGAGTTTCAAGTTTTAATAATAGAGAGATGTTAAGGAAGCAGGAAGGACTAGGCAGCCATTCAGGCTCTCTGTGAGTAGACTTTAATATTGGATTTTGTTAAAACCGATTAGTTAGACAGTTCCTCTTCAAGGAGTTTCACTTTGTTACAAAGAAGGTGATCATCTCCAAGAGATCTTGACTTCCTTGTACTTCTGTCTTATTTCCCTGTTCTTTGTCTAAAGTTATCTTGCCTGCTGATCTATCAGCCCCTCCCTGCCTGCTGTGCTTAGGCATGCCCACCAAGAAATCACCCCCTCCCTTCTGTAACAGCTTTCCCCACTAAAACTGTTCTTCCCTGCGCTCTTCAAATTAGCTAATTGTGTTTAGCTTAGGCTGTGCTGTATGACCCCAACCATTAAACATAGCAGCTAAGGCCGACTGTGTTAGGAATTAAAAGCCCCTGCTTTCCTTTGTTCGTGGTGCTCTTGCCATTGCTCCATCTGTGAGATGCACCCTTCCATAGAAGTAAATTTGCCTTGCTGAGAAAATTTATGTTTGAGTAACATTTCTTTGTGGCACTGAAAATTTGTTTCTAACAGATTTATATCCTCTGAATACCAATTTTGTCTCTTCAGTTCCGGTGCACAGCACTGTTTATTAAATTAAGTATTATAGGTCATTTGACTTGGATCAAGGAGTTCATTCAAATTGCATGTTTTGACAATTTCATTACTGGCTGACTTAGCATGAAAATCTGTCAAAGTATTTTCTTATAATTGAATTCTTCTCCTGCTTGGGTAGAGTTCTGTGTTTTTTTATTTCTTTTTTTAAATCCAGTCCAATGGTATAATCTTAAAGTTATCAGACATTTTTGTACTTTCAGAGTACCTTCCATGAACTTCCTTGAAAGCAAAACTCTTTAGAAATCTAATAGCTTGTAAAGGGCTTTCAGAAAAAGCATCCAAATTAGGCAATTTACAGTGGACAACAAGACTTAAAATAGTCATGGTTAAAGATGCAACTGACAAGGAAATTTGGTTATTCCTGTGGCTTGTAATAATTCAACATGATAGTGATAATTATGACTAATAACATACCACAAGACATATCACAATTTTAGGAATTGCCTACAAGTTTGGAACATGTATTAATAGCATATTAATTTGGAGTGTTCCACCATGTAAGTGTAATTCAAAAAAAGTTTAAACATTATTTCTTATTACCTGACAGTGATTCTTGTGTAATTTAACATATCAGATAAGCCTTCATTTATTATCTTTTTTATTATCTCTCTTTTAAATGCTTCAGGGGCCCTCTGGGACATCCAAAGTTAGTTTGAGGTAAAAAATACTTCATTTTGGTTTTGAATTTTGATTTTTGGAAGTCTATCAAATATGTCAAAGGTTTAAAATAATTGATCAAAATAGGATCACAGACCATGGTAATAATTATTCATTTAGCCAAAATGATAACCAACAGAATTTAGAAAGAAAAAACCTTCACTGTTTTATAGAGAGGAGATTCAATTTTCCAAATAATCAAAATACCTAATAAAGACAGCACAAAACACACAAAATCTGTTTTTCTTTCTCTCCCCTTCCCCTTTTTTGGTTTTTGTAGTTCACTCAAAAGGTTAATGAAAATCTTTTACTCTCTTATTAATAATACTACATAAAATATTTAAAAGAGAAAATTGAGTTTTAGTTTTATATTAGTGTACTTTTGATATTAAGGCTCAATTTTAAAAACACTTATCATACATTCATTTAACCCGAGTCAGTTTAACCAAACAAGATTTTCTTTTACACTCTAATTTTCAATACCTAGTTAGTTTTATCTCTATTCCTTCTTTTAAAAATAACCTTTAAGTCACCTCTAAATTGAACAAATTTCTTTTAACAAAAATGGCATTCTTATATCTTCTTTATAACCTTTCTTCCCCAAAATATATCTTGTTTTTCTTGTGCCCTTTGCAAATGAAATCTTTTATCTCATTTAGTAATTTTAATCACATACATTAATAACAACTTAATAGTAACCTTAATTTCCAGTGAAAACCCTAGGAAGTCAGCAATTTTAAACTGCTTTATATCAGTATCTATAGGTGAAAACCATGTTATAATTTTCAGAAAGGTATGTTTTGTCAATTTTTTGTTTCTTAACATATGCAAAGATATTTTGCCTCTCTACTATATAAAAGCAAGATGTTGGAATATATAAACAACTTAGGCTTAATAAAACTGAAATTTCAGTATTTAACTTGCTTAGAAATGATTCAGATATTTAATGAGTATCTATTACTTAAGATATTAAATTACTGAAAAAGAGTTTTAAAACTCCAAGTTCAATTGTAATTTTAATGTCATTTACCTTTACATTACTAGTTCTTAACAATTACACTTGGATTGCTTAATTTTTAAAAGCTGACTACTGAAGAAGTTTATAAAATATTACCCTAAATTATGTCACTTTAGTATATTATTGCTACCAATAGATAAACAGAGCAAAGCTTTTTGAATTTCCCTTCTTTGTTTTCCAAAGAAAAACTCAATTGTCCTTAATATTTTCCTTAGGTGTTCCAGAAACCAAGGAAGATTAACTTTTATCACAGGAAAGGAGACTTCACATTCAGACAAACCTTGACATAAACGATTACCCGTTCTTCTAAGGTCCATTTATCTTTCCTAAAAATCATTTACTAGTTCAGGCCTAAACACCATCATTTGCCAAAACCAAGAAAGGTAAGGGTTTAGGTAAAGGCCTGGTCATGATGAGATGGCCAGAAAAAGCACCCTAAACAAAGTTTGTCTTGTTATATAAATTTAAACCAATGTTTTCTTTTATTGTCAGAGGTTCCAGTGACTCAGTCCTCCCTCTCTTCCCAGTGCCCAGAAGCAGACATTCTTACAAATGGAAATTTCCATTGTAAAGGTAAATTTATGTTACAAAAGCATTTCAAAATACACAACTAAATACCATAAAGGTGTATTTTAGAAACTGATTTTAGTTCCATAGGTGGTCTTTTAAACTTAGCTTCTGTTTCTTAGCTAAAACTACTCAGTTTAGGGTGGAACCCATTAAAATAAGGCAAAGAAAACATTCTCTATGCCGGGACTTAGCATGAATAGCTCTCAGAAAGAGGCAAGCCTATGTACTCACTTGAGGGCCCATCATGTATAAACTTGTGTCCAACTTACTTTTTGTCTTTAGGACAGGATAGTAAGTAAACCCACAGGTTAACAGAGTCAAAATTTTTAAATCAATTAGTTACTCAAGCTTTTTATTTGCCTTTTGTAAAGAGTCTTTTAAGAGTGACAATAAAAATATCAAAATCATTTTAGAAGTTTCTACACATCAATAGGCATCTCTGGGTTAGCCTAATTTGGGAGCTGTCATTTTTAAATGCATTTCTTGAAGCGTGGTACTGTTCATTTGGAATGTTACACCGTAATTTAAAATTATGCTTAACAAGATTTTGCCATTTTAGTAAGCGTTTTCTGCCTCTGAGGCCAAATACCTATACATGTAAAGGTAGATAAAGCAGGAAGGTAGAAAATTAAAAGTCCCATTTTTATACTCTATCTTGGCTTTGCCTTTGTGATCTTTGTGATCAATTTAGCCTATGAGATTTCTCTATCTAAGCATGCAAGGAAAAGAAACAAAAAGGATAGAGCAGAAAATCCCTATGAATTTCCAGAAGCTAGAATTTACACTCCTTGCTGTATCACCATTTGCTGCCAGTTTATATGTGACCCACTTATATATTTGAGGCTTATATCAGAATCCAATTCAGTTAATTATTGGATCCAATCCAAAGCTAGACTCAGTCCAGTTTCTGTCCCAATTTTTAGCCCAGTGTTGATCAAAATTTGCTTGAATAAACACAAATCTCTAAAGTTTTTAAATCTGACAAAAAAAACTTACATTCCCCAGTTGCTGTGAGTGAGCTCGCAGTGGACTCAAGTACCTTGCTTGGCCACATTATTGTTATATGTAAATTTCTGGTGCCACAAAAGAAGTAGCACTTGAATGTTCATTTTCTCAGCAGACAATTTCTATAGAAGGGCACATCTCATAGATGGAGCAATGGTGAGTACACACCTTAACAATAGGAGGGAAGGGGTTTTTATTCCTGATACAGGTAGCCCCTACTGTTCTGTCATTCCCCTATTGGCTAGGGTTGGACCACACAGTCTAAATTAATTCTGATTGGCTATTTTAAAGAGAGCAGGGGTATGAGCCAGAGTGGCAGCGTGGGTAGTTTGGAAGGAGGGATGGTTATGAACAGGTCAGAGTAGACTGGGGTGGCTCAGGTCAAAGCAGGTGACCAGGGGAACAGATGCGAACTGCTGTTTAGAACTGGCAGGGAAGTTGTTTACCCAAACTAGAGGCAAGGGGGCACAGAGAACCAGGAAGTTAAACTTTAAAATGGAGAATTAAAGAATAAGAAAGCTGAACATACTGACATACTGATTCTTTGAAGAGATACTTGGAGTTCACTATATCTAACAATCCCCCATCTTGAGTTTTTATAGTTTTTTTCTCATCAAACTTCCTTAACATGTCTTAGCTTAGTTATTCTGCTATCCCTTTGGCAGCATCCCTGATGTAATTAATAAACTTCTGCTGATCATAATAAATGAAATTAATTTACATTTTTATTAATTGCCACCTACAAATTAACTTAATTCTGCAGCTATTTGATATCAGGGTTTAATTTATTTGATAACTAATAGTGTTTATATAAACATGGGGATTAAAAGACCCATGTGAAACAGTTCTTTTTTTATAATTTTTCTTTCTCTTTTTTTTTTATCGTGTTGATGGAACACTAGAGTGAAAGGAATGGCCAATTGGACTAGCGCATGGGCACAGCTCTAATTACTTGGCACAGTACCCACCAATAGTCTCCTGCAATACCACCACACATCTGCTTGGGGATGAACAAAGGCAGACTGGTAAGCTCTTGAAAAGGCTTGGTTTCATTGCACCCTGTTAAATCTTCAAGGAATTCCAACATTTCCCCCTGCCATGAAAGGCAGTAGCTGAAGTTAACATCAGAGATGGAGGCTGAATGGCCCTCAATGGGGAATAGCAGTAAAACAGTCTTTCATGACTCATCACTCTAGGCTGTCGGATTCTGGAAGAGAGCTACCACACAGCTTATGCCCAGTCCTTGAGAGGATGACCCAAATGGAAAGGGGACAATCTGGGTTTCTGGCCTGCCTATTGCACAAGCATAATAATTGCTGTTATCTAGCATGCAAACAGAATATCTAATACATTCCAGCCAAGCATTTGCATCCTGATACCCTGTTTCAATTGCTATAGTTTGTTTTAAAATCTTTAACCTCTAATAACAACTACTTTGGTTTTAATCATTGGGTAGTTAATGATAGAAGGTTTGTTAACGGAGAACTTATGAGAGGGAGAAGGGGATGCAAGAGGTGAGGAGGCAATGAAGTGCATTTGAAAGTATCCTATGGGGTCCTTCCCAGAGACTTCTGATTCTATACCACAGAAATGGCTTAATGGAGGGGAAGAACTCTGGGGAGCAGAGATGGTAATCTGTACTGGATTACACTGGTTTATCTGACAATGGGGAGGAGTAACTCCTTTAGTGAAATGAATATATGGTTTTAAGAAACTGCAGGTACTACTTGGGGTGGTCCATTCTTACTCTTTAGTATTTTATAGAGCATTGGACCAATTTTGACAGAGAAGCTCTGGTCTAGGAGTACAAGAATCTTTGTCAAACTCTTCTCAAATTAACTTATTCCAGTTAATAGATATTTTGTTCTTTTTTTTTTTTTTTTTTTTTTTTGGTCAGAGGAGAGTTAGGAAGGATAAAGTTACTTTTCTAAAGTGGAGAGTTGTCTCTGACTTGGCAAGTCTCTATAGGGTATAACAAGGCAAGCATCAAATGTAATAATCTGAGGCAAAATTGACATGGTTACATTAATAACTAGGTGGTCAGCAATAGAGAAAGGAAAGTAGAAGGAGTAATAGAATAGATGAAAGAGGGTTAGATTTTTCTCAGCTTTAGTTTGGTATGGTTTCCCCTGGGACTATGGCCCATGACTTTTGAGGGGGCGATGATTTCTTGACTCGGGTGTGATGGGTCCATCCTTTTTCTGCTGCCTGAACTGCGATTTCGGTAGTTAGGAATGTTAGATAAAGTCCTTTTCAAGCCAGTTTGAACTTTTCTGTCTTTCCAACCTTTGAAAAGGACATGATCCCCAGGCTGATGTTGGTTTGTTGGAATCTCTACAGGTGGCCCTTTTGCTAGTTCTGAGGGAAGGAAAAGTAAAAGATAAACCAAGAATATAATTTCTGAGAAACTGATTTTTTTGTTTCAAATATAGGGAGATCAGTAGTAGAATGTACATGAGGCACTCCATAAAGCATCTCGTGTTCCCTATGTCTTTTTGGGGAGTAGTTCAGACTCTTAACAGGGTAATAGGCCATCCTACTTTCCCTGATGAAGGTGGGTACCAGGGAATATGATATTTCCATGTTATATCCAGTACCTGGGCTATTTTCTTAATGATATATGAGGTGAAAATAGTCCTGTTATCTGAATCAATGTTCTATTAATCTAAAATTGGGTATAATATTTTCAGCTAATATCTTGACTATATTATTAGCAGTTGTACTTGAAAACAAATAGCTTCTACCCAGTGAGTAGGATTATCTACTACTAATAATAAATACTTTAGATGACCAATTGGAGGCATCCCTGTGTAATCAATCTGGATACTTTGGAATGGCCTTATGCCTGGATTCCTTCCCCCAAGGGGTAATTTTTTAAATAGTTTATTTGTTAGTTTTCTTGCATACTAAGTAACAGTTTGTAACCTGTTTGGCCAGTGTATAAATTCCTATGCACCTGTAAACTCTGATGACTGTGTCACACATGGCTTGGGGCCCTCAATGAGTCCCTTGATGCAGTTGGAATCAGATTCCCCTCGTAAAGAATTTGGATAACATTTTTCTCTGCTCTGTTAATATCCATTTCCTTCTAAATTCTCTTTAGCACCTATTTGCATTAGTTTTTAAACCAAAGAAAGCCAAACAAACACCATTTTACATTTGACAATGCTTCCTGTATGACTTTATACCAAATAAGTTAAAATTCACCTTTATATTAGTGTGCTATTAATGTTAAACTCAATTTTAATAAAACCTTGTAGACATAGTCATCCAATTTTAATGTCTGACTATAAGGTAAGATTTATATAGACTCTCTTTAACACTGTATAATTTTTGTTAAAGAGTAGGCTAGTGCTGAGAAAAACAAAAAAACAAAAAACAAAAAACTGTTGTGCTTTTAATGTTCAGTTCACAAAAAAAAAAAAAAAAAAAAAAACTGGATTATACACCTTTAATTTTAGCCAAGATGTTTACACACAGAGTTTCCTTTATCATTAACATTTTAAACTTGATTAAAGCTTCAAAACAAAGTTGTTGTTTTTTTTAACTTTTTAAAAATGTAGGTAAAAATCCACATGCTTATGCCTCCTTATAATCCTTTTACCAAAAGTGTATTTTACTTTCCTTACACGCCTTGCATATAAATTGTTTCTTTAATCGTTTTACATTCAGGAGGCCTCAGTACTTATAAATCATACAACATTACTTGCATAAATTCCCTTTTATAATATTTTTCATGACTTTCACAGACAACCTTTGACATGCCTTAACTTTCTGACTTGCAAACATACCTTTCTTTAAACAGCCAGTTAATTTATTTTAGGACAAGAATTTACCGTATAATATTCTTTTTACATAAATTTTCCTTCTTTTTTTTTTGTCAAAGATGATAACCATTCTTTCCAATCAAGCTTTCTTTATGTCTGTGGACTAGACTTCCTAAGGCCACAAGAATAGAAGGGATAATGCATGTTACATTAACTTTTAGCAAACTTTACTTTTGTTGAAAACCTTGTACATTTGCAATTTTAATTATCCTTTGCTATTAATAAGATCTCATTCAGTCCAAATATTTTTTCCAAATGTATAAGCCATTTCAAAGCTCTACTTAGAATTGGTATAGATGGAGATGACAGTATCTGAGTAATCCTAAAATTTTCTAAGTTCTTGTTTAGTCTCCAGCAGAGGAAAGAATATGATGCTTTCCATCTGTTCAAGCTCAATTTTTTGTTTACTTTTGCTAATTAAATGACTTGTTCTAACATTTGACTAAATAAATTTGGAAACTCCATAAAACTTTGGAGTAAGACTATCCATCAGTATTGCTATTTTTGACCAAAGTGAGGGTCTTCTCACTCAAAGGCAAATAGGTCCCAGCTGTCCTCTGCCAGTGGACAAGCCCAGAAGGCATCTTTTAAATCTATTACTGTAAACTACTGGTGATTGTAATAGTATAAGGACTGAGAACCACAAGGTTTAAGAAGCCCATCATGGAGAATATCTTTAATTATCAATTATAGGTTTTCAATTTACTCTGGCTTTTAAAGGAATAGGGCACATTGATTTCTCTTTACTACTTCTGTCTTTCCCTTTCTCTCTCTCTCTCTGACTCTTTTTTTCTCTCTCTGACTTCCTCTGTTCCCTCTGTCAATCTTTCTCCCTCCTTTAAGACTTTTTTTCTTTGAAGCTCTTCTGTAGGTTTACCTTCTAGTTCTCTATCTTTTGTAATTCTTGTTAATATCTGGCCAATTGTAAGTGACAAAATGAAGTTCTAATACTCCCTGCCCAAGAGGATCCTTGAGAACTAGACCAGCATGTTTTATCATTTGTTCCTTTAATCTGTTTAAAAATCTTATAGGCTCTTTACCTTTCTCTTGCTGTATATCAAATGTTCAGGCAAGATTCTGGATTTGGGGTACTGATTTTTTAATACCTTCTATTATTAATTCCCTAAGGTACTGCATATTTTCTCAGTGGGCTATATTATTGTTCCACTGAGGGTCCTGAGCAGGACCCTCATTGATTCATTGTAGAAATGTTTTGGCCGGGGGGTGTTCATGTTCCTAGGCTCCCATAGTAGCTTTACAAATTATGCCTCTTTCTTCGCCTGAAGAGAGGGGAAAGAGAAGTTCTGAATATCCTTTTTACATTGATCTATCTTGCATTGAAGTCCTTTTAGGGAAGGATACTCAGGCTGGTAGTGAGTGGGCTCTTGGGATGATTCCCAAGAAGCAGGGTTATAAAGAGAGGGATAACAGGGATAGGAGAATTGTCTGGGAGAACAGCTGCTTTTTCTTGTTTTTGGTCCTTTCATTATTCTTCTAATATTTTAATATTAGGCCTAGGGGATTATTAGGGGGTAATATTATTGTGGCTAGCTTTATCCTTTTTATTTCTTACCTTACTTGGTGTATTTACCACTTTTGGAGTAAGTCTCAATTTCCCTTACCAGAAATGTCTCACCTTTTTTTTAACCCCCAAGATACTCTGATCAAGGAATACTTTACCACCATCCCCCTCCACAGCTTCTCTTACCTTGGTATGTCCCAGCCAAGGAATTACCACCCCCCAACCCCTGTGGCATTTCTTGCTTTGATCCTTCCCAACCACGAAGGAAATACTTTGCTGGCTCCTGGGCATTTCCTTTCTTGGTCTGGTACAGGCTTGCATGGTCACTGCAGTATGTGAGGATCCTTTATCCCAGGTCACTGGCTGGTTTCTTTCCACACTGCTGAGAGTTGGAGTTTATTCCTTGCACCAGGTGGGTCCTGATTCCTCACTCCTGAGGCCACTGCAATGAGGCAGTGGGGTATGCCTTCTCAAGAGAAAGAACCAAAGACCACTCAGAAAGGGAATGGGTCCCTGTATGCAGCACCAATTTTTATATGTAAATTTTATTTATTATATTTTTTGAGACATGGTCTCATTCTGTTGCTCAGGCTGGAGTGCAGTGGTGCAATCTTGAATCACTGCAGCTTTAACCTCCAGAGTAGCTGGAATTACAGGTGTGCCACCAATCCCTGCTAATTTTGTATTTTTTGTAGAGCTGGAGTTTCACCATGTTGTCCAGACTATTTTGGTTTTCTGAAAAGAGCTATTCAGGTACTCTCTCTTCTTTGTCTCTGAGTTTGACTCTATACCAAGTTCTATCATTTTTCCTCCAGAATATTGTTACTTTAACTTCATTCCAAGCAAACCATGTCTATATCTTTTGATTGGTCTACGTTTCAACTCTTGGTTCTCTTCAATTTGTCAAGGTACCATTATTTACCTTCCAGATGAACACAAATCTAAATGTTTGACAACATACTCCGTTGATGTGGCTATGTGAAGAAAAGTTATTCTTACATACTGTTAGTAGGAATTCACACTGTTACCATATTTAGGGTAGGTATATGGGCAATAAGTATAAACACTTCTTTAAAAAATATTATTTAATTTGATAAAGACAGTCTTGCTATGTTGTCCAGGCTGCTCTCAAATGCCTGGGCTGAAGCAATCTTCCCACCTTGGCCTCCCAAAGGGATTACAAGTCTAAGCCACCATGTCCAGCCCAAAATTTCTTATATTTGTATATTTTTATCCAGCATCCACATGTTGAAATCTAACAAAAAATATAAAAAGATATATTTAACACATTATGAAGTGAATAACTTTGCAATGGAAAGACAGGAAACCACCTATGTGTCTATCAGGTGAAGAATGGTTGAATAAACTATAATATATTTACCCTTTAGGATGCTGCAAGATAAAATTTCTTTAAACTACTATATCATGATTTCCAAGATGTATTAAGTGTGAAAGACAAGGTGAAGAAAAGTACATAAAGTATGCTACCATTTATCCATGAAAAGGGGGACACAGAAACATAAATGATTATTTGCTTATATATTTTATTTTAAAAATTATCATGAAATAGAAACCATTATATGGATTGGGTTGCTTTGTATATTTAATTTTGTATACACATACTTACATAATAATGAAACAAAAGTAAATAAAATCAATGCTAAAATGTAAAGCAAGATGAAACAAGGAAACTTGTGTATCAAATTAAAGGCACAACTAATGGAGTTAACCAAGTGACAAAAGACAATGTGATTTGACCATATATTCCTACGAGCATATGCCCTATGGATACGCTAGGCTGCAACAAGACTTAAAATGGTTTTAAACAATCATAATTTTGGTGGTTGCACTGGGACTTTTCTCTGGACCATTAGGTGAGTACAGTAAAAGAAGTGATTATTTCAGTACCATGAAAATCAAGGTTCTCACCGTGGGAGAGAGGAGATACAATTGGAAGACTGAAAGGTTATGTAAAAACCCTATTATCTCAAATATGAATTGAAAACATAAACACAGGATATATTTTAAACATCTTTAAAACAAAGCTTTATCCATGAAAAGACCTGAAAACAGTGATCCACCAGCACTATTATTACCTGTATTGTAATCTCCAAGTATTATTTCCCATAAAGGAGCCAAAGTTTCTTACACCAATGGCTAAATTCATATCTAGCATAGTTAATGGACAGGCTGAATTTGAAATATTTTGTCATAGCTGAAAGCAATGAAGTGACCACAGATTGTTACCTGAAGTACTTCCTATTGCCTAAAGGTGAAAATTTTGGTTATTGACTGTTAATGGAATTGAAATGAAAACATGTTTAAATCTATGTGATTATAATGATACTTTAAAAGCCCTCACTGCCTATGAGTGAGAACATGCGGTGTTTGATCTTCTGCTCCTCTGTCAGTTTGCTGAGAATGATGGTTTCCAGGTTCATCCATGTCCCCACAAAGGACCCAAACTCATCATTTTTGATGGCTGCATAATATTCCATGGTGTATATGTGCCACATTTTCCCTATCCAGTCTATCGTCGATGGGCACACATGGACAAAGGGAGGGGAGCACTACACACTGGGATCAGTTGGGGGGAAATAAGGGAGGGACGGTGGGGGGTGGGGAGCTGGGGGGGGATAGCAGGGGGAGAAATGCC
>NW_016107441.1:1701580-1758282 GCF_001604975.1 Cebus imitator | reverse complement strand
AAGTATATATAAAATAAGATTGGCTGTAAGTTAATAATTATTGAAGCTGAATGATAAATAGAAGTACATTATCATTTCTCTACATTTTCAAATACGTTTGAATCTTCCATTTAAAAAAAAAAAAGAGAGAGAGCGAAAAAGCTCTGAATAGATTGGTCCTACCATCTTGCATTAACCCCCTCTCTGTCTCCCTGTGGATGAGCCACCCTATCCACCTTTACCTTACAAGTATCTTTCCAGCCTAGGACTTTTCTGTGCTGTACTGTCTGTGACGAGCACCCTTCTGCACCAATCTGTGGTACCTTAATGCCTACTCCATCCTTCAGACCTTGGTTCTGCTTTTGCTTCTTCAAAGACACCTCTGACTTCTCTGATTTGGTTCAGATTTCTCTTCCTTAGGTCTTTGTGTTATCATTTACCTCTACTCATCACACTTAGAATTTTGTGGTAATTTGTATTTCTGTTAGCCCTAGTAAATACTAAGGTACCTAAATGTAAAAGCCAGGCTCATTTAACATAACAGACTGGCATGTAGTTCAGTACACAGTACTCTGTTTGCTAAATGTTATACTACTTCTGTTAAAAAAAAAATCTCGTAATAAACAGCAAGAGGTGTACCCACTGGGGATAAAAACAACTCAAGTTTCAATAAGTATAGAAGAGAAAGTGATGTTTCTGGGTGAAAAAAGCTGGAGTAAGTTTTTCTGATATTATTTCTTATGATATAAAAATGAAAATAAATTAATAAAAAGCTACCTACTATCATTAGATATAAGTCTATTCCAGTCCTAAGGATAGGTATGATTGTTAAGTGGAGAAGGAAAAGTGAGATGTAGTCTTCTGGGTCAATCTTTGGTTGAGGTTTTAATATATAGAGAGAATTTTTATTGCAACATGGCTATGTAATTCTACAAAGCCACTAATAATGATCCAGAGATGGCTACAATGTCCTGTAGGGCAAGGTGACTTCTAAATAGAAATGCTAACTTGCTTTGTGAATCTGACAGGTGACATACACTGAGATATCAGGAAGCTCTGAATTGTGTACTTCAGTGATTATTTCTTGTCTCTTTTCTGGAAACTTCTACAATGTGCCATTATTATCTGGAGCATAGGGAATGTGATCTTCTCAAAACTTCAGAATTCACAGCACAGAATGTTGTTGTTAATTCCAGAAATATTGGATATATGCAGCTTCCTATCTTCTCAAGTATTTTTTCTTTTGCAAAACACAATCCAGTTACTTGCTGAGATGCAATTCCTCATTTACAGAGAAAACCAAAATGTCAGCAATAGCTAGTTGGGATCAGTAAATCTTCTCAGGTTAGTATTTGGAAAGACAGCAGTCTTTAAAAAATTAATTGAGACAGATGTGTTTAAATAGGGGGCAGGGGAGTGGCAGGCATTTTTATTCTTTTGCTTTACATTGGAACCATGTGGCAACTCTGTTGTAAAATGATGTAGAGCAAGTTGTAGAATCTTAGAAATTCTTAACTATACAAACAAATCTGATTTACTTCAAAAATAGGTCATTCCTTTAGGAGTTTGGGCAAGATGGGAGATTTAGGGCATTTGGTTGGAAGAAAATTATTATTATTATTATTATTTTACCTAGGCTCATACTTGCTCTCTTCTTCCTGGAATAAAAGGAAGTAGATTTTTTGCCATGACCTCTGGGAAACTTTCTGGATTCTCTATTCATCAGAGAAGAACCTCTCCCCTAAATTTTAACAATGGTTAAAATGTTATGTTTGGTACCATTTAACCACATGAGAGTGCACATTTGAAAACATTTTCCTACTACATAGTAACTATACAAAATATGTTGATTATAATTTATTTTATATTTCTATTTTAATTGTTAGATATTAAATGTGCTTCCTTAAAAAAACACTAAAAATTCCCCTAATAATCCTAGAACTAGCAAATATCTATCTATCATTCTTTGTTGAATGAACATTGATCAACAATAGAAATAGTGTTTTATGTCACTTCACCTTATTTCAGCACATTAAAGATATTACTCCCTTGTCTTCTGATTTGCATAGTTTCTCATGAGAAGTGTATTCTGATTCTTATTTTTGTTGTTCTGTATAGAAGGTCTTTTTTTCCTGTCTGCCTTCAAAATTTTCTCTTTAGCTTATATTTGAATATGATGTGTCCAAGCATGTATGTGTGTTTGTTTGTTTCAATATTGATTATGAATCAGTTGATGTTCTCTTAACTCTTCAATCTATAGTTTGATGTTGTTAAATGCTTTTGAAAAGTATTGTCTCCATCTCACTCTTAACTATACATTATGCTGTGCCAATAATGTCATTTAATAACACAATTATCTGTATTTTCACATCTGGAGTAGTACAGTATAGATGGAAAGAGCAGTGCACTGACAGTCTTCATACCTGGGTTATTAGGCTGATTATAAAACAACCTGTGAATTTTTTGTGAAATGACTGCCCTCTCCTGGCCTCAGTGACTTCACTGATATGAGAGATTGTATCAGATGATGTTTTAGGCTCTTCTAATTCAGGAACTGGTCTAAAAATTAAGAAGAAAACTGCATAAACTAATTGATACCAAGCCATGAATGGCCATCTCTGGGCTTTAATGGTGATTTTCATTTGCAAAGAGGAAGTACCCCAAGGACCAAATGACTCACTAATTGAGGCAATTAGAGCTACACAATCAGGGGAAGGAAAGCCTTCAAGCAACCAGAAGCTATACCGTCACTTATTTCACCCATAGTGCCACTCCTGTCTTGTTTCCTCTTTCCCAACCTTTCATTTATTCATTCTTTTTATTGTTCAACTAAAGATTCTCCCAGACATATGATGAAATCCAGAGAATATGTAAGATCATTTTAAAATGTAAGAATTCAAAATGCCAAAGCTAAAAATAAATCTAGTGAAGAAGCAGGGAGAAGACCTTGCTGTGAGTCCATATGAAGAGGTCTATTTGTGTAAACCTAATTCTCTCTATCCAGCACAGCGCTGCTTGTTTCCTACCACCAATTTTTATCCCAAGGTCCAAATCACAGTAGAAATGGTCAGTTTTGTACTTCTTCTTAATACACATCAGTGTAGTGAAACTTACTGCAGTGTTTTTCAGCATAATCAGGAGCAAGCTGGAGAACTTAGAGCAGATGAAGAGGCATTAATAACCCTGTTCTCCTCACTAAGGAAGAAGTGCTTTCATTGTGCTGCATACCTCTCTCACTGGTCTTATGCAAACAGTTTGCTGTGGTAAATTGACCCAAGCCAATTGTCTCTTGATGAAACCTCAGAGTTTGGGCATTAGATAAAACTGAATTTGAAATGGCTCTGTCCTTCACTACGTGTATGTGTCCTTGAGAAGCCTATTTACTCAAGAATAAGATCCCTCTTCTGTAAAATGATGGAGGCAGGGATGTATAACTAATGATACTACCACCTTATATTCTGGTGGGGAGGGTCAAGTGGAATATTACATTTAAAGAAGTCTCTACTTAACAATAACGACAATATGGTATTTTAAAGCTAGTTTTGATGCTTTCTGAAGAGGCACAATATTTTTCCTCTTTCTATAATAATTTATTTACAAATCATAAAAGTCCTAAAGCTTGATAGGCTGTCTAAGTCTTAATCTTTACTTTCACTTAAAGATAAGAAGGACCAAATGTTATATATCTAACATCACATATTTAATCAGCATTCCTAGACTAAGGACCTCTTCAAGGAGAACTACAAACCACTGCTCAAGGAAATAAGAGAGGACATAAACAAATGGAAAAACATTTCATGCTCATGGTAGGAAGAATCAATATTATGAAAATGGCCATACTGCCCTAAGTAATGTATAGATTCAATGCTATTCCCATCAAACTACCATTGACATTCTTCACAGAGTTAAAAAAAAAATCTATTTTAAATTTCTTATGGAACCCAAAAAGAGCCTGTATAGCCAAGACAATCCTAAGCAAAAAGAACAAAGCTGGAAGCAACATGCTACCTGACTTCAAATTATACTTATACTACAAGACTACAGTAGCCAAAACAACATGGTACTGGTACCAAAACAGACATATAGACCAATGGAACAGAACAGAGACCTCAGAAATAACAACACACATCTACAGCTATCTGATCTTCGACAAACCTGACAAAAAACAAGCAATAAGGAAAGGATTCCCTATTTAATAAATGGTTCTGGAAAAACTGGCTAGCCATATGCAGAAAACTGAAACTGGATCCCTTTATTACACTTTATGCAAAAGTTAACCCAAGATGCATAAAAGACTTAAATGTAAAACCAAAAACCATAAAATCTCTGCAAGAAAACCCAAGTGCAATACCATTCAGGACAC
The DNA here is from genome assembly GCF_001604975.1 of Cebus imitator. NCBI lineage: Eukaryota > Metazoa > Chordata > Mammalia > Primates > Cebidae > Cebus > Cebus imitator. The sequence continues at coordinate 1,753,940 of NW_016107441.1, read as the reverse complement.
AGACATGAGCAAAGACTTCATGAAAAAAATGCCAATAGCAATTGCAACAAAAGCCAGAACTGATAAATGGGATCTAATTAAAGAGCTTCTGCACGGCAAAACAAACTGTCATCAGAGTAAAAAGCCAACCCACAGAATGGGTGAAATCTACCCATCTTACAAAGGCCTAATATCCAGAATCTACAAGGAACTTAAACAAATTTACAAGAAAAAGACAACCCCATCAAAAAGTGGGCAAAGGATATGAACAGACATGTCTCAACAGAAGACATTTATCTTACCAACAAACATACGAAGATAAAGCTCAATATCACTGATCATTAGAGAAATGCGAATCAAAACCACAATGAGATACCATCTCACAGCAGTTAGAATGACGATACTAAAATGTCAAGCAACAATAGATTCTAATGAGGCTATGGAGAAATATAAACACTTTTACATTGTTGTTGGGAATGTAAATTAGTTCAACCATTGTGGAATATAGTGTGGTGATTCCTTAAGGATCTAGAACTAGAAATACCATTTGACCCAGCAATCACATTACTGGTTATAAACCCAAAGAACTATAAATCATTCTATTATAAAAACACATGCACATGTAAGTTTATTGCAGCACTTTTACAATAGCAAAGACATGAAACCAACCCAAATGTTCATCATTGAGAGACTAGATAAAGAAAAGATGGAATACTATGCAGCTGTAAAAAGGAATGAGATCATGTCCTTTGCAAGGTCATAGATGAATCTGGAAGCCATCATCCTCAGCAAAATAACACAGGAACAGAAAACTAAACACTGCATATTCTCACTCATAAGTGGGAGTTGAACAATGAGAACACATAGTGGACATAGGGTGGGGAACAACACACATGGGGGGCAGTTGGGGAGTGGAGACCAAGATGAGGGACATATAGTGGGAACAAGATTAGGACAAATAGCTAATTCATGTCGGTCTTAAAACCTAAAAGAGTTGATAGGTGCAGCAAACCACCATGGCACACATATACCCATGTAACAAACCTACACATTCTTCACTTGTATCTCAGAACTTAAAAAAAATTCCTAGACTATAATTCACTTTACCTACTTCCCCGGCCAATGGCTATTCTTCCTTTTTACCTTGGTAGTAATCAAAAAGTTGCACTAAATAATATGGCATGTAATTTGTGTAATGGGTATATGTAGAAGTTAAATTTGTAAGTCCAGGAAATAGAAGAGTTCAAATACCAGCTCACCTGCTCCCCAACAATAAGACTATATGGAAGTTATTTTACCCCTCTGTCCCTGAGTGTCTTTACTTATAAAATAATAAATAAAATACCAATAAATCAAGATCTTTGGTCAAGACATTTATAAGTTCTAGAGTGAGAGAGAAGGGAAATGTAAAGGAGGATGGCCTGGCAGCTATGGCATTGATTGTGTTAGTGACAGGCAGAAGAAACTCATATTGAAGGCAAAGGCAAGCTGTAAGGACTGCAATGATATTATCCCCACTATTTGCTGCTTGTGTAATCTTGAGCAAGATGCTCAAACTTGGTGCCTCAGTGTCCTAATCTTTGAAATGGGAATCATAGGAGTATCTACTCCATAGAATTGGCATGAAGATTAAATAAATCAAAGCACTTACAACTGAGGCTGGCACTTTGTTATAAACAATAGCTTTTGTTAGTTTAATGTATTCATATGCCATTCATTTGTTTAAAAGTTTTAAGGCAGTTTTTGAAATGACATGCAATGCCTCTGACTTGGACCTCTATCTAAAATCTTGAAATTCTGTATCCCATAATCCACTAGACATCCCCATTTGGTTGGCCTGCATTGTAGTTTAGATGCCCCAAATAAAACTTGTCTGAATATGTAAAACCCCTTTTCTTCTATAGATTTCTTTACCTCGGTTAATAGTAATCCCTTCCATCCAGGTATTCAAACTAATTCATGGGAATCCTTCTAGACTTTTATCCTTACCCTCACTCTTAATATCTAAACAGTCACTACATTCTTCCACTTTTTTCTACGTATGTATCACATTCACATACCCATATTACAAAGAGTGAGTCCTATGAGGGCAGGGATTGTACCCCTCTCAAGTGTACTCATCTGCTGCCAGGTAACAGTACATCAACCTATTCCTGGTCATCCTGCCAGGGCCTAAGAGATTAAAGCCAGAGCCTGAAGCAAACTGAAGGTCTTCTGACCCCTTGAACTGAGAATTTTACCCCAGTCAGCTTTTTCTTATCCAAACCAAAGCATGTCCTTGGTCACAAGGGAGACAGTTGGCAGGAGGTCCCTGAAAAGAGTGTGTTCTCATCATGGTAGTACAGATCCTCTCCACTGCTATCCTCAAAGTTGGAGGGAGAATCTACATGCTCATGGTGGCAATTTGTATCTCCAGAGTCTCTGAATTCTCTTGATTTTTACCTGCTTAATACTTGTTGAATCCATTCATTTCTCTCCATTTTCATGGCCTCCAATCTAATCAAAGGTAGCATTATTTCCCATCAAATTATTGCCACAACTTTCTCCTCATAGCCCAAAATCCTCTCTGGAGATCCCAAAAAGATTCGTGCTTTTTGTTTTCAAACAGGAATTTAGCTATGCTCCATCTTCACCTGAAACCCTTCAAGGATTTAAAATAAAATCCAGTCCTTTGTAATACTGACATGGCCCTGAATCTGGATTATTGGGCTTGTCTCTGCCTCTCCCCATATTCCTTCTTATTCTCCAGCCACAGAGGACTTTCTACCTCTTTCCACTCACATCGGCTCTTCGTGCATGTTGTCATTTACTTCTGGGAAGCTCTTACCCAAATCCTGTCATTTTATACCGTAATCTTCAAGCTTCATTTTGCACAGATACCATGTCTTCATAAAGGCCTTCCTTGACAACTTCCTGATAATCCCCAATACTTCCTACCCAGTGATTCTTACCTTCTGTGTGCAACAGAATGACCTAAGGAGTTCTTTTTGTTTGTTAAAAAAAATAGTTTCCTATGTAACCATCCCCAGAGTGTCTAGGGGTAGATCCAGTCATTTTGCATTTTTACCAACAAATATCCTTTGGGGTTTCTGACCAGGTAGCTCTCAGACCACACTTCAAGATGTTAACTAATTTTGCTATATGGAGTCACAATACCCTTCTTAATGTCTCCATGAAAATGCACATTGCTTTTGACATTATTTTTTAAACATCTGTAGCCTCACTAAGTGCTTTATTACTAGGGCAGGGTTGCAGTTATAAACTTCACGCCCATAGCATAACAGATATTTAATATTTGTTAAATTAATGACAATTATTTTGTGGAATACTTACTAATTTATAAAGAGCAATATACATACTCCTCAACTTACGATGGAGCCACATCCTGATAAACCCATCATAAATGGAAAATATCACGAGTCAAAAATGCATTTAATACTTCAGTGAATCCCTAGTAAAGTCAAAAATTTGTAAGACAAAACATTTTAAGTTGGAGACCATCTGTACACGTAAACCAGGCAAAGCAGAGCCTTGAGAACAGAGTGTATCGCACTGCATGTAGGCACTATGCTTGAAATCTTGGGACCTCTTGACTTTTGAAAAATGGCTACTCAGCTTGATAGAACTCATTTATTTCAGCTGCCTCTATGTAGGTCCCTTCTTCTCCTCTGCATGTCCTGGTGACACTTACGGTTTAATTGAACAGTGAAGTTCCTGCCACCTTCCAGGACTTTGATGAGCTGTCAAAACAGAAAACTCCAGGGACAAAATGTTGCCATGAGCAAAGAAACAAGAGGCTCATGGTGATCTGAGCACTTCATGGCAGCTCTGTGCTTTAAGGGGTTAGCCTTTATGGGTGAAGGATAGTTGATGTTAAAAAAAAAAAAAAAAAAAGAACTGAATCAGCATTCTGAAGACTTCCTTTCCAAAGAAGCTTTCAGCTAGGAAAGTACTGAGAAAGATACACTAAATCTCAAACATGCCTCGGGTTACCAAGAGACAGCACTTTTCCCAGGCCATGCTGTCACCATGATGGGGTTAAAAAGTGTAAAAGGCTCAGAAGATCTGAGTTAAAATCCTGAATGAACTAAGGTATAGGCAGTAGTTAGTGAGTGAACAGTTAGAACCACTGAAAAATGAAAGTTCCTGAGTTCACCTCCATAGATTTTGATCCAGCAGAAAGCAAGTTGGCTGCTAACAGTCCATTTTCAAAAAAACACCTCCCCAAGAAATTTTAATGTTAGTAGTTTTCAGACCACATCTTGAAAAACTAGTGTTTGGACTTAGGCCAGGCACCCTCCCTGAGCCTCAGTCTTCTCAGCTACAAAATGGAGATGAAAACAGCAGCTTGACCTATTTCACAGGATTGTTTTAGGAAATCCTAAATTTTATGACAGTCATAAAGTACTCTAGGCATATAGAAAATTTGTTATGACTATTGATAATATTATTAATAATTTCAGGAAATATATGAATTATAGATGGCTTATAAATGATGTAAGCCTAGGGAATAGTTAGCAATTAGAATTTGAAGATCTACTTAATTTATGAGGACAAGACACATCTGTCTTAATTTATGTTGTATCTCCAGTGCCTGCCATAGAGTAGATGCTCAAAAATACTATTGAACAGGAAAAGAAATGCTTTCTCTTTGTTAGCTATGGGATGACTTAACACCCCCTCAAATGCCTCCAGGTGTTTATTCCCCCTCCTTTGCCAGGATCAGCCTTGAATGTGAAAAAACTTTAGGGACCTGCAGCAACACTGACTTTGTTGACTTAAGACCCCTCTTTACTGTCCCAGGTCTGTGGAATCACCTGTGTTCTGGATTTGTCTTCTGGAAACACTCAGAATATAGAACCACATATTTGGGGCCAAGGACGATTTTCTTGAGAAGTGTCTCCTTGCAACTACTTTTGCTCTTTTTAAAAAGGAGACAGTGTATCCCTAGCTGAGTGTCAAAGATAACTTCCTGCAATTCTCCGAGGTCATCAGCCTCTCTTCCCCAGCCATCTTTTTATGCTTACCTGTACTCTGGCACCCGATGAGCCCACTGGCAGAGACAAAATTCCCCAACCCTGACTTGTGTTAAATAAAAGGCCCCAAGTCAGGTAGGAAACAGAGAAAAATCAGGTGGGTGTCTTGAGTCTGCAGAGGCAGAGCAGGGAACCTGCTGACTGCAGCAGGAGCAGCTACATTGCCATGGCAATGAGCAAGCTGATCACTTTAGCACCATCACTCACTCCCTAGCCACAGCCTTTATAGGGGACAAAGGGAACACATGTCTCTCCCAAGGGCTTTGATATTAATACAGGGGCTGCTTTCTCTGCAAGATGACTAAATTTATGGTCTATTTTAGAGTTATGTTATTATCTTTCAGAGGCTTTTTTAAAATCCCAAGGAATCAATTAAACTTCAGCTAATTCTGTTGTAAGAAAGAATATTTCTTTCCTTTGAAAAATCTACAGTACTAGTTATATTTATTTGTAAATATTTACTGAATATAAAATTAGATAAATATTCTATCCTCAAGTCTTTAGAGTCTACAAAGGAAATAAGACATGAGCAAATATCACTATGATGAACAAAAAAATATGCCCTGGGTAATGTTCCATAGACTCTTTGCATTCCTGGATTTAATATTCATAATTTCAACAATTCAAAAGTTACTACAGTGGCCTATGGCAGTATAGAACTTGAGAAGATGATTGAATCCCCTATAGGGTAAGACTAGTATGTGGAATGAATTGCAATATTGGTAAATGAACTAAGCTCCCTTCCCAAAACCTCTGCCTAAAGGTGGTCTTATTACTACTTATTCACTGTCATCTACATAGTAGTTAACAGTAAGCATCTAAAGTGTTGACAAATATTTTAATTTTAGAATGTTGAGTTTTATGTGGAAAATGATAACATGATTCTTAATAGTCCCTTTCAAATATTAAGGTAATGGAGAATGTTAAATTTAATGAAGGTAGAAGTTCATCTTGTTAGGAAGGGAAATGTTTCAGAGATACTTTATGGAGTAAATGACATTGAAATTGGCTTTTAAGGGTATAAACATGTAACAGGCAAAATTTTCATATCCTGAGGAAGAACATAAAAATTTGAAGATATTAAAATGGCAATGATATACCACTATATATCTATTAGAATGGATTATTTTTAAAAAATAAAATAACAATACCAAATGCTGGTAAGAATTTTGGATAACAAGAACTCTTATTCCTTGCTAGTGGGAATGCAGGATGGTATAGTCACTTGAGAAGACAGTTTGTCATTTTCTTCCAAAGCCAAATATAGTTACAATGCTGGGGTTTTTCCAAATTACTTGAAAACTTATGTCCACACAAATACCTGCACATGGGTGTTTAGGATAGCTTTATTCATAATTATCAATAAATGGAAGCAACCAAGATGTCCTTCAATAGGTGAATGGTTAATGAGTTCATACTTATATAAATGACTGGATAAATAATTGAGATAGAAGAAACAAATTTCCCCCATGCAGAAATTCCAAATAGTCTATGTGAATATTCCATCTTCAAGGAGTGGAAACATAACTTCCTACTCCTTAAGTGTGAGCTGTAACATAGTGACTTCCTTCCAAAGAACACAGTAGGGGAAGTATAAAAAAGCATAACTGTATAGAACAGAAATCTGACCAACACCTCATGTTGATAGTATGTGCAAATATGATATGATGCAAATAGCACTTTATCTCTGTTGTCCTCTTCCCAGAAAATCCCATCACCCCAGCATAACTATGAGAGAAATACCAACCAAATTTCAGTAGGGAGCTTTCTATAAAACCTTACTGATATTCTTCAAAACTGTCAAAGTCATCACAAACAAAGTCTGGGCCAGGTGCGGTGGCTCACGCCTATAATCCCAGCACTTTGGAAGACCAAGGTAGGCAGATCATTTGAGGTCAGGAGTTCGAGACCAGCCTGGCCAACATGGTGAAAACCCATCTCTACTAAAACCACAAAAATTAGCCAGGCATGGTGGCAGGCACCTGTAATCCCAGCTACTTGGGACACTGAGACAGGAGAATTGCTTAAACCTGGGAGGCAGAGGTTGTAGTGAGCCAAGATAGCACCATTGGACTCCAGCCTCAGCAACAAGAGCAAAACTTGATCTCAAAAAATAAAATAAAATAAAAATTAAAATTAAAAAAGAAAATCTGAGAAACTGTCACAGTGAACAGGAGCCTAAGGAGGCATAACACCTAAATGTGGTATTCTGGATTGGATCCGAAAAACAGAACTACCATATGATTCAGCAATCCCACTGCTGGGTAGATAGCTAAGAGAAAGGATACCAGCTTAGAGATATCTGCACTCCCATGTATTGCAGCACCTTTCACAATGGCCAAGACATACAATTAACCTAAGTGTCTATCAACAGATGAATCAATAAAGACAATGTGATATATATAATATGTATATACATACACACATATATACACACACAATGACACATACACGTGTGCACACACACACACATACACACACACACACAATGAAATACTATTCAGCCATAAAAAGAATAAAATCCTGTTATTTGTGGCAACATGGATGATACTGGAGGACATTATATTCAGTGAAATAAGCCAGGCACAGAAAGGCAAATATTGCATGTTCACATTTTTAAATGGAAGTTAAAAATAAAAACCTGAATTCATGGAGGTGGAGAGTAGAATGGTGGTTACCAGAGACTGGAAAGGGAAGAGGATACAGGAGAAGCTAGCCAAAGGGGAACAAAAATACAACTAGATAGAACCACATTCTAGTATTGGGTAGTGCAGTAAGGAAATTATAGTTAACAGTAATTTGTCATGTACTTCAAAATAGCTAGAAAAGAAGAAATGTAATGTTTCTAACACAATAGAAGGATAAATATTTGTGGTAATGGATATCTCAATTATCCTGATTTGATCATTACAAATTGTATACATGTACCAATATCACATGTACCTGAAAATAGGTACAATTATTACAAATCAATTAAATATTTTTAACAAAGAAAAAGGGCATTAAGTAAAAACTAAAGAAATCTGGATTAAAGTATAGACTTTAATAATAATATATCAGTATTAGTTCATTAGGTGTAAAATAAAGTACCATATTCATATAAGATGTTAATAATAGGGAAACTGTGTAGGGTGGGATATCTTTTAAACTTTTCTGTTAAAATAGTTTTAAAACCTTTTAAAAAGAAGAGAAGTGTCTTGGGAACCGTAAAGAGCTGGGTTGGAACAAAGACTGCGTATAGTAGAGCAGCGGGAAATGAGGTGGGAGATTATATCATGGAAGGCATCAGGTGACAGACAGTGGAGGCTGACTACACATAACCACATTTACAACCCATTTATTTGACCAACCTTTCCTTAGGGGCTGGAAAAATAAAAAACTTCTCCCCTTGAGGGATGAATAAATTGCACAGTTCTAACAGAAAATCTCTTAGGAAAGCCACCTGGGAAAGTTCTTGTTTTCCTGAAAAGTAGGTTAAATGTCACTATTGTTACCACTTCCACTTTCTATGTCTTGAATGTCTACATGCTGCTTGGTTGTACAGCCACCACCTTATTACCATAAAGCTATAAGGGAACATGCTTAGGACAGTGAGAGTAAACATAGAGAGAGGTTTTGTCTTTGATACATCTTCACACCTGCTGGGTCAAGACAGCTTCCCTCTCAGCATCTTGTTGTGTATAACCTAATTGAGCATCTTTATTGCTTAAACTTCTGCTCATAAAGCATTTTGTTAGTTGAATCTGAAAGTATCCCTATTGGATTAATTTTTGAAGGCCAGGGTAAAGAGATAGGATTTCATTTACTAGACAGTGGGAAGCTCATCTGGACACTCCATTTATTCACTCCTCATTTGTCTCTTGTCATTGAAGCATTTAAGTTTTCCAGTTTGACCAATGTATTCAGTCTACTATGTGCCAGTCAGAGTTCTAAGTTTTAGGGATATACTGGGGAACTAAGCAATGTCTCTGTTCTCATCAAGCTTTCATTGTTTGGAGAGACAGATACATTAGCCCATTAAGTGCTTTTAAATGCTAAGAAGAAAAATAAAGTTGGGTGAGAAAAGAGTGTTGAATGTGGTTTAGAACAAATTCACATTTGACAAGAAGCCTAAATAAAATGAGAATGGCCCAGGCATGGTGGTTTACACCTGTAGTCACAGCATTTTGGGAGGCTGAGGCAGGCAGATCACCTGAGATTAGGAGTTCAAGGCCAGCCTGACAAACATGGAGAAATTCCATCTCCACTAAAAATATAAAATTAGTCAGGCATGGTGGCACATGCCTGTAATCTCAGCTACTCAGGAGGTTGAGGCAGGAGAATCGCTTGAACCTGGGAGGAGGAGGTTGTGATGAGCTGAGTTCACGCCTTTGGACTCCAAACTGAGCAACAAGAGTGAAATCCCATTTCAAAAAAAAATTAAAAATAAGAAAATAAAATGAGGAAGAACACCATGTGTATGCTAGGGAAAAATGTCTCCACGTGGGGAACAGCAAGGGCAATAGCCTTAACATGCTTGAGCTATTTTATTTTGTTTGAAGAACAGCAAAAGGATAATAGGGCCAGATCAAAGTGAGGTTAAGATGACAGTTGGCAGAAAATCAAGTCAAACAAAAAAATAGAGCCAGGTCACAGATGGCCTGTAGGTCATGGGAGGGCTTTTGTTTGTTCTCTGAATGAGATACAAACCCACTAGAGTCTTTTTATTTTATTTTATTTTATTTAGGTTCTGGGGTACATGTGCAGATCATGCAGGATTGTTGCATAGGTGCATACATAACCAGGTGGTTTGCTGCCTCTATTCCCCCTTTGACTATATCTGGCATTTCTCCCCACATTATCCTTCCCCACCCCCTGCTGTCTCTCTCCTAGTCACCCTCCAACTGCCCCCAGTGTGTGATGCTTCTCTCCCTGAGACCCCATGTTCTCATTGTTCAATAACAACCTCTGAGTGAGAACACGCAGTGTTTGTTTTTCTGTTCTTGTATCAGTTTGCTGAGAATGATGGTTTCCAGATTCATTCAAGTCTCTATGAAGGGCACAAACTCGTCGTTTTTTATAGCTGTGTAGTATTCCATGGTGTATATGTGCCACATTTTTTTTTGTTCAGTTTATCATTGATGGGTATTTGGGTTGGTTCCAGGTCTTTGCTATTGTACACAGGGCTGTAATGAACATGCGTGTGCATCTGTCTTTATAGTAGAATGATTTATAGTTCTTTGGATATATACCCAGTAATGGGATTGCTGGGTCAAATGGAATTTCTATTTCTAGATCCTTGAGAAATCGCCACACTGTCTTCCACAATGGTTGAACTAATTTACACTCCCACCAACTGTGTAAGAGTGTTCCTATTTCTCCACATCCTCTCCAGCATCTGTTGTCTCCAGATTTTTTAATGATCACCATTCTAACTGGCATGAGATGGTATCTCAATGTGGTTTTGATTTGCATTTCTCTAATAACCAGTGAAGATGAAATTTTTTCATATGTTTGTTGGCTTCATATATGTCTACTTTTGAAAAAGTGTCTGTTCATGTCCTTCACCCACTTTTGAACAGGGTTTTATTTATTTATTTATTTATTTTTTGTATATCTATTTTAGTTCTTTGTAGATTCTGGATACTAGCCCTTTGTCAACTGGATAGACTGCAAATTTTTTTTTTTCATTCTGTTGGTTGCCAGTTTAATGATGGCTTCTTTTGCTGTACAGAAGCTCTGAATTTTAATTAGATCCCATTTGTCAATCTTGGCTTTTGTTGCCATTGCTTTTGGTGTTTTATTCATGAGTCCTTGCCTATGCCTAAGTCCTAGATGCTGTTGCCTATGTTTTCTTCTAGTGTTTTTATGGTGTTAGGTTTTATGTTTAAATCTTTAATCCATCTGGTGTTAATTTTAGTGTCAGGTGACAGGAAGGGGTCCAGTTTCTGCGTTCTGCACATTGCTAGCCAGTTTTCCCAACACCATTTATTAAACAGGGACTCCATTCCCCATTGCTTGTTTTTGTCAGGTTTATCAAAGATCAGATGGTTGTAGATATGTGATGTTGCTTCTGAGGCCTCTGTTCTGTTCCACTGATTTATGCCTCTGTTTTGGTACCAGTACCATGCTGTTTTGATTACTGTAGCCTTATAGTATAGTTTGAAGCCCGGCAGTGTGATGCCTCTGGCTTTGTTCATTTTGCTTAGGATTGTCTTGGCTATGTGGGCTCTCTTGTGATTCCATATGAAGTTTAAAGTGGTTTTTGCCAGTTCTGTGAAGAAGATCATTGGTAGCTTGATGGGGATAGTGTCAATTTTATAAATTACTTTGGGCAGTATGGCCATCTTCACGATATTGATTCTTCCTAACCATAAGCATGGAATGTTTCTCCATCCATTTTTGTCCTCTCTTATTTCATTGAGCAGTGATTTGTAGTTCTCCTTGAAGAGGTCCTTCACATCCTTTGTTAGTTGTATTCCTATGTATTTTATTCTCCTTGTAGCTATTGTGAATAGGAGTTCACTCTTGATTTGGCTCTCCATTTGTCTGTTATTGGTGTATAGGAATGCTTGTGATTTCTACACATTGATTTTGTATCCTGAGGCTTTGCTGAAGTTGCTTATCAGTTTGAGAAGATTTTCGGCTTAGACAATGGGGTCTTCTAAATATAAAATCATGTCGTCTGCAAATAGAGTCAGTATGACTTCCTCCTTTCCTAATTGAATACCCTTTATTTCTTTTTCTTGCCTGATTGCTCTGGCTAGAACTTCCAATAATATATTGAATGGGAGTGGTGAGAGAGGGCATCCTTGTCTAGTGCCTGATTTCAAAGGGAATTCTTCCAGATTTTTCCCTTTCAGTTTGATATTGGCTACAGGTTTGTCATATATAGCTTTTATCATTTTATAATACATCCCATCGATACCTAGTTTATTGAGAGCTTTTGGCATGAAGGGCCGTTGAATTTTGTCAAAGGCCTTCTCTGCATCTATTGAGATAAAAATGTGGTTTTTGTCTTTGGTTCCATTTATGTGATAGATTATCTTTATGGACTTGCATATATTGATCCATCTTTGCATCCCCAGGATGAAGCCTACTTGATTGTGATGGATAATCTTCTTGATGTGGTGTTGCATTCAGTTTGCCAGTATTTACTGAAGACTTTTGGGTCAATATTCATCATGGATATTGACCTGAAGTTTTCTTTTTTAGTTGAGTGTCTGCCTGGTTTTGGTCTCAGGATGTTGTTGGTCTCATAAAATGAGTTAGGGAGGATTCCCTCTTTTGGTATTGTTTGATATAGTTTCAGCTCCTCTTTGTACGTCTGGTAGAATTTGGCTGTTGACCCGTCTGGACCTGGACTTTTTTTGGTTGGTATTGATTCCTGCCTCAACTTTGGCTCTTGTTATTGGTCTATTCAGGGTTTCAGCTTCCTCCTGGTTTAGTCTTGGTAGAGTACAAGTGTCCAGGAATTTATCCATTTCTTCCTGGTTTACTGCTTTATGTCCATAGAGCTGTTTGTAGTAATCTCTGATGGTAGTTTTTATTTCTGTGGGATCAGTGGTGATATCCCCTTTATCTTTTTTTATGGCATCTATTTGATTCTTCTCTCTTTTCTTTTTTATCAGTCTGGCTAGCAGTCTGTCTATTTTGTTGACCTTTTCAAAAAAACAGCTCCTGGATTTATTGAGTTTTTGAAGGGTTTTTGTGTCTGTGTCTCCTTCAGTTCTGCTCTGATCTTAGTTATTTCTTGTCTTCTGCTAGCTTTTGAGTTTTTTTTAAATCTTCCTCCTCTAGCTCTTGCAATTTTGATGATAACGTGTCAATTTTAGATCTTTCCTTGTTTCTCATGTGGGCATTTATTGCTATAAATTTCCCTCTCACCACTGCTTTAACGGTGTCCCAGAGATTCTGGTCAGTTGTGCCTTCATTCTGATTGGTTTCAAAGAACACCTTTATTTCTGCCTTCATTTCATTGTTTATCCAGTCGACACTCAGAGGCAAGTTGTTCTGTTTCCAAGTGGTTGTGTGGGCTTGAGTGTGTTTCTTAATCCTGAGTTCTAATCTGATTGCACTGTGGTCTGATAGATTGTTTGTTATGATTGCCATTCTTTTGCATTTGCTTAGGAGTGATTTGCTTCCAATTATGTCATCAATTTTAGAGTAAGTGTGATGTGGTGCTGAGAGAAATGTGTATTCTGTAAATTTGTGGTGGAGCATACTGTATATGCCTATTATGTCTGCTTGGTCCAGCTCTGCATTCAAGTCCTGGATGTCCTTGTTAATTATCTGTCTCGTTGATCTCTAATATTGACAGTGGAGTGTTGAAGTCTCCCACTGTTATTGTTTGGCAGTCTAAATCTCGTTTAGGTCATTAAGGACTTGTTTTATGTATCTGGGTGCTCCTCTATTGGGTGCTGTATGTATTTAGGATAGTTAGCTCTTCTTGTTGGATTGATCCTTTTACCATTACGTAATGCCCTTCTTTGTCTCTTTTGATCTTTGTGGGTTTGAAGTCTATTTTATCAGAGACTAGGATTGCAACCCCTGCTTTTTTTTTGTTCTCCATTTGCTTGGTAAATCTTCTCCCATCCCTTTATTTTGAATCTATGTGTGTATTTGTATGTGAGATGGGTTTTCTGACTATAGCACACCAATGGGTCTTGACTTTTTATCCAGTTTGCCAGTCTGTGTCTTTTGATTGGGGTGTTTAGGCCATTTACATTCAATGTTAATATTGTTATGTGTAAATTTGATCCTGCCATTTTGTTACTGGCTGGTTTTCTTGCCTGTTAATTGACTCATTTTCTTCATTGCATTTTTGGTCTTTGCCATTTGGTGTGTTTTTGCAGTGGCTGGTATTTGTTCCTTTCTGTGCTTAGTGTTTCTTTCAGCAGCTCTTGTAGGGCAGTTCTGGTGGTGACAAAATCTCTCAGTAATTGCTTCTCCATAAAGGATTTTGTTTCTCCTTCACTTATGAAGCTTAATTTGGCTGCATATGAGACTCTAGGTTGAAAGTTCTTTTCTTTAAGGATGTTGAATATTGGCCCCCAATCTCTTCTGGCTTGTAGGGTTTCTGCAGAGAGATCTGCCATGAGTCTAATTGGCTTCCCTCTGTGGGTGACCTGACCTTTCTCTCTGGATGCCTTTAGCATTTTTTACTTCATTTCAACTCTGGTGAATCTGACAATTATGTGCCTTCGGGTTGCTTTCTTGAGGAATATGTTTGTGGAGTTCTCTGTATTTCTTAGATTTGAATGTTGGACTGCCTTGCTAGGCTTGGGAAGTTCTCCTGGATAATATCCTGGAGCATGTTTTCCAGCTTGGATTCATTCTCCCCATCATATTCAGGTACACTGATCAAGTGTAGATTAGGTCTTTTCACATAATCCCATATTTCTTGGAGACTTCGTTCATTTCTTTTCACTCTTTTTTCTCTTGTCTTGCCTTCTCTTTTTATTTCATTGAATTTATCTTCAGTCTCTAATATCCTTTTTTCTGCTTGATTGATTTGCCTATTAAAACTTGTGTTTGCTTCACGTAGTTCTTGTGCTGTGTTTTTCAACTCCATCAAGTCATTTATGTTCTTCTCTAAGCTGGTTATTCTAGTTAGCATTTTGTCTAATCTTTTTTCAAGATTTTTAGTTTCTTTGCATTCAGTTAGAACATGTTCCTTTAGCTCAGAAAAGTTTGTTATCATCCACGTTCTGTAGCCTGTTTCTGCCAATTTGTCACTCTTTCTCAGTCATGTTGTGGTCCCGTGTTGTTGAGGAGTTGTGATCCCTTGAAGGAGAAGAGGTGTTCTAGTCTTTGATGATTTCATCTTTTTTGTGCTTCCCACCCCCATCTTCATGGATTTACCTGGCTATGATCTTGGGGAACTGCTTGATAAGGTTGCTTGTCTGCCTGTTGAGGCGCTACTGGGTTTCTAGGGACTCCGTCAGTTTACTAGATAGGCTTCATGTGTCTTTTTTGTTTACACTGGGAGGTCAGGCCCACCTCTTCCGCTGACCTGGAGTCGCTGCTGGGTGGTCAAGAACACCATCCCATTGCTCCATAGGCTTCCTGTGTTTTCATTAAAACATGAAGCCTAGTCCCACCTCTTTAATGGTAGATTGTGTCCTTCCTCCACAGGGCTGGATCATTCAGGGTTCAGCTCAGACTCAGGCACTGGCTGTGTAACCCTCTAAAGTTGGTGCTTCAGCCCTCTGGGTTTTGTGGGGGAGGGTAAGGACCCACCCAGCCACACAATCTGTCTCCTGGCTTTCAGCTCCCTCTCTCTCCTGGCAGCAGGAGGGGGTGATAGCTCCATCCACAGGCTCTCTCAGCCGGCTTATGGGCTTATGTGTTTGCTTAGATCTGTGCACCAATCTGGGACACCATCCGGAATTATTATTCAATGCTGCATTTGTAATTCCTGGCACTTGACTGGCTAAGATCCCCTGTTCTGTGTATTGTTGAGGCTTTAGGGGAAGCACTGTATCTGGACCGGAGTGCCAGAGAGGGAGCCTCTGACTCACCAGTCAGATGCACTTTCTGGGTGAAGCAGCACCCTTCTCTACCTTGGTTTGCCCTGCCTGGGTTTTGCTCACTATCTGTCCAGACCCATTGAAATGCACCTGGTACCTCAGTTGGAGCTGGAGATCTCTCGATTTCTGCATCTCTCTTGCTGGGTGTTGTACACCAGGGTTGTGTCTATTCAGCTATCTTGACTCCCCTTTTCACTAGAGGCTTTTTGAAACAGAACTAAAATGATCTGACTGTCCTTTTAACAAAAATGGATAAGGAGATTTCAGTTAGGGTTAATGCCATTGCAGTCATTCAGTCAAAAGTGGTAATGGTAATTTCAAGAGGAGTGACATAGTAGAAATAGTAGGTGTCAGGTAAAATCTAGAAAAAGTGCTTTTGTATATATTTTATCCTGTAAACTAAAGTACAAGGTCAGAATGAACAAGGAACATATCTTAAGCATTTTTTTACATCTTCCTTAGTCCTGGAACATTATGTATGCTCATTAAATACATACTGAACAAAGGAATACAATGTCTACAGGAAATAAATTTTTAAGGGGGAAAGAAAACTAGGGAGAAGAAGTGGAGCTTGGCTTGGAGAATGGTCAAGATACCAGATGTAGGAGTTGTCAGGACCTATTCTTCCTTTGGAGCCCATCTGGCCAAGCATTCAGAAATAGCCCCTGCACTCTGAGCCCAGCTCAGCCATGCTTGACTCTGTATTCTTCGCAAAGCTGTGCCTGCAAGGGGTGGGTACCAGCTGCAAGGCTAAGTGAAAACAGCTTGGGAAAAATCTTAGTTGAGAAGTGTCAGCAGATACAATCCCACGGCACTTAGTGATTCACAATTGCTTTAAAATGTGGCTGAGAAAATGTATGATCAATTTCCCTTAAGTGTGATTTGTGAGAGTTATTTGGGGCCATCAACATGTTATTTTGAAAGGCTTCCTACTCAGGCACAACTCCAATTTTGTTTGATGAGAGTTTTTTTTTTTTGTTGTTGTTGTTTTTTTTTTTTTTGAAGGCCCTTGGACATGGTCACTTATTATGTGGATAATCAACAGACCTGCCCATCCCTTAATGTAAGTAACTGAAACCAAGAGCGATAGCAGCTAAGATAAAATCATAACTTCACTATTAAGCCCATTAACTGGGTAGAAACTACATCCTGGGGTCATAAATAGTTATTAGCCAGTTAATGACAGTGGTAGTCAAATCATTACATTTACATCTGATGAATAGGGATGAGGCTTCCTTTGGTTTTCAGCTCTCAGACAATTTAGTATTTTAATATTCTAGGCAGTAGAATTTCCAAAGTTAAAAAGACAAATCCTCCCACATATCTTGAAGAGATACAGTGAATAAAATAAGTAAATAATTATATAAGTTTTCCGAGACTACTCCACTTTATCTTCATATTTGTCATCTTTATATTCTTTTTATTTTTAATATTATACTTTAAGTTTGGAGATATATGTGCAGAATGTGCAGGTTTGTTACATAGGTATACATGTGCCAAGGTGGTTAGCTGCACCCATCAACTTGTCACCTACATTAGGTATTTCTCCAGATGGTATCCCTCCCCTAGTCCCCCACCCCTGACAGACCTGTGTGTGTGATGTTCCCCTCGCTGTGTCCATGTGTTCTCATTGTACAACTCCCAATTATGAGTGAGAACATGCAGTGCTTGGTTTGGTTTTCTGTTCTTAGTCAGCTGAGAATGATGGATTCCAGCTTCATCCATGTCCCTGCAAAGAATATCAACTTATCCTTATGGCTGCATAGTATTTCATGGCATATATGTGCCACATTTTCTTTATCCAGTCTATCATTGATGGGCATTTGGGTTGATTCCAAGTCTTTGCTATTGTGTACAGTGCTGCAAAAAACATACATGTGCATCTGTGTTTATATGCACAGAATGATTTATAAGCCTTTGAGTATATATGTAGTCATGGGATTGCTGGGTCAAATGGCATTTCTGGTTCTAGATCCTTGAGGAATTGCCACACTGTCTTCCAAAATGGTTGAACTAATTTACCCTCCCACCAGTAGTGTAAAAGTGTTCCTAATTCTCCACATCCTCTCCAGCATTTGTTGTTTCCTGACTTTTTAAATCGCCATTCTGTCATTAGATGGTATCTCATTATGATTTTGATTTTCCTTTCTCTAATGGCCAGTCATGATGAGCTTTTTTTCTTATTTGTTGGCTACATAAATGTCTTATTTTGAGAAGTGTCCGTTCATATCCTTTGCCCATGTTTTGATGGGGTGGTTTTATTCTTGTAAATTTAAGTTCTATGCAGATTCTGGATATTAGCTCTTTGTTACATGGATAGATTGCAAAATTTTTCTCCCATTCTGTAGATTGTGTGTTTACTCTAATGATAGGTTCTTTTGCTGTGAAGAAGCTCTTTAGTTTAATAAGGTCCCATTTGTCAATTTTGGTTTTTGTTGATATTGCTTTTGGTGTTTTAGTCATGAAGTCTTTAACCCATGCTTATGTCCTGAATGGTATTGCCCAGATTTTCTTCTAGGGTTTTTATAGTTTTAGGTCTTACATTTAAGTATTAAATCCATCATGAGTTAATTTTTGTATAAGGTGTAAGGAAGGGCTCAAGTTTCAATTTTCTGCATATGGCTAACCAGTTTTCTCAATACTATTTATTACATATGGAATACTTTCCCCATTGCTTGTTTTTGTCAGGTTTGTCAAAGATCAGATAGTTGTAGATGTGTGGTGTTATTTCTGAGGTCTTTGATCTGTTCCATTGGTTTATATATCTGTTTTTGGTACCTGTTTTGGTACTTGTTTTGGTTGCTGTAGCCTTGTAGTATAGTTTGAAGTCAGATAGCATGATACCTCCAACTTTGTTCTTTTTGCTTAGGATTGTCTTGACTATACAGACTCTTTTTCGGTTCCATACGAAATTTAAAGTAGTTTTTTTTTTTTCTGATTCTGTGAAGAAAGCCAATGGTAGCCTGATAAGGATAGCATTGAATCTATAAATTACTTTGGGCAGTATGGCCATTTTCATGATATTGATTCTTCCTATCCATCAGCATTAAATGTTTTTCCATTTTTTTGTGTCCCATCTTCTTTTCTTGAGCAGTGATTTGTAGTTCTCCTTGAAGAGGTCCTTCACATTTCTTGTAAGTTTTATTCCTAGGGTATTTTATTATCTTTGTAGCAATTGTGAATTGGAGTTCACTGATTATTTATCTCTCTGTCTATTGTGTATAGGAATGGTTCTGATTTTTGCACATTGATTTTGTATCCTGAGGCTTTGCTGAAGTTGCTGATCAGCTTAAGGAGTTTTTGGGCTGAGACGATGGCATTTTCTAAATATACAATCATGTCATCTGCAAAGAGAGACAATTTGACTTCCTCTCTTCCTATTTGAACACTCCTTATTTATTTCTCTTGCCTGATTGCCCTGTCCAGAACTTCCAATACTATGCTGAATAGGAGTGGTGAGAGAGGGCATCCTTGTCTTGTGCTGGTTTTCAAAAGAGCTTTCAGCTTTTGGCCATTCAATATGATATTGGCTGTGGGTTTGTCATAAATAGCTCTTATAATTTTAAGATCCATTACGTCAATACCTAGTATATTGAGAATTTTTATTGGGAAGGGGTGTTGAATTTTGTTGAAGGCCTTTTCTGCATCTATTGAGATAATTGTGTGATTTTTGTCATTGGTTCTGTTTATGTGATGCATTATGTTTAGTGATTTGCATGTGTTGAAACAGCCTTGCATTCCAGAGATGAAGCCGACTTGATCATGGTGGATAAGCTTTTTGGTGTACTGCTGGATTTGGTTTGCCAACATTTTATTGAGGATTTTTACATCAATGTTCATCAGGGATATTGGCCTGAAATTTTCTTTTTTTGTTGCATCTCTGTCAGGTTTTGGTTTCAGGATGATGCTGACCTCATAAAATGAATTAGGGAAGAGTCCCTCTTTTTCTATTGTTTGGAATAGTTTCAGAATGAATGGTAACAGCTCCTCTTTGTACCTCTGATAGAATTTGGCTATGAATCCATCTGATCCTGGGCTTTTCTTGGTTTATAGACTATTAATTACTGCCTCAATTTAAGAACTTGATATTGGTCTATTCAGGGATTTGACTTCTTCTTGGTTTAGCCTTAAGATGGTTTATGTGTCCAGGAATTTATCCATTTCTTCTAGATTTTCTATTTTATTTGCATAGAGTTGTTTATAGTATTCTCCGACGGTAGTTCATACTTCTGTGGAATAAGGGGTGATATTCCCTTTATCATTTTTTATTGTGTCCATTTGATTCTTCTCTCTTTTCTTCTTTATTAGTCTGAATAGTGGTCTATTTTGTTGATCTTTTCAAAAAAACTAGCCCCTGCATTCATTTATTTTATTTTTTTATTTTATTTTATTTTTTTTTTGAGACAGAGTTTCACTCTTGTTACCCAGGCTGGAGTGCAATGGCGCGATCTCGGCTCACCGCAACCTCCGCCTCCTGGGTTCAGGCAATTCTCCTGCCTCAGCCTCCTGAGTAGCTGGGACTACAGGCACGCGCCACCCACCATGCCCAGCTAATTTTTTGTAGTTTTAGTAGAGACGGGGTTTCACCATGTTGACCAGGATGGTCTCGATCTCTTGACCTCGTGATCCACCTGCCTCGGCCTCCCAAAGTGCTGGGATTACAGGCTTGAGCCACCGCGCCCGGCCTCATTTATTTTTTGAAGGGTTTTTTTATATCTCTATCTCCTTCAGTTCTGCTCTGATCTTAGTTATTTATTGTCTTCTGCTAGCTTTTGAATTTGTTTGCTCTTGCTTCTCTAGTTCTCTTAATTGTGATGTTACAGTGTCAATTTCAGATCTTTCCTGCTTTCTCCTGTGGTCATTTACTGCTACAAATTTCCCCTACACACTGCTTTGGCTGTGTCCCAGAGATCCTGTGGGACACAGAATGTTGTGTCTTTGTTTTCATTGGTTTCAAAGAACTTATTTATTTCTGCCTTAATTCTGTTATTTACCCAGTGGTCATTCAGGATGAGGTTGTTCAGTTTCCATGTAGTTGTGGGGTTTTGAGTGAATTTCTTAATCCTGATTTCTAATTTGATTGCACTGTGGTCTGAGAGACTGTTTGTTAAGATTTCCTTTCTTTTGCATTTGTTGAGGAGTGTTTGACTTCTAATTATGTGGTCATTTTTAGAGTAAGTGTGATGTGGTGCTAAGAAGAATATATATTCTATCGATTAGGGGTGAAGAGTTCTGTAGATGTCTATTAGGTCAGCTTGGTCTGGAACTGAGTTCAAATCCTGAATATCCTTATTAATTTTCTGTCTTGTTGACTTGTCTAATATTGACAGTGGGGTGTTAAAGTCTCCCACACTTATTGTGTGGTAGTCTAAATCTCTTTGTAGATCTCTAAGAACTTGCTTTATGAATTTAGGTGCTCCAGTATTCGGTGCATGTATATTTAGAATAGTTAGCTCTTCTTGTTGCATTGATCCCTTTAATAATATGTAATGCCCTTCTTTGTCTTATTTGATCTTGGTTGGTTTAAAGTCTGTTTTACCAGAGACTAGGATTACAACTCCTGCTTCTTATTTTTTTATTTGCTTGGTAAATATTCCTCTATCCCTTTATTTTGAGCCTGCATATGTCTTTGCATGTGAGATGGGTCTCCTGAATACAGCACACCAATGAGTCTTGACTTTTTATCCTATTTGCCTGCCTGTTCTTTTATTGGGGAATTTAGCCCATTTACCTTTAAGGTTAATATTGTTATATGTGAATTTGACCCTGCCATTATGATGCTAGTTATTTTGCCTGTTCTTTGATGCAGCTTCTTCATAGTGTTGACAGTCTTTACAATTTGGTATGTTTTTGCAGTGGCTGGTACTGGGTTTTCTTTTCCATGGTTAGTGCTTCCTTCGGGAGCTATGGTAGGGCAGGCCTGGTGGTGGCAATCTCTTGGCATTTGCTTGTCTGTTAAGGATTTTATTTCTTTTTCACTTATGAAGCTTAGTTTGGATGAATATGAAATTCTGTGTTGAAAATTCTTTTAAGAATATTGAATATCTGCCCCCACTTTCTTCTGTCTTGTACGGCTTCTGCAGAGAGATCCGTTGTTATTCTGATGGGCTTCCCTTTGTGGGTAGCCTTTCTCTCTGACTGCCCTTAACATTTTTTCCTTCATTTCAACCTTGATGAATCTGATGATTATATGTCTTGCGGTTGCTCTTCTCGAAGAGTATCTTTGTGGTGTTCTCTGTATTTTCTGAATTTGAATGTTGTCCTGCCTTGCTATATTCGGGAAGTTCTCCTGGATAATATCCTGAAGTGTGTTTTCCAACTTGGTTCCATTCTCCCCATCACTTTTAAGTACACCAATCAAATATAGGTTTGGTCTTTTCACATAGACCTATATTTCTTGGATGCTTTGTTTGTTTCTTTTTATTCTTTTTTCTCTAATCTTATCTTCACACTTTATTTCATTTAGTTGCTCTTCAGTCTCTGATATCCATTCTTCCACTTGACTAAGTTGGCTATTGATACTTGTGTATGCTTCAGGAAGCTCTCATGCTAGTTTTTCAGCTCCATCAGGTCATTTATGTTCTTTTCTAAACTGGTTATTTTACTTACCCATTTTTCTAACCTTTTCTCAGGGTTCTTAGTTTCCTTACATTTGGGTAGAACATGTCCCTTTAGCTCAGAGGAGTTTATTATTACCCACCTTCTGAAGGCTACTTCTGTCAATCTTCAAACTCATTCTCCATCCAGTTTTGTTCCCTTGCTGGCGAGGGGTTGTGCTCCTTTGGAGGAGAAGAGAAGTTCTAGTTTTTGGAGTTTTCAGGCTTTTTGCACTGGGTTTTCCTCAGCTTCATGGATTTATTTACCTTTGCTCTTTGATTTTGATGAGCTTCAGATGGAGTTTCTGTATGGATGTCATTTTGGTTGATGTTGGTACTATCTGTTTCTGTTTGTTAATTTTCCTTCTAACAGTCAGACCCTTCTGCTGCAGATCTGCTGGAGTTTGCTGGAGATCCACTCCAGATCTCATCTGCCTGTA
Organism: Cebus imitator; assembly: GCF_001604975.1. Taxonomy (NCBI): domain Eukaryota; kingdom Metazoa; phylum Chordata; class Mammalia; order Primates; family Cebidae; genus Cebus; species Cebus imitator. The sequence goes on along the minus strand of NW_016107441.1, from coordinate 1,731,378 downwards.
TCACCAGCAGAGGCTGCAGAACAGCAAGGATTGCTGCCTGTTTCTTTCTCTGGAAGTTTCATCCCAGAGGGGCACCTGCCAGATGCCAACTGGAGCTCTTTTGTATGAGGTATCTGTCAAACCCTGCTGGGAGGTATCTGCTGGCCAGAAGTTACGGGGGTCAGGGACCCACTTGTGGGGGCAATTGTGTCCCTTAGCAGAGTTTGAGCTCTGTGCTGGGAGATATCTGCTTCTCTCTTCAGTGCTGGCAGGCAGGGACGTTTAAATCTGCCGAAGCTGTGCCCACAACCACTCCTTACCCCAGGTACTCTGTCTCAGGAAGGTGGGCGTTTTATCTATAAGCCTCTGACTGTGACTGATGCCTTTCTTTTAGAGATGCCCTGCCTAGAGAGGAGAAATCTAGAGAGGCAGTCTGAGTACACTGGCTTTGCTGAGCTGCAGTGGGCTCTGCCCAGTTCAAACTTCTCAGTAGCTTTGTTTACACTGTGAGGGGAAAACTGCCTACTCAAGCCTCGGCAGTGGTGGATGCTCCTCCCCCCAACAAGCTCAAGTGTCCCAGGTCAACTTCAGACTGCTGTGCTGACAGCGAGAATTTCAAGCCAGTTGATGTTAGCTTGCTGGGCTCCGTGGGGGTGGTATCCACTGAGCTAGAAAACTTGGCTTCCTGACTTCAGCCCCCTTTCTAGGGGGGTGAACAGTTTTGTCTCACTGACGTTCCAGGTACCACTAGTGTATGAAAAAAACTCCTGCAGCTAGCTTGGTGTCTGCCCAAACAGCCACCCAGTTTTGTGCTTAAAACCTAGGGCCCTGGTTGCAAAGGTACAAGAAGGGAATCTCCTGGTCTGTGGCTTGACAAAACCATGGGAAAAGCATAGTATCTGGGCTGGAGTGCACTGTTCCTCATGGCAAAGTCGCTCATGGCTTCCCTTGGCTAGGAGATGGAGTTCTCTCGCCCCCTGCATGCTTCCCAGCTGAGGCAATGCCCCATCCTGCTTCAGCATGCCCTCCATGGGCTGCACCCACTGTCTAACTAGTCCCAGTGAGATAAGCCAGGTACCTCAGTTAGAAATGCAGAAATCACCTGCCTTCTGTGTTGATCTCACTTAGAGTTGCAGACCAGAGCTGTTCCCTATTCAGCCATCTTGCCAGCTACCTGTCATCTTTATATTCTTAACGTGCCTATATAATATTGGAGGTAGAATTGAAACTAGAACCAAGTCTCCTGATCACTGAACTGTGGAACTCAAAATGCCTAATTTAACACTTCTAAGGTTCAGTTTCCTCACCTGTCACATGAGGGGACTGGGCTAACTCACCTTCAAGGTCTCTAATGGATCTTCTATGCTATGCCACTAAGACTTTATTCTGAATGACAGAAACATATCATAGTGTAGGCTTCTTGGTTTCTCTCTTGTGCCATTTTGTGAATCCTATGTATTGTCCTATTTTTCCTTTTTTTAATTATTTTATTAATTTTTAATGTTCCTTTAGGTAGATACTATATCTGGCATTTCTCCCCATGTTATCCTTCCCCACCTCCCACTGTCTCTCCTCTACCCCCCTCAACTGTCCCCAGTGTGTGATGTTCTTCTGCCTGAGTCCACATGTTCTCATTGTTCAACACCCACCTATGAGTGAGAACATGCAGTGTTTGGCTTTCTGTTCTTGTGTCAGTTTGCTGAGAATGATAGTTTCCAGATTCATCTAAGTCCCTACAAAGGACATGAACTCATCATTTTTTATGGCTGTGTAGTAGCTGTGTAGTATTCCACGGTATATGTGTGCCACATTTTCTTTGTCCAGTCTATCATTGATGGGCATTTGGGTTGGTTCCAGGTCTTTGCTATTGTACACAGGGCTGCAATGAGCATACATGTGCATGTGTCTTTACAGTAGAATGATTTATAGTTCTTTGGGTACATACCAAGTAATGGGATTGCTGGGTCAAATGGAATTTCTATTTCTAGATCCTTGAGAAATCGCCACACTGTCTTCCACAATGGTTGAACTAATTTACACTCCCATCAACTGTGTAAGAGTGTTCCTATTTCGTCACATCCTCTCCAGCATCCGTTGTCTCCAGATTTTTTAACGATCACCATTCTAACTGGCATAAAATGGTATCTCAATGTGGTTTTGATTTGCATTTCTCTAATAACCAGTGATGATGAGCATTTTTTCATATGTTTGTTAGCCTCATATATGTCTTCTTTCGAAAAGTGTCTGTTCCTACCCTTCACCCACTTTTGATTTTTTTTTTCTTGTACATCTGTTTTAGTTATTTGTAGATTCTGGATATTAGCCCTTTGTCAGATGGGTAGACTGCAAAAATTTTTTCCTATTCTGTTGGTTGTCTTGGCTATGTGGGCTCTCTTGTGATTCCATATAAAGTTTAAAGTGGTTTTTTCTAGTTCTGTCAAGAAGGTCATTGGTAGATTGATAGAGATGGTGTTGAATCTGCATATTACTTTGGGCAATATGGCAATTTTCATGATATTAATTCTTCCTAACCATGAGAATGGAACATTTTTCCATCTGTTTGTGTCCTCTCTTATTTCATTGAGCAGTGATTTGTAGTTCTCCTTAAAGAAGTCCTTTACATTCTTTGTTAGTTGTATTCCTAGATCTTTTATTCTCTTTGTAGCAATTGTGAATGGGAGCTCACTCTTGATTTGGCTCTCTGTTTGTCTGTTATTGGTGTATAGGAATGCTTGTGATTTTTGCATACTGATTTTGTATCTTGAGACTTTGCTGCAGTTGCTTATCGGTTTGAGAAGATTTGGGGCTGAGACAATGGGGTCTTCTAGATATACAATCATGTCATCTGCAAATAGAGATAGTTTGACTTCCTCCTTTCCTAATTGAATACCCTTTATTTCTTTTTCTTGCCTGATTGCTCTGGCTAGAACTTCCAATAATATATTGAATAGGAGTGGTGAGAGAGGGCATCCTTGTCTAGTGCCTGATTTCAAAGGGAATTCTTCCAGCTTTTGCCCATTCAGTATGATATTGGCTGTAGGTTTGTCATATATAGCTTTTATCATTTTATGATACATTCCATTGATACCTAGTTTATTGAGAGTTTTCTTAATGGCTTCTGCCTTGAGAAATTTAAAATACTTGTTAAGTCTAGCGGGGACTTTTCTCCTCCAGTTGTAGGCACAAATTAACCCACAATATATTGCTTTTGGTTGATTTAATGTTCAAAAATATATATTTTAAGCTACTTTTTCAGTTTATTTGACTAGGTACTTCTTTTTTAATTGGAGCTAGTTGGACTAGGATATAGCATTTACTCAGGCAAGCTCCCTAAGTGTGGGCCTACCTTGCTTTATTGCACTTTGTTTCATTGGGCTTCGTGGATATGACATTTTTTTACAAATTAAAGTTTTGTGACAATCTTGCTTTGAACAAGTTTGTTGGTGCCAGTTTCTCCACCAGCATGAGCTCTCTTTGTGTCTCTGTGTCATATTTTGGTAATTCTCACAACATTTTAAACTTTTAAAATATATCTGTTACGGTGACCTGCAATCAGTGATCTTTAATGTTAATAATTGTTTTGAGACACTACCCACTGTGACTATAGCGGACAAAAAACTTACTAAAAGTTATTTGTGTTCTTACTGCTCTATAGATTGGCCTTTCCCCTACCGCTCTCTCCCCCTCTCCTTGGGCCTACATATTCCCTAGGACAACAATATTGAAGTCAGGCCAGTTAACGACTCTACAATGGCCTCTAAGTGTTTAAGTGAAAGGAAAAGTCTCATGCCACTCACTTTAAATCAAAAGTAAAAATGATGAAGCTTAGTGAAAAGGGCATGTCAAAAGCTGACAGCTTTTTCCCTTTATATTCACAAGCTTGGCCTCTTATGCCAAACAGCCAAGTTGTGAATATAAAGGAAAAGTTCTTGAAGAAAACTAAAAGTGCTACTCCAGTGAACACACAAATGATAACAAAGTGAACAGCCTTATTGCTAATATGGAGAAAGTCTGAGTGGTCTGTATAGAAGATCAAACCAACCTCAACATTTCATTAAGCCAAAGCCTAATCCAGAGAAAGGACCTCCAATTCTGTAAAGACTGAGAGTTGAAGAAGCTGCAGGAGAATTAGAACCTAGCAGGGATGAGTTTATGATATTTTATAGAAGAAGCCATCTCAATAACTGAAAAGTACACTGTGACAGCAAGTGCTATGTAGAAGCTGAAGCAGGTTACCTAGAAGATCTAGATAAAATAATAGATGAAGGTGGTTACATGAAACAACAGATTTTAAATGGTGAGGAAACATCCTTGTATTTCAAGAAGATGCCATTTAGGACTTTCATGGATACAGAGGGGAAGTCACTGCCTGGCTTCAAAGCTTCCAAAGTCAGGCTTAGTCTCTTGTAAAGGGCAACTGCAGCTGGTGACTTGAAGTTGAGGCCAATGGTCCTTTAACAGTCCAAAAATCCTAAGGTCCTTATGAATTATACTAAATTGGCTGGACATGGTGGCTCATGCCTGTAATTCCAGCACTTAAGGAGGCTCAGGCAGGTGAATCACAATGTCAGGAGTTTAAGACCAGCCTGGCCAATATGGTGAAAACTTGCCTCTATGAAAAACACAAAAATTAAATGGATGTGGTGGCACATGCCTGTAATCTCAGCTACTTGGGAGGCTGAGGCAGAAGAATTATTTGAACCTGGGAGTTGGAGGTTGTATTGAGCACCACTGCACTCCAGCCTGGGCAACAGAGTAAGACTCCCTGTTGCAGGTAGGGGTAGGAGAGAAGAATTATACTGAATCTACTCTTTGTGTTCTAGAAATAAAACATAGCCTACATGACAGTATATTCATTTACAGCATGGTTTAATGAATATTTTAAGCTCATTGTTGAGAACTGTTCAGGAAAAAATGCTTTCAAAATATTACTGATCATTGACAATGCACCTAGTTATCCAAGACCTCTGAAGGGGATGTTCAAGGAGAGTAAATATAGTGTAAGCATAACTTTTATATGCACTGGGGAAAAAATAAATTGTATGACACACCTTATTACAATATTCACTCTGTTTCAGTGGTCTGGAACCAAACCTACCATATGTCTGAGGTGTGACTGTATAGAAAATAAAATGTGAGCCACAAATATTGAATGCTACAAATATTTAGAAGTCTTATTATTTATTTCTGAGAACATTAGATTTGAGGATAGATTAAAATTATTTTATTAATAGTGAACTTGCAAATTCTTTTCCCTCACCAAGAGTTATTGGCCCAAATACAAACACATGTGCTCTGTACTTAGAGCCTATATGCGTTGTATTACTGAGGGATAAAGTTTTACATGTATATCACTATTCACAGGCACTTACTCGGGTTTGTTCATCAATGGCTACATATACAGACCCACTAAATTGCAAAGGGCATAAGATACATTGGGAAGAGGACAACAATATCATTGCCCTCAAGCATCCTGAGGCTTAGTTGAGACTACAAGAGTAAGTAATTAGCAAACAGTGTAAGTATATAATCAATACTTGTTTTGAGTTCTGGCAATCAATGCTATAGTGTTTTCTGAGTGGGTGGAAGAGTTAAGGAAGGCTTTCTTGGCATTGGAAGATATTGAAGGAGGCATGAGACTTGGACAAGTAACAAGCAAAGCAAAGGAAGGACACCCAAGGGCAGGAAGGCTTTCTTCTCACCATTATTCTCACACCTTTTGAAAGAAATGTCTCATTACAGAAAACTTATGAAAAGTCTGAATCATTTCCCCAATTTACTTCCTAGCCTGTTTTCCAGAATATAAAGAAACAGGATTAGACTGATATACAGTTCACCTGACTTGCTCAGTTCAAGCCATCACAATTGCAAGGTCCCTTCAATTACCACCTCACTCAAAATGACAAAGAGAGGCAGCTGCAGGAACACTGAACGTTTGGCTTTCGTCTCACTCTCTTCTGAAATTGTGTCTTTTTTTCTACCTAGACTTCTCTTGCCTCACTCCAAGATGCTAGGACCAAAGGGCCCTCTCAAGCAACAGAAGGGTTCAGCTATGCATCACACAAATCAAAGGGACACACACAACACAGTAATACTTGTGTCCCTCCAACTTTGTGATATTATCACCCAGGTAGATATTGTGCAGGATTGGGGGCGGGGTAGAACAGAGGAGGAAACAAGAAGAAAAGGATTCTTGTCATTACTACTAACACTTGTTAACTTTTTAACTGAAGCATAATTATAACCATATTTCCAGGCTTACCCTTTATCATCTCCTCAGCCTTCTAGGTACCTCTTTAGGGCCACTGAGAGACTTTCGCAAAGTTATGTAAGGTTTAGAGATAGAAGGGAGAAACTATACGTGTGTATCATCCCAATTTCCCTGAAGTTAAGAAAGTTTAGCAGCATAGGTGAAGACAAATTTGCCCCATAGAGTGCTGCAGCCTGGAGACAGGTAACCTTCAGCAGATTACAGTCACTCTCAGCTTCACTGTGCTTCACAGGGATGTGTCAGTACCCATCTTACAGGATGTCTGTGAAGACAGCACAGCAAAAGCATTGTGCAGGGCCCTGCCATATAGTACTTCATGAAATGTTAGCTGCTGCTGTTACTGATAATTGTGCGTGTTAAGCATCTTGCAAGAAAATGCCAACAACATGGGACTTGGAATCACAAAGCACTGCTTTGAGTTTCAGCTTTGCCAATAACTGTATGGAATTGGGTTAGCAACTTAAATAGTTGCTAACTATTTAAGTTATGAATTCAATTTTTTAAAATACAACCTAAAAAATGAAGAATACCTCCTTCTAGCTTTACCTCATAGATTTGTTTAGAACCTCAGATAATGAGTGCACCTGTGCTTTGTAAATTGTGAAGTCCTTTCAAATTGTGCTTACTTTATCCTGGACTGCATATCTAGCAGAGCCTGGGCCCACAGAGCCTTGGCTGCTTTGCCAAGAGTGTTTTCTATGCCTCCTTCCTGAAAATCTGACACTACCGAAGGCCTCATTCCTGGGGCCTTCCCCATGAAATGACTGATTAAAAGTGCCCAGTGATTCACTTGACTGACTGCATGCAGTAGTGCATTTGGAAGGCGTGGATATCTAATTGTATTTTCTGCCTCAAGGGACTGAGAAGCTCCCAATAAAATTTTCCTGAGTGTGTCTCTCAGCACCAGCTGATGGAAGTGATGTGACTGGGGGGACTGAGACAGCCTAGGTCTCAGAGCAGGTAGCAGTCCTCATGTGGAGCGTGGCCAATGGGAAGCCCAGGGGCAGGTCCTCACTGTGGCTTGGGGACTGTTTTTCTAGTTTCCAGGGTTGTATGTTACAACTCTCTAAATGGAGACCCATTCTGAAGGAATGGTCAATAGCCCACCTTGCTAATGAGATAGAGGAATTTAAATTCATTCTCTACAACAGAGTTGGGGGAGTCAAAATAGACATTTCAGCAGGTAATTGAATTCATTCCACAATGTGGTACTTCTTGCCACCTTAGTGAGCCAAGAGCCCATTACCTGCTCCTGGAAGTAGGCAGGCATTTGACAGATGTAAATTGCTTTGTCAGGTGACTGATTTGCAGCATCAGCTGCTCCAGAGTGATAGCAGTCCTCTCTCCATATTAGTGTATATTTGGAAATGAATTTCCTAACATTGACCTGAACCCCATGAATACTTTCCAATCACTGGTTGCATTCAGGTTCAAACTTATAGCACAGGAGAGAATAATTTCTCAGCCCAAAACTTTCTAAGATGTCTAGTTTTAAAGGATAGAAGTTGGCTTTCAAAGGTAGTGTCTTATTGTGGGCTGGGATGATGAGTCAGCTCATTTTATGACTAATCCACTTATAACACTGCAAGTGACTGTGCTGTTCTGAGTCTCAGCACATTCCTCTTTATTAAATCATGTCACTTAGAGGCCAAGAGCTCTACTGAGGTGCTCAGGGGTGACCATAATGTGGGAGGAGAAGAGGAGGAAAGGCCAAATAGGGTGGGAAGCCTCTGACATGGACTAACCCCCAACCCCAATTGTAATCAGAGCTGCTCAGCTTTCATTTGTTCATTGTATTGTGGCATCTCACAAAGTTTTCTGTAAAAAGAATTCCAGTCCAGGGACTGTGATGTGATGAGAATTTTTAAACTAATTTTTAATTGACGAGCAACTGTATACTTATACAGTATAATGACATATTTTGATCTGTGTATACATTATAGAAATATTCAAACTAATTAACATTTATCACCCTAACAAGTTATTGTTTTGTGATTGAGAACATTAAAAGCCTATATTTTTTTCATGGTAAACTTTTTTTTTATTTCCATAAGTTTTGGGAACAGGTGGTATTTAGTTATATGAATAAGTTCTTTAGTGGTGACTTCTAAGATTTTGGTACACCCATGACCCGAGCAGTGTGCACTGTACCCAATGTGTAGTCTTCCGTCCCTCACCCCACTTCCCACGTTTCCCCCGAGTTCTCAAAGTCCATTGTATCATCCTTATGCCTTTGTGTCCTCATACCTTAGCTCCCACTTATCAGTGAGAACATACCATGTTTGGTTTTCCATTTCTGAGTTACTTCATTTACAATAATGGTCTCTAATTCCATCTAGGTTACTGCAAATGCCATTATTTTGTTCCTTTTTATGGCTGAGTAGTATTCCATGATATATACAAACCACATTTTAAAAGCCAATTTTTTTAACAGTTTCAAAATGTACAATGCATTATTATTAACTGTGGTCACCATGGAGTCCGATAGATCACTAAAACTCTAGTCCAACTGCAACATGGTACCTTTGGATCAACATCTCCCTTTTTCCCATCTCTCTCCTTTCCCCTCAGCCTCTGGTAGCTTTTCTACTCTGTTTCTATGAGATTGACATTTTTAGGTTCCACATGTAAGTGAGATGATATAGTATTTGTCTTTCTGTGCCTGGCTTATTTCACTTGGCATAATGTCCTCCAGTTTCATTCATATTGTCATGAATGACAGAATCTTCTTTTTAAAGGATGTATAATATCCCATTATGTATATACATATATACACACACATACATAATGGTATGTGTATATATACCACATATATACACACAGCATATATATATAAACATTTTCTTTACTAATTCTTTTATTTTCTTCAACTTTTATTTTAAGTTATAGGGTACATGTGCAGGATGTGCAGGTTTGTTACATAGGTAAATGTGTGCCATGGTGGTTTGCTGCACAGATCAATCCATCACCTAGGTAATAAGCCCATCATCCATTAGTTATTCTTCTTGATGCTCTCCCTCCCCCAACCCCTAACAGGCCCCAGTGTGCATTGTTCCCCCCAATGTGTCCATATGTTATCATCCAGCTCCCGTTTCTGCATTTGTTTGCTGAGAATAACAGCTTCCAGCCCCATAAGGACATGATCTCTTTCCTTTTTATGGCTGCATAGTATTCCATGGTGTATATGTACCACATATTCTTTATCCAGTCTATCACTGATGGGCATGTGAGTTGATTCTATGTCTTTTCTATTGTGAATAGTTCTGCAATGAACATATCCATGCATACGTCTTTATAATAGAATGATTTATATTCCTTTGGGCATATACCCAGTAATAGGATTGCTGGGTCAGATGATATTTCTGCCCCTAGATCTTTGAGGAATCTGCATATTGTCTTTCACAATGGTTGACCTAACTGAACACTCCCAACAGTATAAAAGTGTTCCTTTTTCTCCACAGTGTTGCCAGCATCTGTTGTTTCTAGATTTTTTAATAATTGCCATTCTGACTGGCATGAGATGATATCTCATTGTAGTTGTGATTTACATTTCTCTAATGATCAATGATGTTGAGCTTTTTTTCGTTTCTTGGCCACATGAATGTCTTCTTTTGAGAAATATGTGTTCATGTCCTTTGCCCACTTTTTAATGAGGTTGTCTGTTTTCTCTTGTACATTTTCTTTTAAGTTCCTGGCAGTCTCTGCATATTAGACCCTTGTCAGATGGACAGATTACAAAATTTTTTTTCCATTCTTTAGGTTGCCTGTTAACTCTGATGATCGTTTTTTTGTTTGTTTGTTTGTTTATTTGTTTTGCTATGCAGAAGTTCTTTAATTTGATCTTATTTGTTAATTTTTGCTTTGTTGCAATTGTTTTGGCATTTTCATTATGAAATCTTTACCTGTGCCTGTGTCCTGAATGGTATTGCCTAGATTGTCTTCTAGGATTTTTATAGTTTGGGGTTTTACATTTAAGTCTTTAAACCATCTTGAATTCCTTTTTGCACAGCATGCAAGGAAGAGGTCTAGTTTCAATTTTCTGCATATGGCTAGCCAGTTCTCTCAGCACCATTTATTAAATAGAGAATCCTTTCCCCATTGCTTGCTTTTGTCAGGTTGTTGAAGATCAGATGGTTGTAGATGTGAAGTCTTATTTCTCAGTTCTCTATTTTGTTCCATTGGCCTCTGTGTCTGTTCTTGTACTAGTAGCCTGTTGGTTTTTTGTTTTTAATTATTTCTGGGCTTTTTTATTATTATTATTAATTATACTTTAAGTTCTGGGGTACATGTGCAGATCTTGCAGGTTTGTTACATAGGTATACACGTGCCATGGTGGTGGTTTGCTGCATCCATTGCCCCATCACCTACATTAGGTATTTCTCCAAATGCTATCCCTCCCCCATCCTCCCATCCCCTGCTATTCCTCCCCTAGCCCCTCATCTCCCAGACCCCAGTGTGTGATGTTCCCATGTGTTCTCATTGTTCAATACCCACTTATGAGTAAGAACATGTGGTGTTGGCTTTTCTATTCTTGTGTCAGTTTGCTGAGAATGATGGTTTCCAGTTTCATCCATATCCCTGCAAAGGACATGAACTCATCCTTTTTTATGGCTGCATAGTATTCCATGGTGTATATGTGCCATATTTTCTTTATCCAATCTATCATCGATGGGCATTTGCATTGGTTCCAAGTCTTTGCTATTGTGAAAAGTGCCATAATAAACATACATGTGCATGTGTCTTTATAATAAAATGATTTATAAACCTTTGGATATGTACTCAGTAATGGGATTGCTGGATCAAATAGTATTTCTGTTTCTAGATCCTTGAGGAACCACACTGTCTTCCACAATGCTTGAATTAATTTACACTCCCACCAACAGTGTGAAAGTGTTCCTTTTTCTACACATTCTCTCCAGCATCTGTCTCCTGATTTTTTATTGATCACCATTCTAACTGGCATGAGGTGGTATCTCAATGTGGTTTTGATTTGCATTTCTCTAATGGGCAGTGATAATGAGCCTTTTTTCATATGTTTGTGGGATGTAAAGGAAATAAGAGAGGAAACAAACAGATGGCAAAATATTCCATGTTCATGGTTAGGAAGAATCAATATTGTGAAAATGGCTATACTGCCCAAAGTAATTTACATATTCAGTGCTATCACCATCAAGCTAACAATGACTTTCCGCACAGAATTTGAAAAAACCACCTTAAACTTCATATGGAACCAAAAAAGAGCCTGCATAGCCAAGACAATCCTAAGCCAAACAAACAAAACTGGAGGCATCACGCTACCTGACTTCAAACTATATTACAAGGCTACTGTAATCAAAACAGCATGATACTAGTACCAAAACAGAGATATAGACCAATGGAACAGAACAGAAAGAACGCCACACATCTACAACAATCTGATCTTTGCCAAACCTGACAAAAACAAGCAATGGGGAAAGGATTCCCTATTTAATAAATGGTATTGGGAAAACTGGCTAGCCATGTGCAGAAAATTGAAACTTGAGCCCTTCCTTACACCTTATATGAAAATTAACTCTAAATGGATTAAAGATTTAAACATGAGGCCTAACACCATAAAAACCCCAGAAGAAAACCTAGGCAATACCATTCAGGACATAGCCATGGGCAAGGACTTCATGACTAAAACACAAAATGCAATGGCAACAAAAGCCAAAAGAGACAAATAGGATCTAATTAAACTTAAGTGCTTCTTCACAGCAAAAGAAGCTATCAATAGAGTGAACTGGCAACCAAAAGAATGAGAAAAAACTTTTTCGATCTACCTATCTGACAAAGGGCCAATATCCAGAATCTACAGAGAACTTAAACAAATTTACAAGAAATAAACAACCCCATCAAAAAGTGGGCAAAGGATATGAACAGACACTTTTCAAAAGAAGACATTTATCAATTCTTTTATTGTTGGACCCTTAGATTGCTTTTGCATCTTGCCTATTATAAATAATGCTGAAATAAACATGGGAGTACAGATATCCCTTCAACATACTGATTTTAATTTTTTAATGTGGACACTAATGATCTTTGACAGTTCTCTCTCAGTGGCATCTATAGTACTTTGAGAGTTTTGTCTGGTTTGCTCAATCATACGCGCATAATGACAGAGTGAAAAGAATACTGCACGGGGATTCAGGGGACCAGGCCACTGGTGTCCTATTCCTGCCCCTAGTTACCCTATAACCTTTAGGAAACCCCATCCCCATTCTCAACCAGACTCTCTTCATTGGTCTCTAGGTATTCTTCTTCTATGGCTATTCCCAGGTATGCGACTATGGTATAGACAAGACTGACTTTGGGTTATGTGTAGTTCCTGGTACATACTATGAAACTATTAATCTCTGAAAAGTTATAAACCCCTTATGTTCACTGCCAAATATCAGTGATTTTTTTACACTCTTGAATCTATCAGTAGCAGAGACTACTTTTTAAATGGAATCTTGCATGGAAGACCATATCTCTAGCACAAGAAAGTGAAGACACTATATTAGGGAGGAAGGTTACAGGAATTGCTGCCCTCTCTTCTTTTATGATTCCTACAGTGATTCATGAGGCATCTTTGAGGAAAATCAGGAACTATCTGGAATGTGTTTTGTAAATTATTGGACTAGATGTTTTTCATGGTCACTTCTAGTTATAATGATTTATGAATCTATGAGGCAGTACACTAGAATCAGGAAAGCATGATGTCATTAGAAGGTCTACATACATCAACTAAGATCTCATTTACGGGTTATGGCAGCCAGGGACACATGCCATTTGGAACACTATTAAGGAACTTGCTATTCAACTCTAAGAAATACAGTGAGCTGATACCATCCAAACATTAGGATCTGCACCATCTTTCCAGCTGATGCCACATTCCTCATCTGCGTCTCCAGCCAACGACTGAGTATAATGGGGCTATCAGAATTTGGCCATTTTTGCCCAATATGGGTTACCTCTTTGCTCTGTGTCTTCCCATTGGGTGGTCCAAGACTTGTTAGATTTGCCCAATTCTATTTCCTCCACTTTTTATCCCTCACAAATATTAACATTACAACCTCAGGTAACCTTTTACATCACTCTTTATAAAGCTTTCAGATGAGCAGAACAATACTGAATAGCACAGTATTGATTAATTAGAATAGGAATGAGACTTCCTTTCTGCTAAAAACAAATGAGAGAATGAGGATGAGAACGAGCGAATGAAAGGCAGAGGAAGAGGTCAGGCATTAATCATAGTATCTAGCATGTGATAAATACCTGATAATTATTTCTCTTTTTGTCTGTACCTTATTAGCTGTAACATGCTAATTCAAAACTAAGGCTGGCCAGCCAAGCTCCTGGATTCTCCAGGTTGTTGGCTAAAGTTAGCTTCTTCCTGTTTTCAGTTAAGTCATAATTATCACAGGTCTCTACCCCAAGGCCTCTGGACATAAATTTTGACTTTGGTGCTAAGGACCTCTCTTTCCCCAGACTCTATTCTCAGTACCTGTATCCTTTAGTCCTCTATTGTGGAATCAATTGTTAGTATACGGATTCCTTTATGCCCTGTTTCCTCTAACTTATATACCTATTCATCAACAAATATCCTTATTAACTGTGATGTAAAAAATGTCATATTAGCCACCATGGGGGTAGAAGCCTCATTTAAACATTAATTTTGGCCTCAGGGAACTTATAGATGATAATAGATACTCATAAATTACGTTCATCACTTTATTAGAGCTATAAATACCTGTTAAGAGTATTTATAAGAGAAGTTAAGATGATGCTCAGTTAATACTCAGAGGATAATATTTAAATATATATATGTGTATATATATATGTGTGTGTGTGTGTGTGTGTGTGTGTGTGTGTGTGTGTGTGTATATAAATATATATATTTCAAAGGTGCAATATCAGAGATGACTTCTGGGAGAGAGTTGCATTTTCAATGTGGCTAAGGTATTAAGTCATTAGTGGAAAGCTGATAAATAAGCTAAAATAATATGAATTGCTGTATGAATCAATCATCCCTTACTCCCTCACCCAAGGTGGCAATTAAGGGGCAAGCAAAGTATAGATCATAGACCTGAGAAATGGCTCATTAGAACCTTAAGGTATGAAGCCAGAGCAGACGCAAATGCCAGGAAAACCATCACCATGATGCACAGGTTTTTAGTTGCACAGGGTTATCCTCACACACCATCAGCACAGCCTTCAGACCACTGAGTTATTTCTGAAAATCTGTCATATGTTATTTCTTTCCAGATGGTAGTCTGAGAGGGACAGAATGAGAGGGAGCAGGAGAAAGAAGTGAATAAATAAGAATGCATCTGGAGAATGAGGCATCTTGGAATCTGGAAAGTGAGGCATCCTGGAAGAGAGATGAAAGTAAAATTTTAAAGGTAAAGAAAGAATTTTTAAAACTATACCCTCACCATAAGTGAGGTTAAGTTGAATGGCACATAGACACATTGGCTTAGATTGCCCCATGTAACCCAAGCATAGATAAAAATAACAAGAGGACAAATCCACTGTATATTCTTAGAGCCCCACGTATGAAGAGTTGGGATTGGGACAAAATATGAGGAATGGAGGAAGGAGTGACTTCTAGTTCTTTTTATCAGTCCTGATAAAGAAATAAGAGAGAAAGAAGACTTAAGTGGGCCCCATCTTACACCTTTTAGCGATAAGCACCATAAATTAAAACAATCTTCCAGAGGCCACATTAAAAGATTACAGAATAAGTTGGTGACAGGGTGTGAAGCCACTTCTAGAAGATGAGGTGGTGGAAGGAGAGATAAAGAGTGGGTTAAAACAGATGCTTAAATTTAGACTGACAAGTATGCATAAGTGTCATTTTGTCTAAAAGCAGAATGGACTAAATGACATCAGAGTTTTTTTTTTTTTTTTTTTTTCAGTATAATAGCTATTTTACAGGTATGTTTGACAGCTTGAAAGTTGAACATTAAGATATTTTATTTCAAATCCAGGTCTTCATTTGCATATGGACAAACAAAACTTAAAACAAACAAAACCCTCCAAATATATACCTTGTGTTCTTGGCTTCCCTTACTATTATTTCTCTCTTACAGTGGGAATACACAAACCCTATGCTTTTAGTCAGCCAAATACTTGAGTTCTCTGAAATACTGTAAACCAAGCGTTATTGTTAATTTGATTTGGATCTGCTTTAGGGAAATGTACTTTTCTGTGGCTTAGCTTTCTGTGGGCTTTCTGCCAGCATTTGGGAGTGTGGCTCAAACATTATCACTGGTGTTACCAAAGTTCAGCTTTGGAAAGCTATTTTGGAAACTGAAATATGAACCTAACTTCATAATTATATAGAACCAGGAGGCTGTCTATATTTTATGATTTGAGAGAAATTTGGATTAGGAGTCTTACTCTTTGGCCTGGAAAACTCACAACAGGACAATCCTAGATGTACAGATTAAAGAATAATGAAAGCAAATTTGAGGCCACCACTGAGAGAATATTTTATGTACTCCACAATTTCATTTTAAAGCTGGGGCAATAGATAGTTGGCCTGTAACATGCGTGGAGGCTCAGTGTTGTTTCTCTCCAACTAGCCACAAGTAACAATTCTGACCTCATTCCCCAATATCACCTTGCAGCCCAAAATAGAAGCATTAACTTCTTACTTGTGCTTAATGCTTTCCTGCCTCTGTTCCTTTCTTCCATGCCATAACAATGTCTCCTTGTTTGCAGTGTTCATGATCTAGCTCTGCTGTGAATGTGCCCTAACAATGAAGTCTTTTATATTTTTCCCAACCAGAATTAACGTCTCATTTTTGAGAAATTGTTAGTTTATCCCAAAATTTATGCTTTTAAAGTGTATCCTTTTAAAGTCAGTGGCTTTTAGAATATTCTCAAAGTTGTTTCAACACCAATAATTTTAGAATATATTCATCATTCCAAAAAAAAACCTCGTAATCATTAGTAGTCTCCATTGTACCTACTCCCCAGCCCTTAGCAGCCACTAATCTACCTTTTTGCCCCTATTGATTTGCATATTCAGTACATTTAATACAAATAAAATGAGTAGCTTTCTGTGTCTGATCTTATTTACTTAGGATGTTTTCAAGATTTATCCATGTAGAGCATGAACCCGTGCTCTATCCCTTTATATGGCTGACTTTTCCTTGCATCAATATATCAGGTCTCATTTATTTCTTAATTGATAGTCATTGAGTCATTTCCGCTTTGAGTATTATTAATAATACTGAGATGAACATGTATAGATGAGTTTTTGTATGGGCATTTATTTCCATTTCTCTTGAGTAAACTTCCAGATAGGAGTAAAATACTGTGGATCATATAGTAGCTCTACATTTAGCTCATTGAGGAACTGCCAAACTGTTCACCAAACTGGCTGTATCATTTTTTGTTCTTACCCAAAGTGTATGAGCTTTCTAGTGTCTCCACATTCTCTCTAACACCTATTATTGCCTTTTAAAACTTTATCTTAGTGGGTATGAGGTGATAAAATCATTTGGTTTTTATTTATATTTCCCTAATGATAAATCATGATGACTATCTTTTCATGGCTTATTGGCCATTTGTATATATTCTTCAGAGAAATGTCTGTCTTCTTTAATTGAGTTATTTACAGCTGTGAATTTCCCTCTAAGTACTACTTTAGTTGCATCCCATAATTTTGGCATGCTATTTTGTTTACATTCATCTCGAAGTGTTTGAATGCCCCTTGTGATTTTTTTCTTTGACTTATTGGTTGTTTAGGAGTATGTGGTTTAACTTCCACATGCTATTGAATTTTCCAAGTTTCCTTGTTACTGATTTTATTGTACTTGGATAACATACTTTTTGTGTTTTCAATCATTGTAAACTTATTGAAACTTATTTTGTGGCCTAATATAGACTCTATCTTGAAAAGTATTCAGGAGCACCTGAGAAGAGCATTTATTTTACTGTGGCTGGGTGGACTATTCTATAGATACTTTGTATTTACTTTGTTTATATTGTTGTTCAAGTCTTCTGTGTTCTTGTTGATCATCTGTCTGGTTCTATCCATTGCTTAAATTGAGATACTGAAGTCTGAAATTATTATTGTCAAATTTTCTATTACTCCCTTCAATTCAAAATTTTCTACCTCATGTATTTTGGGGCTTGTTAGGTGCTTATATAATTATTGTATATTTTTGAATGAACTGTCTCATCATTATAAAATATTGCTCATTTCTAGTAACATGTATATCTTAAAGTCTATTCTGTCTGATATTAGTCTAGTCCCACTCCAGCTCTCTTTTGGTTACTGTTTATATGGTATTTCTTTTTTACCTTGACTTTTAGCCTATTTTTGTGTTTGATGTAAAGTATATGTCTTGCAGACAACATGTAGTAGCATCATGGTTTCTTTTATCCATTTTGCTAACTTCTGCTTCTTAATTTGCGAATTTAGTACAAATGGGATTACTGATAAGGTAGGATTTACATCTGCTATTTTGCATTTATTTTCCTAATTTTGTGTTTCCTATCTCTTTCATTATTGCCTTGTGTTAAATATATATTTTCAAGTGTACCATTTTAAACACCTTATTTTCTTTACTATACTTCTAATTTTTTTTTTTTAGTGTTTAACCCCCGGGATTATAGCAATGACCTTAATTTGAAATAATCTAGTTTATTTCAATCAATTTCAACCAGTATACAAAAAATTATTCCTATATAGATCATTTCATCACCTTTCTTTGTGCTATTGTCACATAACTTCTTTACACATCAAATACACATCAACGCACAATTATAATTGATGTATGCAGTTTTCTAATCAAATAGAAAAGAAACCCTTACAAATAAGAATATGTTTAACCTGTATTTTATATTTACCGATGCGGTTATTTTTACCAGCTGTCTTCATTTATTTATGTGAATTAAAGTTACTTTCTAGTGTTTCTTCATATCAGCTGAAAGATTCATTCAGCATTTCTTATAGGAATAGCCAAGTTAGTTAATGCTTAGCTTTTGTTCATCTGGTATTGTCTAAATTTCTTTGTTTTTATTTTCGAAGAATACTTTGGTTAGATACAGATTCTTGGTTGACAGTCTTTCTCTTTTAGCATTTTGAATATGCTATTCCTCTG
Organism: Cebus imitator; assembly: GCF_001604975.1. NCBI lineage: Eukaryota > Metazoa > Chordata > Mammalia > Primates > Cebidae > Cebus > Cebus imitator. Next base: position 1,713,006 of record NW_016107441.1, on the reverse strand, counting down.
TCTTCTGTTCTCCATGATATCTGATGACAAATCAGTTTTATTCTCATTAAGCACCCTTTAAGTGATGTTTCCTCTCTTCTGATGTTTTTAAGATTTTTTTCTGCCTTAGGTTTTCAATAGCTCAATCAATTATTATGGATCTAAGCATGGATCTCTGAATTCATCTTATTTGGAGTTCTTGGACACATTTTCAGCCACTGTTTCTTCAAATATTCTCTCTCTATCCTTTCCATTGTCTGTATATTAGTGTGCTTGATGGACTGCATTTCTTCAACACTCTGACAGGCAGTTAACAACCATGATTTAGCCTTTACCTCCTCCTTCTACAGAACCTCAAAGTTAGCGAGAAGTAAGAGCTAAGCATTTTCTCAGGTGTTTTTAGGGCATTTCCATAGCCCCAGACATGTGCACAGCCCTATGTGCATGTCTATGACCTTCTAGAGTCCCCAAAATATATCAGAGCTTTCCAAAGCCCCCTTTGGATGTCTTATTCCCAAGATTTTCTTAGGCTTTTTGGTTAGCCTATTCTTTTTCTCAATTGTTTTCCACTTCTTCAGGATTTGAGCTTCATGTTAGGTTAAATAAAGAAAGCTTTGATAGTGGTTCTTCTAGAAAACCACCGAACAGGTCAAAAAATGACTATTCTCTGATAATGGAACTTTGAAGGGCCTTTAGCCCCATTCTACTCCCTTTGGTGGTTCTTAGGCTACTGGATTTTACCATGATTGCAGGCTATTGGATTTCAAGATTACCATGATGCTGGGGAGGGGAGGGTATGCAAATAGGAAAAATTAAAATATCATGAAGCTCACTGCTCATGCCTAGATTCATCTAGTTATCTTAAATGTTTTCAGGGTTTCCATAAGCCTTTAATTAATTTCTAGAATTTTGAAAAAGTTAATTTTGACCATTTATGCTGGTGCTCTTATTGCTTTTATGGAGAAGAAAATTTTCAGACTGACATTTTTGCTAATGTCCTTAGTCTTTCATCTTCATGTACTTCTTCTATGGCACCAGTGAAACTAGGTAGGCACAAAATAGTAAATATATATAACAAAAAGCAAGGAATTTAGATGACTGTGGGCTCAACAGAATTTTATAGTTAGGATAGTAAATGGAATGAACTAGAGAGATGGGAGATGGTGGTTTGTGAATGAAACATTTAAAAATGAGGTTATGGAGGCATTGTGGTTATTGTTAATGATAAGGTATAGGGAATCAGTAAGGGAAAAAGACTGGAGATGGAAAGGTTTAGAAACAAAGGCCAGGGTGTTGAACAATCCACTATGGGAATTTCGACTCCACTAAAAATTACTGCAGAAGAAAGGTTAAACAGGGAAAACCAGTGAACTAAAATCTTTAAGGAATGAGGGGTAATGAGGAAGATATCGTTGACAATGACTCTAAGAGGCAGCAACATGTATGTGAGTTCAATATAAGATTCCAATGGGGGTTTTTAGGTTAAAAAAAAAAAAGAAGCACCTGGAAGTACCAATGAAGAGCAAGGAGGATATTTACCCACCTCAGGGTACTTATAGAAGAGATGGGGGGTAGAAAGAACCTATAGAAAGGGAGTTTCAGGGGTGGCCATGTCCTCAGGAAAGATTCAGATTAGAGGAAGAAGGTGATGAACGTTTCTTAAAGGCATTGGAGGCATGGGAAATCTGTGGAAGAAGCCCATGGGACACAGTGAGATGATTGGAGGATATGGGGAAGAAGCAGCAATGCTGATATACAGATACATATATCATTTGGGGTATTAGTGTTCACAACATGATGGATTCCAGAGGAGTCCTGGGTTTCTCGTGTTGACAGTAGTCATAGGTAATGCCTGTAGGGGTAGGGAGGAGGGTAAGTAATGGGGGTTTCTCAAGATCACAAAGAGATCTAGGGCTTAGATTTCACTCTCTCTAAAGACAGAGGTCCAGCTGAGATAACTCTTAATGAGTGAATAATTCTTGCTCTGTGATGATAGAGGCACCTAGCCTCCCTTTGTCCATCAATTGGAGTGATTCAGAGATAAGTTTGGAGATTTGAAGAGGGGATGGGACATATCGCATGGGTCCATATAGACTTTTGCAAAGACTTCGTGTTTTCTGAGTTAGATGGAGAGCCACTACAGTGTTTTAAACAGGTAAACGATGTGATCTGACTGACACATTTAAAGTATCATTGTGGCATATATATGTTTTTGAGATGGAGTCTCCCTCTGTCACCAGGCTGGAGTGCAGTGATGCTATCTTGGCTCACTGCAACCTCTGCCTCCTGCATTCAAGATATTCTGCCTCAGCCTCCCGAGTAGCTGAGACTACAGGCATGTGCTACCATGCCCAGCTAATTTTTGTATTTTTAGGAGAGATGGGGTTTCACCATGTTGGCCAGGATGGTCTCGACCTCTTGACCTTGTGATCCACCCACTTTGTCCTCCCAAAATGCCAGGATTCCAGGCATGAGCCACCTCGGCCGGCCTGTCTCATATATTGAGACTAGGATATAGTGAATAAAGGTGGAGAAAACAGACAGGCATCTAGGAGGCGTTTGCAATAATCCAGGTAAAATATGATGTTGATAGGGATCGTAGTGGTATCAGTGGAGGGTGAATAGCAGTAAAAGTCTAGACCTACATTGAATGTGGAGCAATAATATTTCCAGAAAGATTAGATGTAGAGTATTAGAGAAACAGATGAGTCAAAGGTGACTTTATGATTTTGGCTTAAGCAACTGAAAGGATAGAGCTGTCATCAACTGAGATGTAGATAATTATGGATGGAGTGGATTTGGCTGCGAAGCAGGGAGGTTACTAGAGCAGTCTGAGATATGTTGAGTTTGAGATGGCTATCAGCATCCAGATGAAGATATTAAATAAGAAGATGGATATCAGGAAGATTCACTGGCACAAGGGAGTGAGTATAGATGGAAAAGGGAAGTTCTAGGAATGAGCTCTGTATTCCTTCACTATGAAGATGTCAGAAAGGTGAAGAGAAGCCAGCAAGGGTTAGTGTGAAGGAATTGGACAGTGAAGAAGGAAGAAAACCAGGACTCTGTCTGTTTGGCAGCGAAAGGTAGAAAATGTTAGCTGGGCATGGTGGCTCACACCTGTAATCCCAGCACTCTGGGAGGCCAAGGTGGGTGGATTATCTCAGGTCAGGAGTTTAAAACCAGCCTAACCAACATGGTGAAACCCTTTTTCTACTAAAAAAATACAAAAATTAGCCAAGCATGGTGCCAGGAGCCTGTAATTCCAGCTGTTCGGGAAGCTGAGACACAAGAATTGCTTGAATCTGGGACGGGAAGGTTGCAGTGAACTGAGATCATGCCATCACAGTCCAGCCTGGGCTACAGAGTGAGAATCCATCTCAAGAAAAAAAAAAAAAAGAAAAGAAAATATTTCAAGAAAGAGTGAGTGATCAGTGCCACATGCTGCAATGCACAGGTGACTGTTAGAGAAACAGTGTCCAGAATGGTGGGATGAAAACCTAATAAGGGTATGTTGAAGAAGGAATTAAAGGAGAGGAATTGGAGACAATAAACATAAATGAAGTTTTCTAGTAGCTTTGCTATAAAGGGGACAGAGAAATGGGGTGGTAACTCACTGGGGGAGGAAATGAGGTCAGCAGATGTTCTTTAAGATGGGAAAAACTGCTGTATTTGTGCCTACTGATGGGAAAGATCTACTAGATAAAGGGAAATAAATGTCAGGAGAGAGTGGGGAGAATGGCTGCAGTGTGTCCTCAGACTGGAGGGATAGGCTGTAATGACTGGTGAAGGTGTGGGTCTTACAATAAGCGCAGATGGCTCATGTCAGGAAAGGAGATCCAGGCTCAGGGGCAGACCGCCTGGGGTCACATCTAAGCCCAGACATGCCTTTACTGCATATTTTGGGGTAAACTATTTAATCTCTCTGAACCTCTGTGGTGCTTGAAAAATATGCAGTAGAGTTTCTAATGTATAGTAAGGGGTCAAATAGCTATTGCTGCTCTAAGAGAAAATAAACCTTAATAATTTTGCTAACGGCAGAAGAAAAACCTTCAGCATACTTTCTGCATTGTCTATAGCATGTTTTCTAAAATTTGAGTTAATCCTCCTTCCTCTGACGTATTTTCCAATGGCACACACAGATTTGTGTGTTTTGCACACACTTTGCCTCGTCCATGTCATGGACTGCTCAGGAAGGTAATTATCCCAGCAAACTAAGCTGCATGAAAAGATAAACTGCTTAGTGGATTAAAATTGCATATTTTGTATAACCCAATGGCACAAACATTCTCGTTCCACTTGTCATGTGTCTCCTAAATCTCTCCAGGATGTCTGCTGCTGCTGCTTTTGAGTTTTTCCATCATCACCTTCTCTCTGGTGGTGGTGAAACAGACTCAGAAAACATCTCCTCTGGCAGCACTGTTCCCTGTCTCCAGGAGATGAGCTATGATGACACCCGCCTTTCACAGAGACACAGGGGTTGTGACAATTTAATAGACTGGTGAAATAATTGAGAGAGAAAATCAACAATTCTTCCCTCCCCCTGGGGAGGAGAATGGGGTTTCATTTAGGGCTCAGATGCTTAGAAGCAGTTGGCTGTTATTACAAGGGCTTTCTGCTGGCAACCTTTATGTACTAGTGTTAATAAAAAAGGCAAGTAGCTTAGTGCCATTTGCCATCGGAGCGGCCTTTCTAGCTTAGCTGCCACTGTAATGTCACAGCCTCTATGCAGGCCCTGCAGTTTTGCCACAGGCATTAGAGAATCATTTGGGGAGTAATTTGTTGACTGTCTATTTGATGGTCAGAAAAAATAGAGAACAGGCTTAAGAGAGACTGCAGTTAGAAAGGAGGAAGTATGGACATAATTGTTAAGTCAGGTACAAGCAGTAAAGTATGTCCCCAGAGATCTTTATTCAGATATAATACATTCCTCACTTCTAAAATATTTATATATATATATATATATATATATATATATATATTTATTTATTTTTCTTTTTCTTTTTCTTTTTTTCGAGATGGTCTTAGTCTGTCACGTAGGCTGGAGTGCACTGGCACGATCTCAGCTCACTGCAACCTCTGCCTGCCGGATTCAAGCAATTCTCCTGCTTCAGCCTCCTGAGTAGCTGGGATTACAAGTGTACGCCACTACCCCAGGCTAATTTCTTTTTTTTTTTAACTTTTAGTAGAAATGGGGTTTCACCATGTTGGTCAGGCTGGTCTTGAACTCCTGACCTCGTGATCTATCCACCTCTGCCTCCCAAAGTGCTGGGATTACAGGCATAAGCCACCATGCCCAGATAGATTCTATATTTTTTTAAACTTTTATGTTTAGGAGTACATGCACAGGTTTGATAGATACTAAACTCATGTCACAGGGATATGTTGTACACATTTTCACCACCAAGTTACTATGCCTTGTACCCATAGTTTGTGTTTTTTTATCCTCTTCCTCCTCCAGCTAAGACAGGCCCTAGTGTCTGTTGTTCCCTTCTTTGTATCCATGAGTTCTCATCATTTAGCTCTTCCTTATATGTGAAAACATCTGGTATTTGGTTTTCTGTTCCTACATTAGTTTGCTAAGGATAATGGCCTCCAGTTCCAACCATGTTCCAAGAGATTCTATATTCTACAGCAGTGACAGCTTCAACAAGCCTGTAGACCACCTTGGCCACTCATTCACCACTCCCATCCCACCATAAGCGTTCACAGCACCTGAAGGCTAGTCCTCAAGACTGTATGTTTACACTTTCTGTTGACTTGAGTTTCTTGTATGGCCTTGCCTTCTTGTCTCCTATTTCATCTCAGTGGCTATAGTGACTGACAGATAGTGGGTACACAAATGCTAACTGAATAGCTAATGTCTTGACACCAACTCAGTAGTTTTGTTATCAATGTCAATAACTGTAACTTCAACTTAGAATCCACCTATCAATTCTCTGCTGTCTAAAAAGTTCTATGACTTCAGTCTCCATGAGTATAGAGTGTCTACATCCCTCATACTCAGAAAAGAGCCTTGCATATCAGGCACCAAGTGAGTACTGATTGCCTGGCTAACTTCTAGATGTGTTCTGGAAAGATGAGGATGTACAAATGAGAAGGAATCTGGAAGAGTCTCACTAGATGAGAGTATGTCCTCAGACGTTGTCAATGTGCTTGTATCCCAAGCACGCTACCAGCACTAGCTTTACATTTGTGGAGTACCTCCTCGTCCTTGCATCTACATTAGCTCTGAACCACACATTTCAGACTTCCACATAGCCATCTTTGAGCTCCATAAAACAAATGGCAAACTCACATGGCATGAATGAAGGAGAAGGCATCCAGGATCACTTTAGATCCAAAAGCTGACTGGAGGAGTGATGATGTGAGCCCTGACATCTTGGCACTGGAATCAGTGTCCCTTGGGCTGCCAGGAAAGCTGCCTCCAGTGTAGGAACACTTGTCATTTAGAAAACGGAACGTGTGTGTGTGTGTGTGTGTGTGTGTGTGTGTTTCCTAGAAGGAAGAATCAAGAGGTGGAATTTATAGGAATACATATCTCAATTTAACATCATAAACCTACAAAAATTGAGGACTACTTTGTAATATAGCAATATCTTCCAAGAAAGTATTCAAACAAGGTCTAGGTGACTGTTGAGAATATCAGAGAATGCATTTCTGAGTCAGGGAAGTGATCAGTTAAGAAGATATTTAAGATCTCTTTTAACTTGAGAAGGCAAGTATCCAAGAAACATGTAAATCTATGATGAATAGAAGTATTATGATGATGGCTATTAAGTACTTAATATCTGCCTGGCACTATGTGAAGTCCTTTAATTAACATCATTCCTATAACAGATTTATGAAGTAGGTAATGTTCTTATACCCACTTTAGAGGTAAGATAAATAGGTTAAGGTAACTTCCCCAAGGTTACCTACTAAGAACAGTTGTCCCCATAGTTACTTTCTATGGTTTCAATTACCTATGTTCAAATGCAGTTGGAAAAGATTAAATAGAAAATTTCAGAAATAAGCAATTCATGAGTTTTAAATTGTGCACTGTTCTAAGTAGTGTGACGAAATCTTGAGCCATCTCCTGCTGCTCTGCTCTGTCCCACGAAGGACATGAATCATCCCTTTCTTCACTGGATCCAAACTTTAGGCCTTACTCACCCATTGTGATTCAGTTATCAGATCACCTGTCTGGTATCACAGTGCTTCTGTTCCGGTAACCTTTATTCCACTTAATAATTGCCTCACAGCCCAAGAGTAGTGATGCTGGCAATTCAGATATGCCAAAGAGAAACTGTCAAGTGTTTTATTTAAGTGAAAAGGTGAAAGTTCTCAACTTAAGGAAGGAAACAAAATCATGTTCTGAGGTTGCTAAGATCTGCAGTAAGAATGAATTTCCTGTGACACTGTGAAGAAGAAAAAATAAATCTGCGATAGTTTTGCTGTTGCACCTTGAAAATGGCAAGAGTTGTGGCTACAGTGCATGATTGGTGTTTAGTTAAGATGGAAAAGGCACCAAATTTGTATGTAGAAAAAAAAAATACACAGATGTTCTGATTGATGATAATTAGGTTTGGTACTGTCTGCAGTTTCAAGCATTCACTAGGGGTCTTGAATGTATGTCCCATGGGTAAGTGGGGACTACTCTAAGTATCAGAGCTGGGATTCAACCCCAGGCACTCTGATTCCAGAACCTAAATTGTTAACCACCAAATGCACTGCTTCCTCTTATGAGAGAAAATGATTAGCTTCTAGGAGGGGTGAAGCTCTTAATTTTAAACTGAAAAATTCAAAAGGCTCCCTTGAAAACGGATGTTTTAATTGGGACCTAGAAAGTTACTTAAGGAGTTGGGGTAAAAGCCTCCCAGGAGCAGGGATTGTTAGACAACACTGAGAGTAGGGTTCTTTCAAAGAACCAAATGGAGATAACTACAGTAGGAACAAATTGAAGAAAGAAAGAAAGTGATTCACAACAAAGCAAAATCTCTGGGCTAGTGTAAGGTCGCTCAGGCTGTGCTTAAGTACTTTGGATTATACTCGAAGTGCAGCGGGGAAGTCTATGACACACTAAGGATGGATATCATTAGCTCATTTTACAGATGGAGGAGAAAATCTGGTGAAGATAATTCAATTCCCAGAGTCTTTAGAAGGCTGTTATGGGCCAGGAACAGTGGCTTATGCCTGTAGTTCCAGCATTTTGAGAGGCTGAGGTGGGTGGATCACTTGAGGTCAGGAGTTCGAGACCAGCCTGGCCAACATGGAGAAAACCCATCTCTACTAAAAATACAAAAATTAGCTGAGCATGGTAGTGCATGCCTGTAATCCCAGCTACTTAGGAGGCTGAGGCAGGAGAAGCACTTGAACCCAGGAGGTGGAGGCTGCAGTGAGCCGAGATCGCACCATTGCACTCCAGCTTGGGCAATAAGGATGAAACTCTGACACATACACACACATACACAGGCTGTTATGAGAGTCAAAACCGGATTGAGAAACTATTATTGTTGTCAGCCATTGAGATTTGGGGATTGTTTATTACTGTGTCATAACCATGCAAAAGGGGACGAGTACTATAAGTAAGAGTTAGAAACAAAGTCTGTGAGAATGGCAAGGGTGGTGTGGCTAAAAATGAACATTTACAAAGACCCTGGGGAAGGAAAGGATATGACATGTTGGATAGCCCAAAAGGTTGGAGTTTCTGGATCCAAGGAGGGAGTGGCTCTAAAGGAAACTGAAAAATCAGGCTGCGGCCACATCATGTAACTCCTTTGAAGTATTTTTAAAAGTTTAGATTTAATCCTAAGTGCATAAGAAAACCAAAGGTCAGCAAGATAATCTTGGTGAAAGTGATAGTTTTATTTTGCAAGCTGTAAAGCAATAGCAGATATGATGTATTTTTTATTAAAGGTAAAAGAAAGCTGTTCGGCCTGGAACACTGAAAGTCAATCATTGTGGCTCTTCACTCCTCGTTTCTCTAGCACATACCTCTTTCACAGCAAGATACTCTCCTAAGTAGCCACAACATCGTGATCACATTTAACAAAATAAAAAATTATTGAATTTTTGCAAAATTTTATAATAAAATTTCAGGGAAATAAATGAAAGCCTGAGCCTCACAGAAGAGACCTTCCCAGATATAACAAAGATTATTTTTTAATTTGTTCTTATTTGATAAGGAACACTTTAACCTAAGCATATTAAAGCTATAAGATTCCACAGAAATCATGTAAATTTAAAACGATCATTCTTAGTAGGAAGACGTATATATGTCACAAGCTATTGATTGACAGAGCTGGGCCCAGAAATGTTTTTCACCTCTAGCTGAGTCCAACACCATCATGTCTGTGTACCACTGAGAAAGCTTGGGGATTTTCCCTTGTTTTCAAGGGCAGCAGGGGAATCAACTTAAGCCGAGTGCTACCAAGAATTGCTTCCTCTACAGGTAATCCATTTTTAACAAATCAGTCTGAAGTGTAGCACTCCATCAACATGCTTCATCTCTGTCAACATTTCAGAGGTGTTCAGTTGGCATGGTTAATTCTCAGACATTCATCTTACCTCCGTAACAAGTGGCTAAACCCAGATATAATTTAGAATCTTGAACCTAGTCATGAGACACTGTTTAAAGCCAGTATTTTATCCAAGAGCCCAATGGGAATATTGCTTATGACAGTTTAATACAGCTGCAGTATTAGAGCAATTTATTTTCAGAAACCTACACCAATGCCTTCTTTTTCCGCTTCCCTAAATGCCACAATGAGATATGTTTATATGAGCCATGAAAAGTCTCATGGTACAGGAGAAGAAGAATAAGATTATGAACTGTTGCTATATTACCTATGAGTTTCAGTAGATGTCAGCTCAACAGCACAATCAATCAATTACTGTATATGCATTTCAAAATATGCCTTGACTTAGAGCCTCCCTGCCTTCTCAAAGAACATATTCAAACAAATTATTTGGGAATTGTAGATCCTCCATCATTTCTCTTCACATTCACTGTCTATTCACATACCTCTTTTGTACTCCAGATCTATATCTCTGACTCTTCATGAGCCAACACCTGGCACTTGTATTGAAAGATGGTTAATTGAATATCCCTTCCATGTGAATGTCCCATAAAAGCATCAAATTCAGTGGGCCACTATTTGGTTTTAGTACAATAATTGACCATCTCCTTTCCCCATTAAGTTCATAAATTGGGAAGAAAAACACAGGAGGAAGAATATTAGCATATTCCTGGTAAAATGGGGTAGGAGTCGTCCTGGGGCTGATTCCAAATTGCAATTTCTAACCCCCTCAGATGTCCCAATTTATATTTAACTACTAAGTCACATGCCAGGTGGCACAAACATTGCAGGCTGCTTCAACAACTGTAATGTGCTGGGGTTAAAGTCATACCCAAGCCTGCCACAGGAGGAGTTTCACATTGAGAATAGGCATGTGTGCATGCGTGCGTGTGTGTTTGTGTTTGATGTAGGCTGATGTCAACAGAACAAATCCAGAAAAGAAATGAGCTAAGTATTTTCCATGTTTCTTTTGTCTATCTCAGTAAGTGATAAGATGATTATTTTTGAAGGGAGAAAATACTGAGGGGGCAAGGGTAGGAACATCGTCCCACACACATCGCTAAGTTCCTATTTTATAAGCCAGCAGCAGTGCAGGGAAATGGAAAAAAATAGTTCTATTTTACAGCCCCAAACAGAACACCCATATCTGCTCCAAACTGATCTGAATTCACATATTTCTCTTCTTAGCTGATATCATCACGCTTCACTCAGACATGAGGACTAGAAAGCTGAAAGTGCAACTTCAACTCTCCCCTCTCCCTCAGCCCCACATCCAATGAATTACTGGGCCTTAGAGATTTTTGTCTCTAAAATCTTGTTGATATCCTTCTTCTGTTGTTACTTCACTGTTGCAAAATCACTTCCAGCTCTCATGCCCTCCCATCTGGCTGAATCTTTTCCTCTGGTATAGTAGTTCAGAGAATGACTCATGAATCAAATTACATAGACCCAGAGTTGGGATCCACCACTTACCAGTTGGGGTGACCTGATCTTAATAAAACTAACCTCTGTAAGCCCAAGTTCCTTATCTATAAAATGGAGATAATAATAGTACATACTGTGTAAGATTGCAATGAGGATTAAATGAAATAATGCAAATAAAGTCCTTAGAATAGTTCCAAAAATATAGTAAAAGGTCAAAAGTGTCAGGTGCCATTATCAGTATTTGTAATGACTATTTTTAAATTATAAAACAGGTCTTTGGGCAATGTATGATCCAAGTTTTTAAAAGTAAATTCTCTGTCTGTGCATATTGTGATGTTTTGATTGTACATTGTAGATGTTTGATTGTAGATAAAGATACTAAAAATATTGATCATCTAAGAGGTACAGCTTGAGCATGATGGTAAACATTACCCACTTTACACATTAATGCCCTGTTTGACTTTT